>NC_062286.1:81584335-81909702 GCF_902655055.1 Lutra lutra
CGCAGCACACATTCCTTCAGAGGTACAGGAACAGAATTCCTGGAAGCACAATGACCTGAAAAGTATGCCCAAATATACTTTACAAGTGAAGACGGCTCACAGAACTCATATCCACAGAAAAAATCTAAATAGGGTTTAAAAAAATGTGCATTTGTGGGGATACCTACTGGAAAGCTACAAAACCAGCAGAAACCAGGAGAGGCTAATAAGCTCAATATGGGAAAAATGGGTAGAAAACACTTGCATTATAGTTTTATTAATATTGCCAATGTCAGAATTACTTATTGGTTAATTAAAAAAAAAAAATACCTCAAAGCCTCAGTGAGAATATGAAAGGGCTTCGAAGTCATTATTGATTTCTTTTTCTCTGAGAGCACAAGGCCCTGCGGCCCACAGGAGGAAGAGAAATGCTGGACTTCGTCAGCGAATGAGGACATTCTCCTCCTCCTGGATGAAACCACAGCGCCATGTGTATGATGGTAGGGAAAGAAGAGGCGAGCAACTAGCATGATTAAGATGGTCAGAGGACTAACTAAATAGGGCTCTTCAACCAGAAGAGAAGAATGCAGGGAGGGAATGAAGATGCTTTAAGTCTGTTCAAAATCTGGACAGGTATAAAAAGGGAACATTTTATTAATAAATACATTTGTCTTATCTACACATCTCTTCAAAGACAAGGACTGGGACAAAGTTATGCCTGTATCACCCAGAGCACACAAAGGGCCTTGTACCTACTAGGTGTTCCACACACATTTAAACTGAATTAGACTGCATTTTCTGCAGGGAAAAGTCAGTGCCTGGGAACTAGCTCATTTTACTCAGAGGTATTCTGCTAGAGGAGTCTTTGTAGGAAAAGAGTGAGATGGCTGGTAAGCTCAGAACAGCTATGCATCTAAGGCTGAGTGAGAATATTTGGATTCAAGGAAGAAGCTCCTGAGCCATGAAAAAGGACCAGCCAGAGTCCACAGAGAGAGAAAAAACTCATTTTTTTTTAGGTTCCTTTTTCCCTTTATTATATTCTTTACCTTTAAAAAAAGCTGCTCCCTAGTTCTACTATCTCTATATTAAACATTTTCTTTCCTGCTGCCAATCCATTCCTTGAACTCCAAGTATCAGTAAGAACTTGAATTCCATAAAATACAAGCAATGTAGATAAGCAAACACTGCTCTGAGTATCTTACTGTCTATATTGCTCACTATCTCCTGTTTTCAAGTACACTTCTTGCCATAATCATGTGTCCTTAATTAAATGTAAGTTTCTGGCTGATTTTTTTATAATGTAAAAACTCATGACAATGTCCTTGGGTTTACAGCCCATTACTGTTCTAGCACACTATTCACCCTCAGCTATTGCTTGACTAAAGTTAATAGAGGACTCTGAGTCTCGTATTCATTGCTATAATGTCCCTTACGGAAATAAATATTGTGCTGCTTGCCTTTCCCTGCTGTTCCACAGTCTCATTTCAGCCTCAAGGGCTGTCTAGCACACTTGGCCCTTGTGCTAGGACAGAAGACACAAAAGGAGCCCTAACAGACACAGTGTCAATGTTTTCTTTCCTCTAACTGCAGCTATAATGACACTCTGGCACGACCGTGCATGGGGTGGCAATTAGAGATGGGACACGCCATGGGACAACTGCACTGGAAGGACACGAAGAAAGGCAATGATTTCTCTTTCTCGATACATGGCAATTTTCAGATTTCAGAGGAATAATGGACAGACACTCTATGAAAGGACTCAATTTATGGCAATTGCCTTTCTTTTCCTGATTCCATTAAGGCCAGGTGTGCTGACTGTAAGCACAGGGCCAGGTGTTCTCTTCTTATTTAGTACTCCCTGGGCAACTGTTATGTGTATCACTTTTCTTTTATCCAGATCAATACTATATTAAAAAAATGTGTCTTTCAGTCACTGTATTTTATTTAAACAAAATATTTGTTGACATAACACATTTTTATAGTCAACCTAAGGGAACTTTAAGTCGCAGGGTTATTTTTTAATTGCATGAGTTGTTTCTGATTATAAAAGTAATTCATGTTCATTGTAAGAACAAATTGAAAAAGAGCAGAAACATTTTAATAACCTATAATGCCACCAATCAAAGTAAGCTCTGGTAACAGACTTAGTATTTATAAAATCGAGATCATTCTCTATATACTATTTTATATATTTATTTTTTTATTAATGTATCATAAAAATTTCTCATGACATTAAGTTCTTTTCAAAATCATATTTTAATGTCACATAGGGCTGGGGGATTTTTTCCCACTTCCTTGATGTGTTAAATGAAACTGTGATACACATTCCTGTAGATAACATTTTAAATTTCTTCCTCACACTACAAATCACATTTCAGAAAGTTAACAATGTAGACTTCTATAAGGATCTACAAGAATGACTGTTCCCAATCCTTCACAGCTTTTAAATTTTTGCCAGTTAGATGGGCAACATGTTAAGACACTGATATTTTCATTCATGTGTCTTTATGTTTATTTTCCATATGATACTTTTTTGACAGCTGGATATCTTCTTTTTGTGAGCTATCTATTCAGGACTTTTGCCCATTTTTCTTTTAGAGCAAAGGTTTGTGGTGATTTTTTTTTTTTTAAAGATTTTATTTATTTATTTGACAGAAAGAGATCACAAGTAGGCAGGGAGGCAGGCAGAGAGAGAGAGGGAGAAGCAGGCTCCCTGCCAAGCAGAGAGCCTGATGCAGGGCTCGATCCCAGGACCCTGAGATCATGACCTGAGCCAAAGGCAGAGGCTTAACCCACTGAGCCACCAAGGCGCCCCTTTGTGGTGATTTTTTAAATATTTAAGAATCCTTTATGTTTTCAAGTTATTAACAGACTGTAAATTTTCCTGTTTGTCATTCGTCTTTAAATCTGATGGTTTTTTTTCTTTTTTTTAAATATATTTTTTAAGCTTTTATTTATTTATTTGACAGACAGAGATCACAAGTAGGCAGAGAGGCAGGCGGCGGTTGGGGTGGGGGGACAGGCTCCTTGCTGAGCAGAGAGCCTGATTGATATGGGGCTCCATCCCAGGACCCTGGGATCATGACCTGAGCTGAAGGCAGAGGCTTTAGCCCACTGAGCCACCCAGGTGCCCCTGATATCATGTTTTAAAAACTCAAATGAATAGGCCCTTATATCTGTGTCATTTTTCATCTGAATTTCAAAGTGTCCTTGAAAATTATACCACTTAAAATAATCAGACATATTTAATGTTCTGAACTTGTCCACTGACCATTAACCACCTAAAATATAAAACCACTAAAACTTTTTGAAAAAGAGAGCCTTTGGCTGACAACTATCAGAAGACCAAAAATGCCAGTAATTTCCATTGTTTTTTTGCTGTTCACAATCAGGACCCAGCAATGCCTCAAAGACACTAGCCCTACAGTGCTCTTACTCAAGTCACAAGAGCCACACACCAGCAAGCAAAGGCAGTCAAGGACAAACCACCATCCTTTGGGATTCAGTTTAGACTTCTAAGGTGACCTAACCAGAGGAACATAAACATAACAGAAAAAGGCAGTCTAGCCTGAGCAACCACACTCACTAAGTTACTTGAATTTCTGAGTCTCGTTCTGGCATATTAACTAACTACTGGCAGTATTCCTTATGACTCTCCAGGTCTGATGATGTTCCAACTTCCCTCACACTGCGGGCCCAGGATATTAAATTTACTAGAAATTTGCAGAAAACATTAAACATGGAACATTTAACTCAAACTGAAACCAAAAACCAAGCAATCAAGTAGAGAGCCAAGATAAAAAATAACAAAATCAAAAAGGACACAAAAATATTTCCTAATTAAAGAAAAGAAGAGGCTTTAACAATGGAAGAAACAGAACATTCTGGGCTTTCTGAGCTCTGTTCACTCTCTGACAATTACTCAGGTTACTGCTACATACAGGTAGTCTCCTTGAAGGACAGGGCATAATCTTTGTCACAATGTGTACGTACAATTCATGCAAGGATAAACCAGACATATACGGGATAATCCACAAACTGGTAATAAAGACAAGAGTTTCAGCCTCTTTAAGAACTACTCATGTATCCATGCCTGACTAGAACCCAACCATAAAAGATTTTAAATATATTAGATGAAATCTAAGTTCTGCTTAATCAGAGGAGCCTCGTACAAGTGTGAGATTAATCCAGTTTTCCTTGAACAGGACGGTCTCATCAAACCAACAGTCACCATCTATCCCAATGGTAGAGGAAACAGAACTGAATGGGGCCTACTCTTCATCTGACCCATTTCCTCCACTCTCCAATATGGTTTACAAATTTTCAAAATTCATATAAAGGATGATCTCCATATATCTTGATTATCTTTCTGTATTCTCCTTAATCCAAGATGATATAATTCACTTTTTGGTGGAACACTTGTGAATTATACTTAAATAATTTGTTAATACTATTACTGTTCTTGTTATTAATATATCCTGAAACAACATCAAATACTTAAAATCCCTGCTAATGAGGCAGAGACTTGAGCTCCAGGTCTGCAGTTGTGCGGCGTCTGGGCGGGGGGGGGGGGGAGGCTGACTGAAAGAGCAACAGAACCAGTGTCCTTTTATCCACTGACTTCAGAAGTACCAGAAGGCAGAAACATTATTATCTGGACAATTCAGGTGAGAAAAACTCACCTTTCCCTGAATTCTTTCTGTAAAAGCAGCACTAATGGACTGAATTACTCAGATAATTGTTCTGCGCCTGTCTGTGTTTAATTAAAATAAGAAAGGAAATAACGGCTGCCAGGCAAGCACTTTCCAGAAGGTTTAGAGTACTGAGCACTCAAAGGTTTTGCAATAGGACTACATGGCTCCAGAAAGTGCCAGCAGAGCAGAAAAATTCATCTAAACAACATTAGTTTTAATTTCACTAATTTCAGAAGAAATCCACTTCACAAAGCTTACAAAAACACTGGTTTTCAAGCATGAGAGAGAAACATTCTTTCCCCTTTTACATAAAATAAAATGTAAAAGTGTTTTCCTCCCAGTTTGTCAAGGGTGAGCTTTGTTTTTGCATTTCTGTTTTTGTCTTTTATTTTTTAAATTTTACAATGTAGCAGAAATTGCCCTCTAATATTTCAAATGTCAGGCTTCAAGTGCTAAGGCAATTGTGACAAGAGTTGAAATAGTGTGGAGAGTGAACTAATGTTCAATGCAACTAAGATTGATATATAGGTATCAATCACTTCAACTAAACAATTCACTGATTTCTGTATATGAAAGGAATCTATGAAGCTTTTAAATTCAGACCTAGAGTAGGTCTATTTATATACCAGAGTAGAAAATTTTAATAATGAAAGCTCCTCTTCACTCAGCTTCCACATTCAGTGTCATCCCAAGTCCTTATTTTCGTATGCTGTGAATATCCAAAGAAATTAAATAGGCCCTTTCTGTGAAGGCCTGGGTTTAGCATGCAGATTGTTTATGAAATAATCTGAAAGATTATCTAAATGTGTTTTTGCTTTATTTTGGTAACCTAAATGATCATAAATACACTATAGCCCTATGGGTGGAAAAGTAATTGAATAGAAACGGAAAGAGGTATGTTAATAAATCTACAGAACTAAAAACAAAATAGTATGTTAATACCATCTGTTCCAGTTCTGTATTGTCCAACTCTGCCACCCCCCCACCCCATCAGAAGGACCTAGTTAATGCACTTGAACTGCTTGCTGCCTGAGATTCTTGCCAGAACACTTAACAGCCCCCTCATTTGCAGGGTGGTTTTATAGGTCTCTGGTGCTGAGCAGAGGTAGGACAGCTTGCAGGGCATGAGGAGGACAGATAAAACCACCCTGCTGTGCAGATTCAGTCCATTTGCACTGGCTCTCATACAGAAAACAAATTGCAACCTCTCACAAAGGGGCCCTTTTCTGCACTAGCAGCCCTGAAAAATGCAGGCAAAAACGAGTAAATCAGGCAACTTCACATCAGGAGGAAAAAAAAATGGCTACCACTCCAACAGCTGCTCTCATAATTAAGAACAGATTTCATCACTAAACTCTTGCTGGTTATGTCTGCAGCAAAACAAATACACAGATGTAAGGCATTTACATACTGGATATTTCGTACTGGGTAACCAAACCAAATCTACCTTTTCTGCTTTAAATATTCTCTTGAAAATATCATCTAGTCAATGGTAAAGTATAAAGCAATGTCCAAACCTTAAGTACAACTATATTTCTGTCATCGTCTTGCAACTAAATTTATTTTGGCATTCTACCAGATTCACTTTCTTTTTACATATTCAAAATTGCAATGCACTGCCATGGACATGACCTCTCTCAAATAATGAAAGTGCACTACCAGTTTCTTTTACTCGTAAAATTTGCAAAATTTATTGCTGCCTCATTTATCCATGTTTTAAAGGATTGCATGGCACATGCAGTAAAAGGAATAGCATTTGACCTTTTTAAAGGTAGATTGGTATGCCATTAAATCAGAGAAATAAAATTAATGAAATGATAAAATTATAATAAAAACAGATAGGTAAGGACAAATTAATGGAATGCCACTCCACTGCAATGAGAAAGCGGTCTACAATTCACACAACACTGATGAGTCTCACATACAAAGTGAGACTTTGTTTTTTTTTTTTTTTTTTGCCAACAAAAGAAGCCAATAATATAAAGTACAAAAATAGGCAAAAGTACTTTTGCTATTTATTAGAAGTCAGGATAGTGGTCCCCCTTGGGTAAGTAGGGTCATTACTGGGAAGGGGCAGAAGAGGGCTTCTGGGGTCTGGTAGTGCGTCATTTCTTAGTGTGGATGCCAGTTAAACCAGATGTGTTCAATTTGTAAAAATTCCTCAAGCTGTATTCTCAGGATCATTTTTCTACATATAAATTGTACTTCCACAAGAAATTTAAAAAATAAACTAAAATAAAGTAAAAGAGATAGACAAGGCATGCACTGAACTTCACGATTTTCAACATCAACAATAAGTACCTGTTCACCAATGTTAGTCCAAACCTTTTCATAGGACCCAATCCATGCAGTGTTCACAAGCTTCCTGACACTGTTACAGTAGTGTCCTTATTAACAATATTTATCAAGTCATATGTTTTACTTTTTGAATGCCTAAATTGGCCAAATGTTTAGGCTTAAATTAACAGCACAATGTTCTAGGATAGTCTCTTGTCTAATATGTTAAACTGATTATCCTCCCAAAAGGTAAGAATGTTAAATAAATTTTTGTGTATTTCATTACCAGTACTATAATTTAAAGCAAAGAAGCAGTTCTAAACATGTAATTTTCAGTAAAAAGCGGTTCTAAGAGCATCTTTTAAATGACATATTATTATACTGCTTTACCCAAAGAACAATAATCCTTTTATTTATTTATTTATTTAGATTTTATTTATTTGACAGAGAGAGAATAGGCAGAGAGGCAGGCAGAGAGAGAGGAGGAAGCAGGCTCCCCGCTAAGCAGAGAGCCCAAGGTGCAGGGCTTGATCCCAGGACCCTGGGATCATGACCCCTCAGCCCAAGGCAGAGGCTTTAACCCACTAAGCCACCCAGGCGCCCCCAACAATAATCCTTTTTAGAAATCCAAAGATATAAATAAACTAATTGAAAGTAGAACATAAAAGATAACGCCTAATCAAGCTGACATCGTATTTTCTAAAAGCCTGCATATTTAAAATTAGACTTAAAACAGTACCCCCACCAAAATATCTAATGCATATAGTTCAGGAATGTATACCTGGTAGATTAAATAGTGGTGGCAGTTCCATTCAGAATTGCAAATTTGAGAATTTACAGATGCAAGTTAAGCTGTAAATAAGCATTAAGGCATCAGAGTGTCATAAACTTACTAAACAAGCTGTGGTGGCTGATGATGAGGGCGGTGTTTCCTGCACTCTCCTCCCAGCTAGGGCTTTGAATAAAACGGGCGGCTGAGTTACAAACATAATCACGTGCCCTTTACTTCAAGTGGCTTCACAGCTGCACTTCTCAGTGACCATCAGTGCATGAACCAGGGGTCAAAGGCATAAAGACACTTTCTTAGCCTAAGAGGAGGGTCTCTCTGACCTCTTTCCGCATGTTTGTTCATCTAGTTCAACATTGTTGCCAAGGCTGAATTGTCTTCTGATAGCTTGATCCTACACAATAATTACTGTTAAACCATACCTAAAAGGGATATGGAAAACATTATTCACAGTCTTTGTGTTAATCGATTTGGGGTTCACGTTTATAAGTAAGAGCCCCAGAGAACTTGGATGTAGCACGGTGGAACTCTCCACAAGCTGGTTTCTGCTGAAGGGCTGAAATAACACCAGGTTTCACTTTCCCATGCAGTTCTTCCACCAACAGCCGACCTGAGGCTGGCGTGTTCGGTGAGTGCTCCTTTACATCCAACCACACACCCTCTCGGACTGTCAGCCCAAGATCTAGCTTGTGCCCAGGACCACGCAGGGCTCATTAAATTTTGATTTATGAGTACTCAATGTTATTTGAACTTTTGCTTATGCCAAATTATGGGCATTTACTTCTTTTAAAGAACTCCTTTGTAATTATAATTTAAGGGAACTAGATCTGTATCCTTAACAGAATTACGATTTCAAATTCCTGTTCACTCTTAGAGTGTGGACACTTCTCCATTGATAGTCAAATGAAGCTTATATTTACAAGCTTTCTCCTGCACTACCTATGCCTCTTAAAAATGTATTCTCTGTTCTTTAAGAATTGAATGTCCAGCCAGAATTCTGACAGGATGTAAGATGCAAGGTATATTACTTTCTCAAACTCTAGGCTAGGATAATGCTTGCTTATAAAACATTATGAATCCTTGGTTAAAAAGAATGGCTATGTGATATTTTAAAGCTTTTTTTTTTTTAAATCTAATTGGACATTGATTAATGAAGCATCTGCATTTTAAGCACTGTACTCTATGTCAAGGGTGTAAAGATGAGGGTTACAGGGCACTAGCCTGACTAGGAGCTCACAGACTAGTGAACGAGAACTCTGTGAACCTAATAAAAACATAATGGGATGGATAGATGAATGGATGGATGGATGGCTAATACATGGTGCGCGGTGGTGGCCGGGGGGAACCGGTGAAGAAGTTCTGTGAAGAAACAGAAAGCAAGTCATTCCACAAGGAGCAGAGGTTTCACAGAGGAGATGATAAAGAGCTTCAGTGACAGTCGCCTTGATGGGGGTGAGTGGATGCAGAAGATGTCTGCTGTGGAAAAGCCGATGGTAAAAGAATAAAGGCAGGAAAGTACATGTTGTGTTGGGGGGTGGGGTGGGAACACAGCCGTCAAGTTCAGGGAAGCTAAAGCTCAGGAAACCTGGCTCATGAGTGTCATGAGGTTAAAGCTAGAGGGGTAAGCTGATATAAGATCGTGAGGGCTGTATGCTAGGTCTAAGTATTAGGTTTTTGTTTGTTTGTTTGTTATCTCTAAATGGGTATTTTCTAGCATATGTTTCTCAGAATACCAATTCCCTCAGTTGCTTTGAAAAAAAAAAAAAAAAACAACCAAAAAACCAAAATGCTTTTTGATCAAGTAAGTTTAGAAAATGCTACATCCTATAGTGTGTCCTTTCAGAGATTCATAATATACATTTGGTCTAGGAAAGTGGGGGAACAAAGAAACTGTTGGAGCAAGAATGTAACATGATCAGATTTATTTGTTCCTTTTCATTTCCTCTTCATTAGCAAAATATTTTTTTTAGCAGTTCATGTCTGGTAATGATGATGTGGATGTTGCACTAAATTTGAAAGAGATTCATGGCAAAACTCCAAGAGGTGACAAAACACAGAGATGGCCACTCTCCACAAGAGGCTATCTCAGATTAAAAGTGATTCATGATAGAATAAAGGTAGAATTATGGAAACATAGCAAATGAGAATGACTTCAAAGGTTCTAGCCTAGAGACCCAGGGGAAGGTGCTCCTTTAGCCAAGACATAGAATTTCAAACAAGTCTGCTCTGCAGAAAGGCAGTATCAGTACTGGTCATTTTAAGTATGGGGTGCCTACAAAAACATCTATACAGGCATACTGAGAAAGCAGTTAGTGAGCACAGCATAATGTATAGAGAAGTTGAAGCACTATTACGTTGCATATCTGAAACTAAGACAACATTGTGTGTCAACTATACTCAAATGAAAAAAAAAATTAAGAAGAAAAAAAAAAGCAAGCAGTTAGAAATACAGCTTTCAGCTTAGAAGGAAGGCCAGGACCAGAGATACATAACTGTAATCATACAGATGGTCTAGGAAGTCATTGGAATGGATAAAGCATCCCCCTCCCAACTCTGGGGAAAATGCATAGGGCAAAAAGAGTAAGGAATCCAGAATACCAACAATTCAGTGTGTAAAATGCAAAGTTAATTGATCTCTTCTATGACATTTTTTATACTATAATCTTAAGGGATTTTATTGTAATTTATTATAATCGTAAGGTTTTATTGCAATGTAAAAGGTTCTGTTTTGTATTATCCAGAAACAAAATATAGTGCTAAGCCTGACACTGTTTTATATTATTACTTTGGTCACTGGTACATCATGTAAAGGAATCAAAATCTTTGGAACAGAGTCTAATTAAATACACCTGAAGTCCAGAGTGATTCAGAGAATTGACCAAAGACTTGCAGCGAGTTGTTCTATTTGCAACTAGCCCACTATTTAAAAATTATTCCAAAATCCAACTTTCTCTTTCATTTTATTTGTTTCTAAGGCTTGTAAGAATGCAAATGAAATCAAGTAATTCACTCAAATAAGATCATTAACAGATATTAGAAAAGCATTTTCCAACTTTCACATGTTCTCTTTTTCATTTTAATTGCTATGATGGAAGACTGTTAACAATATTAGCCATTTTTTCTTGATGTAGTTGAACTGTGTTTCATTGAAAAGAACATCATGAAACTACCCTTTACTCTTGGAAAGATGGTCAAGAAAAGACCATATTAACAATGGTCTTATCATCCCACATAGACAATCAACAAAAGTTACTAAGTGCCAAACATGAGTGAAGCTCATCCTTACTCTTTTGAGATACACCAGAGAAAGGAAAAGTGAGTAGCACAATCATAACTGAAGTCAAGGAAGACTACAGCGGCCGCCACTTAATTGCACATAATTATTTCAATTGATTGGCATAAAGTTCTTAAGCCTTCAAATATAGAAGCCTTTAAAATCTATGTTAGATTTAACAGAATCTACATTTTTCTTCAGTACAGAGGGGAATAAAACCTTCAAGAATTATAAAATATTGCTGCAGAATAGCATGAATATATTTCACACTCCTGAACTGTATACTTAAAACTGGTTAAGATGGCAAATTTTAGGCTATGTGTTTTTCATCACAGTGAAAAAATTTTAAAGGCATTATGAAGTCAAATTACCTTAACGTACTTTTGTCCATAAAATGTTCCATATCCTACAAGGAATAGGGAGCTGTCCACCATTTTCAGATGATGAGAAAGAGGTGAACTGGATCTTTAGTTTAATTAACCAGACAGTGCTACTCAGAGCTTGTTAAAGAGATTTGACAAGATGAACATTCAAAAGCTAGAAAAGCTAGTAACAAAGTGAAAGTTAAATAAGTAAGTAGCACTAAGATTTAGAAGGGTATGAGAGACTTGTAAAAAAAAAAATCAACAAAATATGATGGTATGAATAAAGAAAGAGAGTCCAAGATGATCCCAGCACATCAAGTTCCAGTAATAACGTGGACCATGTTACTGCGGTCAACCTGAGTTTAAACCATTAAAATGAAAATACCCAGAAAACATTGGGTAAAAAAAAAACAAAAAAAAAAAAACAAAAAAACAAAAACCACCACAGTCTGGATGCTCTTTAACCTTTAACCACCAAGATCTGAAGATACCAAATGTGAGATACATGCCAGTAAGTCTGAGCCAGGAATTCAGATGAAGCCCAACCAACCAGTTCAGTCATCAGCTTTTGCCCCAGCAAGGTTACACTACTCACTATCCCTGTGCCTCCTTCACTTGAAGTACACTGGGGAAGGTGAAGGGACTGACAAAGAAAAGTAAAAATCATTTCACTTTCAATTTGATGGAACTAAAGAAACTTCTGGAGAGTGAAGCAGTCTCTTCTAAAAATTTGCTGTGCTCTAGGAAACAGAATAGAACTGAGAAAAATTAAACCTGTTATAGAATTTATGCCTTTAGGCAATCTGACAACTGCTGATCTTTCTTTCCTTTTGGATCTCAGTACTGAAGGCAACTCAGAAAGTCTGCTGCTCTGATCTGTACAAAAGGTCATCTGGTGTTTCCAGATCAATCTCTGTGGTGTTCCAGTTGCTAAAACAGCAGATTAAATTAGCATCCACAAGAACTGCAAGTCTCTCCTCTTCACACCAACACTTGGGGGAAAAACAGGTAAGGATGTCATTGGCATATTGGAATTGGAGAAACTTACTGTAATGTCTAGCATTAAAAAAAGGAAAGAAAGAAAATTCAAGTTTTTAATTAAAACCTTCAGAGCCTTATCACAAAAATGTTTCAGCCTTTGCAGATTAAATGGAATTTTTTCCACTACAAAAAAAAAAAAAAAAAAAAAAAAAAAAAAAAAAAAATTTCTAGGGGTAAAATAGTACTTAGAAAAACAACAGGAATTTATTTGCACTAAATGTATATATATTTAAACTATCTAACCATTTCTGTTCTTTAAATCTAGCTTGGATATTTATTTTTCATTTAAAAAGTGGGCATGTTTTAATTTCTAATCTAAGGATATTATGGTTACCAAAAAAATTTATTTTATTTTTTACTACTGCTAGCTACTTAATCTGTGAAATACAGCTCAGGAAAAAAATGCTGTCATAAAACCTGTTGGTATAAAGATAAGCAGTTTATTTAATATCTAATTAAATGTGGTCACCAGAGAAATCACAGCTTATGAAACTTTATCAGAAAAAGATTAATCCATTTCAGGCTTAACCCAAATGTCATAAGAAAACTCATGAATTTAGATAGGAATCCACTTATTATCCAAAGACATTCTCATATTGAGTAAGAAGAGCCTATATTACTGGTTATATTTATACTTACTTCAATCAAATTCATATACTTTGTAGCTATCATTGATTTCAGGGACAATTATCAAACTAGAATAATATAATAGGGAGCCCTGTCCTCTCTGTCAAAAATTTCTATAATGTTTCAAGACCACTTTATGAGTTTATAGATCCCATTCATCCAGAAATTCAAAAAATTATATGGATTGTGTCATTTTAATTCAAAAACAACTATCTAACAAAAAACTATTGAACAACCTATTATATATGGGACTCAGGCACTGGGGAAATGAGAATGGAGAAAAGGATTCCTTCTTTTAAAAGGCTCGCAAAAATCATGAGACAAACCCTTAAAAAACCACTGATATAAAGTAATAAGTACTACAGGGCGGAGGCTGCTTTTTTCCCCTAATATCTATTCGTGCCTTTATCCATAAAAAAAAATTATCTGGACACATGGTGACCCAGCATAAAGTCTGGATGGATTTCTCAGCCTTCCCCAAAGCTAAGACAGCCAGGTACTAATTGGGATCAATGAGATGTGAGGGAAAATAGTCTGTGGTCCTTCCAGGTTGAAACTTTGAAGAACAAGATATGCCTTCCCCCTTCCCTTTCCTCTTCCTGAGAGCTCAAAAGGAACCTGGGCCATCTTGGATCAGGTGGACAAGTGTAACACTCTTACAGGTGGTAGAGCTATAGAAGGAAAGGAGCCTAAGTCCATGACAGGATGTCACAGACCAGAACCACCATTCCACCTCAGATCTGTAATGTAAGAAAAATAAGCTTTTGTCTTGTTTTTAAGTTGCTGTTTTTGGAATCCATCACATGAAACAGCACCATGTTCATATTTCTTTTTTTTTTTCTGAGAATTTTGGTATTAGAAAATGTCCATTAAATGGAAGATCCAAAATTATATAGTAAAAGAGAAGAGGGGCGCCTGGGTGGCTCAGTGGGTTAAAGCCTCTGCCTTCGGCTCAGGTCATGATCCCAGGGTCCTGGGATTGAGCCCCATATCAGGCTCTCTGCTCAGCAGGGAGCCTGCTTCCTCCTCTCTCTCTGACTGCCTCTCTGCCTACTTGTGATCTCTGTCTGTCAAATAAATAAATAAAATCTTTAAAAAAAAAAGAAGAAAAGCCTGATTTCTAACTTCCTCATGAAAAATAAAACCCTGAATTAGAACAATAAACTAATTTTACAATAATAAAATTGAAGTGAGAAGTAAAACTGTACAAATTCTTAGAAGAGAATGACTTAAGTAATTGCAGGGGCACAAGTTTTTGTTAACAAAATTGTATAATCATGTGATAGAATTAATGAAAAAAAAATCAACATAGTAAGAAATGGAATAGGTATCAAGAACTGATCACCGACCTGCAGGAAAGGCTTAGGAAAACAGTAGTGAATATAGGTGAAAAAAAATACAGGTCAAAGCAATTAGAATGAAACTAATAGATAAGAAAGACAAAGATGATCCAACACAAGAGTAATTCCTTGAAGAGGTAAATCAAGAAGAGTGTGTGCAAACAATGTGTGTAAACACTTAATAAAAACAAAACAAACAGAATCAAAACAAAATTCCCTGAACTGGAAGAATGTACTAATCTGGAAAGATTGAAAGAGCAATTCATGTTTCAAGAAATGCTCCATATGAAATGGAGACATATTTTGATTAAGCTGCAGAAGTTTAAAGAAATAAGTCTTTAGGTATTCAAACAGACAGAGCAAACCATTTTCAAGAAGTAACAGGATGGGCATATTTGAAGAATATATATACCGAAGGTCAAGAAAATCTTCAAATTTGGTGAAACTAAAGAAATATAAGAGAGAGAGGTGAAAAAAGAGAAAAAATGTTGTCTGGAATGAAATTCATATTTGTGGAATTTTTTTCTGGATGGTAGGATTTGACTTGATTTTTAAATTTCTTTTTTCTTCATTATTTAGATAATTTGAAAAAGCATATAACTTGTTAACAAAAACAATGAGTAGGTAAGCAGAAAAATATGAAGAATAAGATGGAAAGCAAACATGCCAATACATTAATAACAATCAATTCTGGGTGGTGACTTTATAATTTCTAAATATTATCATCATTTTTTATAAGAGGAACTGGACCTGAAGGAGGAACCTGGCAGGCAAACTGGGAAAGAGTAGTACTCCAGGCATAAGCCAAGCCAGAAACTTATGAAAGGAAATGGCATGCATAGGAAACAGCAAGAGGTCTGGTAAATAGATGGGGATGATGCCTGGGTCAGATTATATGCTATGCTTGCATTTCATTCTAGTCTTTATTTCTGTCACTGATCTACCTAACATCATTCAAACCAGTTATAGCATATTTGTCCTTATTTTTCAGGTGTAAAAGCTCAGAGTCCAAACCTCAGGGACAAGATAAGTACTGGATCTAATAGAACCTTCTTCTAGTAATGGCACAAATAGATGAGAAGCGGGGCTTGTGCTCAAGGTGCTTCCAATGTATTTGTGACACCAGACAGGCAAAACAGCAAATAATAATACACGGTAATATAACACGCATGGACCCTATAGGAACTTAAAAGAAAGGAAACTCTTTGATGGTTGGAGCAGACTGTGGAAGTGGCATGACTTAGGCCACGCTCTTGAAGAAAGGCTACAGCATTTTGATTAAAGATTTCCAGTCTCTCAAGAAATTACACTGTAAGATCCCTACCCGCAGCTACCTCACAATTCCATAAAGATGGAGTATTTATCTTTTTTTCATACTGAATTATGAAGAAAAGGCAGACTGAGTCATCACTTATGCTGGAATATGACTGTGGGGAAAAATAAACAAGTAAGTGAAGGCTTACCTTATATTAAAATAAATTCCAGATGGCTAACTTTTCATCTAGTTCCTTTATGGTTTTATACATTAGATTTAACTTTTTAACGTATCTATGGAAATAGCCTTTTTAACCATAATTAAAAAGGAAGAAAGATACAAAATTTAATTTCTACATTATAAGCAAAAGTTATTCAAGAAACTGGGAGAACTGCTTACAATATATTTTTAAAAGGTGCACTTTCTTAATTTTAAAAAACTCATAACTTGGTAATTTACAATAGTGCAAAGAAACTGAAAACAGCTTAAATGCCCAACAAAAGGATTATGTAATAAATTATGGTATCTGCATAGGATTAAAAACTATTGAAACTCTCAACTAAATGAGATGCAAAGACCATACAGTGAATATTGCCAAAGACTGTTCAGTGACATGGCAAAGTGGTTATGTCATGCAAGGAGAATAATTGGGAAAATAACCATATATGATAGCTTCATCCTGATTCAGTAAAGAAGGTCTAAGTATAGAAAAGGCCAGAAGAATCCACACCAAAATGTTAATTGTGACTATTTCCACTATTTCCAGACTGTAGGAACTGTGAGTTTTTCTCCTTTACGTTCTTAATCTTACCTTAATCTTACCTGAATTTTTATAATGAAGACATATTACTCTCAAAAATCTTTCCTGCCCCTTGCTGCAAAACTTCTAGAAAGAACTGTCTATATGTAATATCTTTAATTCCTCCTCTTGATTTTCTCTTAAACTCAGACTTGGGCCCACAAAACAGTCTTTGAAGTAACTGATGAATTTCATGTTACTAAATCCATCATCAGCAGAATTGAAATCAGTAATCCCTTCTCTTCTTGATACCTCTTTCCTCATGTCTCCTAGATACAGTACTGATTTCTTCTTACTGACTGATCCCTTCTTTTCTGTCTCCTTTGCTGGCCCCTTCTCACTAATCCCTTGATATAGGGATGCATAACGTCTCAACCTTGTTCTTTAGCCACACTCACTCCCTGAATGACCGTATCCAGCCTCAAGGAATTACCACATGTATGCTGACCGCTTCCAAAACTATACCTTCCAGCCCAGATATATATTTCCTTCTCTACCAAATTCCACATTTGTGGCTCCAATGTGCATGTGTACTCATCATGTCTACTTGGACACCCCAAACTCAATAAGCTCAAATGAATTCCTGCTCTTCTCTTCAAAGACCTGCTTCATATATCATTTTTCCCATCTCAGCTGAAACCAGCTTCTACCTTTCGGTCAAAGGTAGAAGTAAAAAATTTGTCCTCAATTCCTCTCCATCTGTTGTTACCCAACCAGTCAATTCTTACCGACTCTCCTCCAAAATATATCCAGAATCCAGCCTTCTCATTATCTT
The DNA here is from genome assembly GCF_902655055.1 of Lutra lutra. Taxonomy (NCBI): domain Eukaryota; kingdom Metazoa; phylum Chordata; class Mammalia; order Carnivora; family Mustelidae; genus Lutra; species Lutra lutra. The sequence continues at coordinate 81,601,549 of NC_062286.1, forward strand.
TGCTACCACCTAATTCCCATAATTGCTATCACCTCTGCCCCAGATTAGGGAAATAATCTGCCAAGTGATCTCCTGCTTCCACCTCTGTCCCATCATGGTTTACTCGCAACATTGATGGCCAGATCAATCCTTGTAATACCCAAGTAAGACCATGACACTGTGCTCAGAACCCCTCAAGGGCTCCCCCTTCTCACTCACAGTAACACCAAGATCCTTGCTGGGGCCTAAAGGACTTACGTGATGTGGGCTCCTCTCCTGCCTCCTTCTTCCTCCTGTATTCTGCACCAGTGCCCTGCCCTGTTGGTGTCACAGGGTGAGGAGGTGTGTTCTCACTTGGGCCTTTGCTGAGCTATCCACTCTACTCCAGCTAACTCCTTCTTTGTCCAGATACCTTCCTGCTAATCTTGCCTCACCTTCTTCTTGCTCAAATCTCACTTTCTTAATGAGGATTATTTTAACTTTTTTCTAAAAGACTTCATTTATTTATTAATTTAAGAGAGAGAGAGAGAGAGAGCGCTTGAGAAAGAAGGAGAGAGAGAGCACAAGCGGGGTGAGGGGCAGAGGGAGAAGCAGGCTCTCTGCTGAGCAGGAAGCCCTATGTGGAGCTCAATCCTGGGACTCCGGGACCATGACTGAGCTGAAGGCAAACACTTAACTGACTGAGCCACCCAGAAGCCCCTTAACTAATCTTTTTAATAGTGCAACCTGCTCCCTATCTTCCAAACCCGTCTGCACTCCTTTACAGGTGTGAACCCAGTCACGTTTACTCTTTTCCATAATATTTGTCACAAATCATAAAAGGGTAAAAACCAAAATGGTAAAGGAGCAAGTGAGACACGCAATGCTGAAGCAAGGAATGCTCCTCTGAAAACTTGTATTTAAGCTACTATGATGCCATTGGGAAAGGGTGGAGTGACCCTAAGGGAGGGACTGTCCAGAGGACCAAACCTATAGGAACTGATAATAAAACACAAACACAAATGAAATAGTTAGCAATGTGAAATCCCAGTGGGCACACTGGCAGCTAAGAAGTGCAAGTTACTAGAAGGTTGATTTGTAGGTCAACATAAGGAAGGGTGAAAGCTGCCCAAAGGAGGTAGGAAGTTCCCTCTTAGCTGTGGGGGCTGAACATAGGAGGAGCCTCAATAGGGATATCACAGAGGGGAGTCAAATACAGGAGGTCTGGAGGAGAACTTCCATCACCCATGCTCTCTCTGTGAGACTGTTAAGACATACAAGAATGGGGGGGGTAGGCTGATCCATATTTGTTTCTAGGGCTTATGCAGATCAAAAACAGAATGCACACAGTTTTCTATTTTCTACTCCTTAGCCTTCTGTCACACAGATAAGGAGTCAAACATTTACTGTGTATTAAAGGCATGCCTCTGGCTATGTGGACCCAAATGCTATGTAACCAGCAATGTTTCTGAAGGATATGTCTCCCAGACAACAAATAAACAGAGCTCTGGGTAAGTATGTGGATTATGTTTGCATAGGTTATGAAATAAAACATTACCATGAATAAGTGGAATAGGAATCATGATAGAAACAAGATCCATGAAGCACAAGACGACATATAGGGATAAAGAGCCATTCTGGGAATCAGTATCCATTGTCATCACAGAGTACCTTTAAGAGCTCCATGTATACCAGGCTATTTTAAATCCATTAAAACTTAATTCACAGGGCAGGAAGTCTGAAAATGTGGTCTCCCCCAACACTGTCCCCTTTCCTTCTCCCCACGCTCCTCATTCCCACATCCCTTTGCTACAGCTCACATCATGTGGCCAGAGAAGAGAAGCATCTGCCTGCAGCACATACATAGCGCCATACACGCCGCCCCCAGCCCAGGGCTCCTGCTCACAACAACCAAACAAAGGAGAGCAAGGAAAAAGAGGCAGAGCACATAACATCCTCGGCCACCGCTGACTTCGGCTTTTGCTTCTCAGGCCAGCATATAGCTCTCTGGTTTATTTTACATGGGCTGTGTTTACATACATCAGTAAATATGGTTCCCATTTCTCTTTTTAACAGCAGCTATAAATTATATGTTGGAAGTGTTTGGCCTTTCTCTTCCCATAAAAGGTTTGGCAGGAATTACTGAGGCCCCAAGGACAGGAGGTCAGTGGTTTGAGGGGAGTCACTTCCTTCACCCCACAGCCTTAAGTTAATTAACTAATTCAACAAATACCTACTGAGCACAAACTATGTGCCAGGTACAGTTAGGGACACTTCGGTAAACAAAGCAGTAAAAAACAAAACAAAATCCTTGTTTTTACTGCATTCATAGTCTAGTGAAATTCATCACCTCACCTCAATTTCCAGATTCTGAGCCCTAAAACCATCCAGGGCTGAGCACATTAGAAAGTAAATGTGAAGTAAACAGAACTATATAAATAATTATAATAATAATCACAGGTTATTATTGTTATGGATTTGTAAGTGCTAACTATGTGCCGGGCACGCTATTCTAAGCACTGTACATCTATTAAGTAGTCATAAAAAACGCTATCAAATGCTATCAGGTACTATTATATAGAATTGTGTCCCTCACAATTTTAAATTTTAGATACAGATAGGGTCTTTATGGAGGTAATCAAGTTAACAACGAAGTTATTGGGGGAGTGCTCTAATCCGGTATGAGTGATGTCCTTACAAAAAAGAGGAAATGTAGGCACACGTACACGTAGACGGAAAACAACGTAAAGATGCAGGGAGAAGACAGCCATCTTTAAGCCAGGGAAGGAGGGCCAGGACAGATTCTCTCTCACAGCCCTCCGAAGAGACCAACCCTACCAACACCTTGATTTCAGGGCTCTAGCCTCCAGAACTGTGAGATAATTTCTGTTGTGTTAAGCCAACCGATTTGTGGTACTTTGTCACGGCAGTCCTAGCACAATAAAGGTACAATCATGATTCCACCGAGACACAGGGTCATCTGGTGAGCCAAGAAATTAAGAGTCCAAGTCAGACAATCTAGCTCCCGAAAACACACTCCTCATTCTGTTCTAAAATCAGACCAATTATGCAAAGATAGGTCCCAGTCAGTACCCCTCATGCAAGTGTCTGTTGATCCTAAAGCCTGACCTTTGGCCAAAATAAAAAACTGCTCTGTCCAGGAGTGGCCGCAGGAGGTTTGTCCCACGTGCAGCTACAGGATGGAATGTGTGAGTAGCAGCAGGGACCCTGCACTCTCCTCTATAAAGGCACTGCTAACGCTGGTTAATCAGGTAGTAAGTGAGTCTTCTGCTCGGCCCAATTAAACATGTTATTTAATACTGTGTGGCTTCAAAGAGATCGGTTTCAATGAGTCATTCTAAATACTTACTTCCTGAAAATTTTAACACTTTTCCTTAGTCCATATTTTGTTGACTTTATATTTCATTTAACTGGAAATAAATCTCAAGTGTGATATGTTCTACGACAGGTAAAAATAGCTCAGGAAAGCCCAATTCACAGAAAGAGAGAGAACATTTGATCCTAGGCTTGGCAATAAAATCTCGAGAGGGGACTAAGCATTAAATAAGGGAGAATCATGTCACTCAGCCTTTGCTCTATTAATCCAGAATAATCTCAGTCTCCAAGATTTCCATTATTTCCAACAAATAAACAAAAAAGAACTTTCAGAATTTCATTTTTCTTTTTCTTCCCACCTCTCTCTCTCTAGGTCACACACACACACACAACCACTTCCAATAATATCCTCACTTCTTTATCTTGTTTGCTTTTGTCGTTTCAGAGGTATTTCTAATAAGAGTAACAATATATAGCCAATATTTACTGAATGCTTACTATAGTGTCACTGTGCACATGACATTCTTCAACTCATCGATCAACTCCTCTTTATGTGGTAACTCTACCACATAGATATTATCATTTTCTTCACACATAAGAAAACTGGGGCCCAGAGAAGTCAAATTCCTTGCTCCCTGCCACATGGCTAACAAGTGGGAGAGCCAGGATTTGAACCTGCCCCTGGCAGAGCCATCATCATGCCATTGTGTATCTCCGTGTATCTGAAAGCTTGCAAGAACGGGTGAAATACAGAACAAGAGGCTTTTGTCATTGGATTGTGCAGTGATGCTTTTTCCAGGGTGGGAGAGGCTCTCGGATCACATACCATCTCTTCTAGTGACTCCAAACACAGAGGGCCTGGACTCTTGATTAGCCCCAGGTTTGGAGTCAACACACATAAGGTTGCAGTTTAAGGGCAAATAGTCCCGTAATCCAGCCAGATGCTTTCCAGGAGAGGAAACTTTATGAGAATTCAGAAAATACACAGGGAAAGTAAAGTGGGGCTTTCTAATGGCCTCCCTCTGGTCTCACTCTCAACACCTACATCCCTGGGAGTAGTTTCCTACCTCATGGCTAGAAAATGTGGTTTTATAAAATGAACCTAAAGGAGCCCAGAGAGGAAAGGAGATGGAAAAGGACACGGACACCTTTACACAAGACACATTTTAATATGCTTTCTTCAGAGTTTTCAATAAAGGGTTATAGAAACGGAAGCTATTTTTAAGTGGCTAAGTGCTTTACTTTTAGGGCCTAACCAGCTGAACATAAAAGTACCAAAAAATATGGAAACATTCCCACTTGCCAGCCTTCGTTATGACCTTCAGAGTGACCCATCTGTAGGATGGAAAACAAGTGCTTTCATCCAGTAGCTGAGATCAAAGTTGCGGGTCTTCACTCTTCTAAGTCTAAGGGGTGCAGGCTGCCCGCATCCTCACTAAGAAAATGCACAGCCTACGTTACAGGGAGAGGAGGAAGCACAGAGCGTAACCATCTGTGCTGTTACTAAGCCCTGCTGTCCCACAGGACGAGGCCTCAATCTGCAGTGGGTGAAGGGGGATGGAGGTATGATGATGGGGAGGATGAAACCACAACAGACAGGGAAACCGAGCCTCCAGCCTGGCCACACACCCTCGTTTCATCAATGAGCAATCAGATAGCATACTTCCATTTGAAAACATTATACCTCTCAAATGTAATTAAGAAATTTAGACTGGAATGAATATGTAATGTACACATTGCTCTGCAGATGCCTTTCCCGTCCGACAGGCTGGTGCCGACTTTAATTTGGAAGAAATCCATTTTCATACAAAGGTAACCAAGAGTGACAGGAAATAGGAAGCCTACATCATTTATCTTCTGTGAACTTAGGGGGAAAAAATCAGTTAATTGCTTTTCTAGGAAGCTATTTTGTGGAATCACAGTGCTCTATCTTTCTGCTCATATTCATGGTATAAATGGTGATTTTTAAATGCCCGGTGTAAATATGCTAATTAATCAATACACCTTAAACTATTTAATTACTTATTTTAACAAATAAAACTCTGATCAACCAAAAAACAGCTTCGCTGTTCTTGTGGATTAATTATCAACCACTACGAAAACTCTTAATATACATACAGTCTATTAATTGATACTCAAATTCACTTGTCTCCTTCCTTATCACTGACTAAACTAAGAGCAGCAGGCCCTGCTTTCCTCCCTTCCTTCCCTGGCTTTTCAGATCTGTTCTATTCTCAGCCATCAGAGCCCCTCTGCAAGAGCCATCTTAAATCACTGCTACTTATTAAATTAATAACAAACAGAAACTAAAATGGGTTATGTTTTGGAGTACCACTGAAGCTGAAACTTGCCAAACAAACTGACTTCATGGCCCATGAGACCCATATTCCCATATTTTGTCTCAACAGCACTGTATATTGGGCCTTTTCTATAGGATTGTCCCATTTCTGCCTTCCTATATCACCTAGCATATACATACGTATTTTTAAGTTTGGGGCCAATATAAAGCACTCTTTTCAAATCTAAAATTATCATTTCAATAACAATTTCTTATTATTCCATGAGCCAAAGACAGATATGGCATGGAGTTAATGATGCATGAGCTCCAGGGCCTCTTAAGCGAAGATCCCTCTAAGGCCTCAGGAGGGGCTCTAGCAATGAGTTAATACTTGTTTTTGAAAAAATTTCAAGTATAAGATAATTTTCTACTCCTTTTTTCCTAAAGAAAACCCCCAAGATGGTATACATTTTAGGTCCCACAAAACTTGTATCTGCCCCACTAGGTTAACGGTCCCCAGTGCCTGGATCTTGAATTACATGTTAAGGGCAAAACATTTATTTTGTGTGTGTATGTGAAACAAAAAATAATTTGCTTCAACTGGATTAAGATTTAGTGTTCCTTACCCTAGAATGTTCTAGAATGCATCTGCAGTCATTTCTTATGTCTCTGTCTCACACCTAGCACTAGTCACCCTTCTGAGTGGCACTCCAGGGAAGGCTCACTTAATGAGGGATGGCATCAAGAATAAAAAACTCAGCTATAATAACAGAAATGTGTTTTTCATTAAACACAAAACTGAGCTGGGAAAAACCAGCCAGGAGACAGGTGTATCAGTTAAAGAACTCCCTTGAGGTCTTTAACTTCCACATCAAATTGCACTGAATTTTTCCACACTAATTACCTATTATTGAAGACTAAAGAATTATAACAAATAATTCACCATGGCAGCAGATAGAGTACAGATGTTTTAAGAAAAAGAATGAAGAACTTATGAAGTATAAAATCAGGCAAAAGAGATTCACAAAGTCTCGATTTTTTAAAATAACAAAGATTTTTCTACTACAAGGATTATGAAGGTGAGGAAATTTTCTAGGACTTGGAGGCCAGTTTTTTAAATTTAGTTTGTACTGCACGTGAGAGAAACTGTATATTAAAAGCTAAGTGCTAGAGTCTAATTTATTTAATTCATGTAAAATTTCTTGCAGGCAGAGATCGCGTCTTAGTTTTTTTTTTTAAATTTCTCCTATCACATTGCATCTAGTCATTGATTTGATTTCTTATGAGTACTGTACCTGCACAATACCATATGCAGCTATATTTGCATCTGCCTTGTCTTTACATCATTTTTACCTAACACTTCCTTCTAGCCCACAAATCCTTCACACTGGCATAAATCTTGCTCTATAGCTAATGTCCTGAGAAACTATAATCAAGTCATACGAAAGTTCCTTTAGTTCACAGCCTCTATAAAATTCCCTACCTCACTGGAAATTAATGTCAGTACTATCAGGATGTACTGTCAGTACTATGGTAATGTCAGTACTATCAGGACATTTTCATCTAGGTACTATCTGTGTTCAAAAAAAATAGTAAAAATAATAAAATAATAATAAAAATAATAGTTCTTGTTTGCCATGTTTGTTTTATTCTCTCCAAAAAAAAAAAAAAAAGCAAATGTACCCTCAAAAAGTAAAACCTGATTAGCCAATAAAATTCTTCAGTTTCTCTGCTATGACTGTGGATTTTATAGGGATGCCCTATAAACATTGAGTGACATACCTGCAAAAGATATTTTTAATCTCTTGGAGTACTGTAAAACAAACAAGCAAACAAAAAAACTCTTTAAGGGGTGCCTGGGTGGCTCAGTGGGTTAAAGCCTCTGCCTCTGGCTCAGGTCATGATCCTGGGGTCCTGGAATTGAGCCTCACATCGGGCTCTCTGCTCAGTGGGGAGCCTGCTTCCCCCTCTCTCTGCCTGCCTCTCTGCCTACTTGTGATCTCTGTCAAATAAATAAATAAAATCTTAAAACAAAAACAAAAACAAAAAACAAACTCTTTGAGTCTGAAAGATAGGAAATATAACTTATAGATACTATCCTGCTGCTAACTGGGAAAGAGTCATTTTCTTATTATTAACAGACTAGACAGCAACACACAAGTACTGCAAAATTCACATTATCATATTTTCCATAATATGCAGTTTTTTGCTAAAATAAGAACTGTATTATCTCCCCTACAACAAAAACACCAAGAAAACAAAACAGAACAAAAAGCAGATCCACCAATTAAAACTTTGTTCTGTAAGCAACACTTCTCACCTCTTTTCTATCAATGCATGATTGGCCTCTTTAACGTATTCAGTATAGAATGTTAGGGAAGAAGCAAGTGGACAGGCTCAATGTCATTACATGGGGGAAATGAAACACTTCCTGTATAAAAGCTCTAATTTTTCTTGGTATGACTTTCTATCTCAGGCATTTCCCTCTTTCTGTGATTACCGAACCGTAGTACAATGTGTCATTCCCAATCTGGGGTCTTGGAAGAGCGTCCTGAAAGTGTCCATGTTATTAATGACATACCCAAAAGCCTAATGAAAACTGTACTGTTATCTGTATAAGGCTGTACTGGTTATCAAAAACTGGCTTTTAACCAGGGCTTTATCAACTCATTGGGCTATAAAGTAAATAAATGAATTACTACCTAATAAATTTGAAGTTTCTCTGGCACATAAAAATCATTTTAACAAGGAATCAATTGGGATTAAAATTATAATGGATTCCTGGTAGTTACAGTCACCTCTGTTCAAGGATAAGCCACATTTTATTTGCCAGGTCATTTGATGATGATAACACAAATCAAAGGCCTGATAAATTTAGTTTTATAAGGGGACATTAATACGTGTTTCCCACAAACTTTTCAAGCCATAAATGCTTGCAGAAGTTATATGCTGCTTCTATTAATTCCTAGGAATACTTTATGGGATCCTTCATAAATGAATGATCAAAAGGAGTTACTGATATACATGTCACTTAATTTCCTCATTAGAACCTGTGTAAACATCTCAGAATTTAAAAAAATATATCTTCTCTAAGGGCAATATGTTGATCTCCCAATTGGTGCACGGTGCTTTCTGAGGTGAGAGCTCAGCTCATAAATTATTAAGTTCAGCCTTGTCAGACTCCAACAAGAAACATCAAGTCATTTGTGTTTTTATTTGGTCATTAAACCAAATTAAGATACAAAGAATATGCTAGCCACAGTGTTATTCCATCTTTAAAACTGAGTATGTCAAAAAGGAAAAAGAAACTGAATGGTTCCTAAGTCCAATGCTCTAGAATTCACATTTTATGTTGGTTAGTATACCACATCACAGCAAAACAAACAAACAAAAAATGTGCATGTATGCTTTTTCATATGCTTTTGACAAGTGCCATCAATTTGGAATATAGGAGGAAATGTGCTTCTCTAAAACAAAACTTCATTTTCCATCCAGATTTACTGTTCAAGTAGACTAGACTCTGCTTCTTCTGTGATTATGTGATTTGCCTTTTTGAGTTCTCATATTCCACACATCTAGTCTACACATTTTGTAATGCAATAAATAAATACTTCAGATTAAATTTAAGATGCAAGAATCTGAACTAAAAGATTTCACTCTCTTCATATAACCTAAGATTATTTTCACAGGACAAGGCGAGTCCTTACTCGATTAACATCAATTAACCTGAATTTTAGGTATTACAATATGGATCAGACATCTGATACATTTGACTATTCACCATATTCAATACTGAGTCATTTAATAATTACTTTAAAAATCATTATAAGGTTTCCTTTATGTCTTGGAACATTTCAAAACTGACAAAAATGTTGAACTTCTGAACTCTTTTATATAAAAATTAACCTCTTTTTTACAATACTTCTACTCTTAATATATAATATCCATGTCGACACTGACCCATGCACACACACACACACACACACACACACACAAAATCCCTTGAACTGTATTGAAGGAAATTGCTTCCCGGATGAACACAGACACATAACCACATATGTTGGAACTTAAAAAAAAAATGGTGATAATCAATTTGAGATTTTAAGAAATCATTATTTATGTGTATAACCTCCTTTAGCAATGGCAACAAATCCTACCACATGAAGTCGTTCACACACTGAAAATTAAGAAACATGGGCACTGGATTTATAACTGCCGAGTCGTCACTGAGAACTACTCAGATGTATGTAGGTCGCATTGACAAAAGACTCACCTCTCCTTGTTTGGGGATGCTGAACTTGGAAAGCTTGGCCTTGGCTCTGGCGGACTCTGGCTTGGTGGCTGCAACTCCCCTGTACGACGTGCAGTGCACACTGGTTTCTGTGGATGATTTAAGTTTTGGAGACTCATCAGGAGCCTGATCTTGGCCGTCCATTGGCCGCACATATGCGGTGGGTTTCTGCTGGACCAGACTGGGTTTTGAAGCAAGGGATGGAGGAAAGTTCTGAACACAGTGTCCGCTGCTGCTGTGCTTGGCTGCCATAGCAGGTGGCCTTTCCTGGGTCTGAAGACCCACCTCTACATTGCACACTTGTTTGGCTCGTGGCTGCTGTCTGCCAACACCATCTCCAAGCAAGGTCCTGAGAGAGCCTTGTTGTGCTGAGTTGGAAGAAGAAGAGGAAGAAGAAGAGGAAGAAGAAGAGGAAGATGAGGATGAGGGGCTCGACACAGACTGGTTAGGTTTTTTATTATGGTTCTTTGGGTTAGCAGATCTGTTCAAATCAAGCAATCTGTGTCCGTGCTTACTTGCTCTCTGTTGGCCATCTGATGGCGGGTGCCCAGCCTTCTGCCAGCCCATGGTGCCCCTCTTACTCTGCTGCGTGGGGACAGCTGCTGGTGTGGAAGAAGCTGTGCTACAGACAGATGAGGGCTGGGTCTGGGCTCTTGAATCTGCAACAAAATGTTCATCGATCTTGTTCACAGGAGCCTGAGGAACCCCAGGTTTGGGAACACCCACGAGATGACTCTGATTAGATCTATCAGTTAAAAAGTCTTTCATTTCATCGTAATTGCCTAAAGTATTCTGGATCCGGTTGGAGAGCTCATCCCCCTTGTTCGTCTGGAGAAAGAAAACACAACAAGCACCCTGTTGTTAGAGAGAAGAGAAACACAGGAGACCACGGGGAGGTGCCTTGATGGCTCACAGAGTCAGGGCTGTCACACTCAGAATGAGAGCTGGGAGATAAAATCAGTCATCATCTCTGAAGTCTGTCCACACTGCATCGCACCAGGACCAGGAAGCCATTAGGAGCCTCAGACTGCATCAAAAGGGAACCTACCCACGGTGGTGTGATGCCGCTACGGAAATCAGGGAAACAACCACCACAGCTTTGCAAAACTGTCGGGATTGAGGCTTTCCAGGATTGGGGTTTCTTCTCTTTTTTATAGTCCCTTTGGAAGTTTTTCTTGAAAATTCAAATTTGGCTCAAATTGTTCTGCTGACAATTTCTAAATATATAATGATTCTTGCCAGAAACCCAGAGGGATAGGCAGAAGAAGTCAGCATACAGCTTAAAATGCACACAGGGCTTGATGTGCAAGGAGGCATCTGCCTCAACTACCCAAGGTTCTGTACAGGCCTCAGTGAAATCTCAGGCCTTTTGCTTTGGGAGACAGCTTGTATCTCTGGCCTTTGGTGTAAGTGAGAAACAATCCAGCAGTTATTTTCTCATTACCCCATCAGGTAGCCTGACTGCAGCATGACACATGTGTGGCAAATAGGTTACCCAACCTCTTTTTATTTCCTAATAGCTTAGATTAAAAAAAAAAAAAAATTACAAGTGGCATTGACTTTGAAAATCAATGTAGAAATGAAGTCTATACTATGGAGAAAAATCACAGCAAGCAGCTCTCATTATTAAGCAAAAGCTACATTTTACTGAAGGAACAGGCAGGCAAGTTGTGTGAACTGGACGCCAAGATTTGTGGGAGAAGATCTCATTCTGAGTGGCTGAGCTGCCTTCCTGGGCTGAACAGGCAGAATAGCAACTGAAGTTTGGTTGGTTGACTCTTCCAAGAGAGACTGCCACCACAGGGGGAGAGGTACAAGTGAGGGAGAAGATGAACAACTGAAAACCATCTACCTTGTAAGGTTCACTGAAGAGGGAGTAACTCGAATTAAACGTGCCATCATCTTGCTGAGTTTCCTGATTTCTTCTTTCTCGTTCTTTCCTCCGTAACACATTTCTGTCTGGTTCATAGACACTGCATCAGGAGAAAGAAAAGAGAACAACCGCATAGGAAAAAATTAAAGGCTAAAGCCCAGTGGAACATTCACCTGAGCGCAGAAGTTTGGGTCATGGACGAATGGCCGTGATAGGGAGAACAAGGATCAGATTAGAGCCAGTATAATCAAGCAGTAGGAGCTTGGGTGTCTGATAATTACATTCTTCAGGAGCAAAAAAAATCCTTAGGGCAAGTTCCAACCAGTACTAGACCTTTCTGCCTGATATGTAAGACAGGAAATATCTAAGCAACTTTGACAGGAGAAGACTGAAAGTAATCTTAAGGCAGACGGTAATTACAGCAATGTGTAAATAGAAATTACGAGCATATTTTCCCCTTATGACAAAGCCTCTGAGTGTTATATGGGAATGCTCTTGTTCTTGTCTTTCTTTCTTTTTTTTTTTTTTCTTTTGCATGGCTGTTTCTGTAGTGATTCTTTCATTAACTAGCTCCCTAAAGAGCTGTTAAAACTCCATGCTGCAATGGTTTTCACAGTTATGAGCCTTCTTCTGATCTCTGTTAATCAGTCAAGTCATCAAACTACTACTGAATCAATTCTTCCTTCTGATATATTTGACACTATCACTCCTCCTAACTATGAAAAATGTGCCAGGAGGAAGGGGTGCAGGCAACGCAGGGAGAGAACGGAAATTGAATTATGGTGTGTCATCAAGGATCTCAGCCTTTTTGTTAAAGAAAATTAATATCTATTCTCCCAAAATACAATTATGAAGTGACCAGACACCAGATAACTGGGAGGACTAAGAGAGAAATAATGTTCCTTCCCCCTCATAAGGAGAAAATAAAAGGGCTAATTCAACTAATAATAAGGAAGTGACCCGTTTACTGAAGGAAGGAAATACACTTGTTTTTTTCAGCTCAGTATATAAAGAAATCTGGCTTCAGTGGAGAACTGACATGTCCCTCAGAATGAGCATTGTCTTCATTTCCTAGCAGAAGCATTTGGTTTAAGTGACCTTGTTTTGCTTTGAGCTCCCACCTGGTCTAGTGTATAGACACCTGAGCTGGAAGGTAGGACAGCTGCCTATTGACTGTGATTCTCCCATACCAGCAACATGATGATGGAAAAGCCACACCATCTCTCTGCACCCCAGTGTCTTCATTATAAAACAGGGATGTTTAATGGCATTGTAAGGTTTAAACATGAAGGTAATCTACAAAATGGCTTTGGAAGAGCTAGAGGTGCCCAAACTCCAATGTATTGCTTTTAAATGTTGTTAATAATGAAAGGAGCTGTGGGTTCACCGAAACATATGAAAAGAGTGAGATTCTGTTTCATCTTGTTTGGTTTTAGCTAAATTGCTATCTCGAGTACAAGAGAGGATAGCGTGTCATGTAGCTGTAGAGGACACAAATAAAATGATCATAAAACAAATACTGCTTATCCTTCTAGCTCTGCCCGGGTGGACGGAATATACTTTAAACTCGCTAAGGGGCAATGCTAAATGCACTTCCAGCGAGGCTGTGAGAACACCTAAGGCATTTAATTTAAATTTAAGATTAGGGAATGTTAAAATACCCAGAACATGTCACCCATTAGCATTTTAATTCATCTTTAGTACATTACCCAAAGTTATTAGATTGGGGAATCCAACCAGTGACCTTGACATAAACGGAGGCTGCAGCCACAGCCTTACCAACTGAGAGGCTCACAGCTCCCACATCGCCATCACTACGAACTCTCTGGGTGGCTATGGTGATGGTGACTGGCAGAAGGGAGGCAGAAAATGAAAATGACACTCTTATTCCCAGAACCAGTCTTCTAGTTCAAAGAAGAGGCTAAATGAAGAGGCTAAAAGAAGAGGCTAAAACGGTCCTGCCCTGCTTGTGGACATTTGCAGTATGAAACCCCAGATCTTTCACGAACATTCCATGGATTTCAAATGGAGACCCCTCTGACGACACACGACTCATGCTGTTGATGGGCATGAAGTGAGCTTTAACCAAGAAGTGGATTCGAGTTTTAGTATGAACTTGCTCCCTTTGGGGCCAATACCAGCATCTGCAGTCAGAAAAACAAGCTTGCATTGCATGCACTGCCTTTCTTCCCCTCTCCGACATGTGCGGACATCTGGGAAGCACCTAGTGTGCAGAACTCCATGCACAGAGATTTCCACAAACATGCTCGCTGTCCTCGGGCAAGTCAAACCAACCATACACACGAGACTGGTGTGATGCGTGAAGTGGCCTTATGTGACATGGAGCAGGCAGGTGGTCATTAAGGATGATTGCAGGGCTTCTGAGAGGTCCCCATGCCCAAAATAGTACCTCCTGCATCTGCTGGCTGATGACTGAAATTCCACAACTAGAGAGTCATTCCTCTGGTTTAAGATGTCTTCACCCCTGAAAGAAATGTAGACACCACAAGAAGAGGAAACACTTTAACCTGATCAGCCCTTGGTATCTGAACATGCATGAGCTTGTCAGCACTTCTGCCAAAGGCCAAGGGGAAAGGCATAGGACATCAGGGTCCAAACAAGGTCCAAATAGGAGGTGTAAAAGAAAAAGGAGGAACCATGTAGAGTTTGGCAATGAAAACAAATTCATAAACTCTACCTACTTCACCCTGTGGGTTAGATGTTTAGCATTAGACTAAAAGCCATAATCAATTAGGCAGCTATCAGACTTGCTACACTTTCAAGGTCAGGGTTACAGTAAGAATCGCTTCAAAATATGGGGAAGCTGGAGGTGAAAGGAAAGCTGCTCTTCTTTAGTTAAATCTGCCTCATTCCCCAATCCACTTAAAGGTAACCAAAAGCACTCCAAGATACACACCCCTGCTGCTAAAGCTCTCCAACGAGGCTCTGCCTGCACACCCAGACCATAGCTTCTCATACTAAGAAGGACTGAACACCCCCAGGACCACCCACGCATAGCCTGCTAATAGAACTGCCCTGGCCATCTTTTATGGGACTGCCATGATGCTTGTGCCTGAAGTACCCTCCATGCCACCAGATGAAACCAGAAAACCATCCCCACCTTCTCCAGAATAGAGCAAAGGAAACCCAAAGAGAGAGCCAGTACTTCTTCAATGCCTTCCCTGTGGTTTCTCTTCTCCTTCCTTGGAAGGCAGCTCTGTCGCCTTCACTGAGCATTTAACTCTTGCTGATGGTGACCCACCTGACTCCCTCTCCTCCACTAGAACCACAACTCCCACCTGTCACATCAGGCCTTGGAAACTAAAATGTCATCTGCTTAAAACAAATGTCATTGTAGAGAAAGTCTGGACTTGCCACCTGCCATCTTTCTCTAACCGTCTGAAACTCTTACCTTTTCTACCAACACTAAATGTTTTAATCATAAAGACAGTATCTTCTCGACAGTGAGTCACCATTCCACTAATTACCAGTGAAATCTGTGCAGGTACTTACAATTCCAGAGAGTGCCTTTCTCTTGATCTCTCACCATTAAAACTCAGTCCTCTTCCCTTCTCTGACATTCAAGCAATGTAAAGACCATGCCATTTGCTTTAGAAACAAAGGCTGAAAGTCAGGTCAGCTTCCCTGGGGATGGTTGACTAAAGTTGTAGAAAATTCCTGGCATGCCAATATATATGTTAGACTCAGTAAGAGCCTCGTCTTATGAGCTGTGTTATTTTTGTTGTTGTTACTAGCATATGGTAAAATCTCTATCATCTGTAAAGTTATTCCTTATTTCCGTGAAAATTATAAGAATCACACTCCTCAAATGTATGTCACCAAATGTATTTATTTATTTTGTATGAAAGTGGAGGCAGCCAACTGCTACAATATTATTTATTATTTATTGCAGATGCATAACATTCCCAGGAAATGAACCTTTTTAATCAACTCCCTTTAAAGACTTATTTATTTTTAGAATTAAAAAAAAAAAACCAGCCAATGAAAAATGTAGTAAAAACAGTTCGGATCATTTCCTTTTATTTGCTTTTAATCTATAAAATGAGGTAAGGGTAGGGTTCAGGCCAAAGCTAATTATGCTGATTAGGTAGGAAAAGAATTCCAAACATGAAATTATCACCATTTAATGTATTCTTGATCACATGTTAACAGTATGAGACTAAATAATAGTAAAACTTTTGAGTCAGATGGTTTCTCCCTTCCACTGAGCTCAAAACATTTTATATATAGGTCCCTTAATTATCCTTACAATGTCCCTTGGAGAAAGACAAAGATGGTGGGTATCACTGCAGAGCTAACTTTTTTTTTTTAATTTTAAAGATTTTATTTATTTATTTGGTAGACAGAGATCACAAGTAGTCAGAGAGGCAGGCAGAGAGAGAGAGAGAGAGGAGGAAACAGGCTCCCTGCTGAGCAGAGAGCCCGATGCGGGGCTCGATCCCAGGACTCTGGGATCATGACCCGAGCTGAAGGCAGAGGCTTTAACCCACTGAGCCGCCCAGGCGCCCCCAGGGCTAAAACTTTTTTAAAGATCAAGGAACTTACGGTAAGAGTTTGATCACCAAAACAATGTCACAAAGAAGTCATCATGTAGAAGGGACAGCAATGCGAATCCATGGAAGAGGAGCAACCCAGGAGCGAAAGATGGGCACACTTCCTAAAACCCTGATGTCTACAAGCCCACACTATCAATAAACAGTAAATGTGAGCCTCACAAAAGCAAAACAGGACAAATGAGACATAGGGAAGCTACTTTGCATTCAGAGAGAACTAAAAGGAGAATTCTAGAATAAAGTCTGAGTTGTTAAAATTGTTTACAGTCCCCAAAAAACAAAAGACAAAAATCAATTTCTTTCCACAGTCCACAAGATAAAAGGATATCCTCCTAATACAGAAGAGTCGACTACAGCACAGATGAATGGCTTTAAAAATTACAGAGTCTGAAGTAATAAGCCAGCTAGGGCTGCTAGTAACACCATTTTCATCAAATCCTACCCATCCCCCAGCCTGTTCTTGTCTCTGCCCATGTAGTAATTTGCGTGTCTTGTACTTTTAAGTCCTTTTTCCCTTCACTGTCCTACACAGCCCTACTGTCAGGGACAGGTGCTGGAGCTGGTGGAGCTGCCCGCTCAGCGGAGCCCAGGTTTGACCCAGAAGGCCTGGCTGGCCAAGAGGGGCTACCTTCTGCCCTCCAATACCCATCCATGTGCAGCCTGTTTACATCTGAACATTAGCTGCCAACAAACTGCATCTCCCATGGAGGAGGCTTTCAGCCAAGGGTATATATAGCTAATTGCACCCCTTGACTAGAAACATCTAAGTGTTTTCTTCTTTAACACACACACACACACACACACACTATCCTACTTACTGGCATGTCTTCAGAGTTGAGGTCTGGAAAACAAGCCAGTTCAAGGAGGAGAGAGAGAGCCACCTCTTACCGATCTTTTGGAGAAAGTTACCATGTTCTCCATAGCTAAAAACTACTCTCCCCTTCATAGTGCAGAAATACAATTCACTTCAGTCCACAATGATTTCCCGAAAGCCAAGATGTTAGAGGCAGGGGAGACCATGAGGGCTGTGAGCAGCCTTCCCTTCTGCTGAGAAGCTGTGGTTCAGGAGACAGGGAAAGAGGGAAGGGTCCCATTCTAAAAGAGCATGTTGACAGCATGTGGTCGGGGCACTGTAGAAGGGAGCACAGGGAATCCAGAGCACTCCTTGCAAAAAACTTCATTTGTTTTGAGCTGGGTCTTGAGGAAGTGTGGCAGGTAGAGGACAGTGAAGGGAAGAAGGACTTAAAAGTCCAAGACACGCAAATTACTATTAAGTGGCCTTTGAGAGTAGTTGGATGAGGTGACCTCTGCCCTCCCCACACCAGCCCAGGTCTTTAACCAGCTGGAATTCCACACTTAAAGTATCATTTGTTTGGTTGCTCCACTGCTACCCTTTATTGCTTCCTTACCCTAAATAAGTTTAGCTGATCCCTTCGTAGAGCAGGTTTGATTTGGAGTAAATAAATGAAGGGTGGTAGCAGGGAAGAATAAAAGACACCCTATCCCTTTCTTTACAGTTTGCATCAGGACGGGCCTTGAACACCTTGAGCACAGAGAAAACAATCTTTTCAGGCACTCACAGTCCTTGGACAAAATGCTAACCTGCCCCTGGAGTGTGCACTGGCAGCCAAAGGGGCGAACAGGAAAAAAAGCACTAGGTAGAGAGAAGACCTTTCGTAGAAACTTTCCTGTTCTTTGGAGCAGCAACATCAACAACTGTGTGTAATTAAAGAAACTTAATCAAACACTGCAAAATTATAACAATTGCTTTATGAGTCAAACTAATTATCATCTCTCTTTATTTATAAAGCAAATGATAAAACATCAGTAATCCCTTCTTCAGTCAGAGAAAAGCAAGAATGTTGAAGTATATGAATTCCTTTCTTAATCTATAGACAGAGCTGGGAGAATGAAAGACAGGAAGGTGGTCAGAGAGTGAACAGATATGAGAAGCAAGTCAGACAGACACAAGGTGGGTTGGAATCACAGCTTGGTAAAGAGACAAGGATCCCCCAACCAGAGTCCTTCAATGCCCTGAATGGTTGTACATGGTGCTGGTGCTGAGGGTGAGGGATAGGGTGAGGGGAGGGTGATGGTGGTAGGAGTGGTAATGAGGAAGGAGGTAGGGGGTGGGGATGATAGAGGTAATGGTGGTGATGATGGGGGTGTGGGAGGGGATGAAGGGGGAGGTGGGAGTGGTGGCAGTAAGAGGGGTTGGGATGTTGAGGGGGTTTGGTAATGATGGTCATGGGGGTGGTGGTCATGGGAGTGATGGTGGTGGTAGGAGTGTTATTGGTGGCGTGGTGGTGGTGCTGGTGAGAACAGTGGTGAGGCTGGTAGTTAAAGATCTGTTGAGGAATGAGGACTGGTCAATAGTGCATATAACAAACTCTTAAATACTGAAGAATATCACTCTGCCTGCTCACTTTTACTAGGCTCACTTTTACTCTACTTTTCTTGTAGAGTCAAGTAATTCCATTCTCACACCTCTTTACTCCGTATTCCCCCAACAGCATTATATACCACTGGCTTTGCCATCAGCTTTGTAAGTATGACCCCCAGTATTATTTCTGCCACAGATACCTTGGAAAGGTCAGTCCAACCTTACTTGTTTGTCTCTGATCAAAAAGGTGATGTCAATCTTAATTTCATCTTGAAATTCTCTTTGAGAGAATTTACAGATCTCTGCCTCAGGACTGCTGATCTCTTCTACAAGAATGGGAAAAGAACTGGGGGTGGTTTGTGCCAGAATCACTTGTCCTATACCACAGCTTCAGTAAAAGTAGGAAACAGAATAAAGTCACAAAATAATGAACACCCACAGACAAATTTAGCCCACAAATATTCCAAAGAAAAAATAACATTTTGGGATCATCTATAACATCATCCCGAGCCCACTGGGCCAAAAATAAATATTGCTAATACCAACAACCCTTTACTACTATACACAGCCACTGCATGAAGATCTTTACATGCATTATTTCACTGAGTAGTTTTCAAAACCCCAAGAGACGTTATCCCCCTCTACCAGCAAAGAAATAAGAGGCTCTGAGGTTAACTAACTTGTGCAAGCCTCATAGCCGGTGAGTGACAATGCTGGGATCCAAAGCCAGGCGGGCCTGTAATCAGAAACCGAATTCTTAGACTCTGCTCCTCTGGCTTCCTGGGGAACCTGCTCACTGACAGGCTTTGACAAATGGTATCCCCATCTTTTGCTAGTAAATGTCAGGCAGAAGGGTGTTAATTTTCAGATCATGACAATTCCAGTTCTTTCTTCTAAGATCCGCTCAGTCTCCTTGGTTGATAAGTGTTAACTCTAAGAATTCTTCTAAAACTTGTAAAAAAAAACAACAGGGATCAGCAATTCAAATGAGTCAGCACTAGCAATTAACTAACACTCCAGTCCCAGAATTCTGTACAATGAATTCCTTAAAAAATAGGGAATACCATAATCACACCAACAAAGAAAAGATACTTCTGCAACATGGTGCTGGACATTCATTAGTTCTCTACTGATCATTTAGTGAATCCAAACTCCATTTCTAACTCAGTGGAAATGATGACTGCTCCAACTCTCTCTTGTAAATACTCTCCAGTGAGTTTTTAGAGAGATGACAGATAAATGACAGCTTTGCATTTCCAAGGGTTAAATGCTTTTCCTGAGGGATCTTAAGTCTTGGTGCCATGAGAACAAGTGTCAGGTTCTAATGGAATTGTTCCATTATAAATAAACCACCAAGTTGTATGACAAGCAGCTTTCAAAGAGGCTTTCTGCATAGTATAAACAGAGAAGTTAATTCGAGTTTCTTAACATGACCTTTTTCCTTTACAATATAAAAGTGCCTTGGGATGAAGCCATTACTGTGATTTACCATCTTCTCCTTGTTAGAATATAAAGATGCAGCAGAGCTTCACAAAAGCAGTTGTAACCTAACCAAATGAGACCCACCTGTAAAGCCCCTACTATGCTATTTCAAAGAGCTCACTTCTAGCCAACAGCAGCACAGAGCTGGCATCAATCACAGTGTCCATTATTAGAAGGACGCTTACTCCCAGGACTTTCATGTTAGAGCCAATAAAGTACTTTTCCTCCACCAACTGCTCAGTTAAATTTCATTTTTATTTTATAGCATCAGTTTCTAAACTTCCACCCCTAGGAATTGTAAAGCCATATACAAGGAGGAGTCACATTTAATAGCATGCTTATGTTTTAACTATGATACCCTTTCGTACAATCCCTGTGTAGCCACTTAGGGTCACGGATGTGATGCCTTACACCAGAGGGCAGAAGGGTAGCAGAGTCCTCTCATATAACTTCCTGCTATCAGTTGGGTCAGGCTTCTGGACACAGAAAGCCTGAAGACCCTGAACACCAGCCATTAAAGAATGGCTCCTGTTCTCCCTGCATCCAACTGTTCAACTTCTTTTCCTCCCAGAACCACTAATGACATGCAGTCCCTGGTTGAAATGGGATTTCTGAAAAGGAGTTAAGAATTAACTTGAGCCACTTCCATCTGCTGAACTGAATTAATTTACCTGTGGGGTACAGAGCTAGCCCCAAGCTAGAATGAAAGCAAACAGAGCTACCTTTAAGGAAAGAGAGAATTAAAGGAATATGTGTGTCCTCAAATATCTTCTGATGTCCAAGCAATCTGACAAACCATTAGGGTCTTCCATATAGGAAACACAATGGCAGCTACGATAATAGACCTATTAATTTATCTGAGAGGGAAAGAGATCCTGTTTTGAAGATGAGAATGACCTATTTTAGTACAGGGCAGTCTATCGGCTTAGCTAGAAGTCTTGGTGGGTAAAGGGAGGAGCGAAGAGGAAGGTACGATGTTAAATCCTCAGTGTCTGCAGGAGAACACAGAACCACTGAGAGGATGGAGCTCTATGTCACCAGGAATGCAAGTCTGGAGTATGAGACCTGGACTCCGTCCTCGGTCACAGGAAAACAGAAGCCAGTAGGCAGATGCTCCCCAGCTCCCATCCTCCAACCTTTCTCACCTCACCTGCCACCTCAGGCCTTAACATCCTCCCCCCACCCGCCCACTGCTTCTTTTCTCCTCCCCAAGCTAACTCTCCCACTTGGCTCTGAAGCCTATTGCTCCCAACTCCACTTTCCCACAGATGCTACTTTCCTCTATTTAGTCGCCATCTTGGTCTCCACTGGGTTTCTTTCATCAGCTAATAAACCCATTCAAGGCCCTCCTATCTTCTAAAAATGAAAATGATAAGTCCTTCCTGACCCTCTGCCCCCTTCTGGCTGTTGCTCTCCATCAGCCACTATTTTCTGCAGAGCCACTTACACTTGCTGTCTCTCTCCGATTCCTGGTTTTCCTAAACACATGTGATCTGGCTCTGCTCTTCACAGCAAGGTCACAACTTCCCCACTAGGCAGTCAATGGATACTTTTCACTCCCAACCTCCCACACAGCTACCATTGCCTCTTAAGAAGCTTTCTTCCCTAGGCTCTATGGAAATCTATATTTGTGATTCACCTACAGCCTTTTGGGCTACTCCTGAGTGTGCTATGCTTGTCTTTACTTTTATGCCACTCCTTTAGAATCCGTTGCCACTCAGGGTTCTGGGCAAAACCTTGTTGTCTAAGCCTGGTCTCTTCTCATGTGACAGTCTTCCTGGTGATGTCATTCATTCCTTGCCTCGGGTGCCATTTTTACCTTAGTGATATGCAAGGCTCCAAGATTTACCCAAATCTCTCTTCCCAGCTCCAGATCCAATTATCAAACTATCCACCTGATCTTTTCAAGTCATGTTTCCCACAGTACACAGAGCCCAGCAACTCTACACAGCTTATTGCCACTCCCTGACCCCAGCATCTGCCTTCAGTCTCTTGCCTATGTGGGTGGATGGCACCATTGCCCACACAGTTGCTTGGGTCAGAAACAAGGGCATCCAGTCAACCCCTCAGTCCTGTCAATATCACTCAAATTTGTTCAACTGTCTGTCTCCTTCTCCCCTGCTACCTCCTCAGTCCAGCCCACCAGTGGCTCTCTTCTAGTCCTTCACAGTGCCTCCTGTAGGGCCTCCCAGCTGTTCTTCCTGACATTTGCTTTTCCACAGTGAAGGGGTGTTTCCTAAAATAGCAGTTTGATCATGTCACTGTAATGCTCCACCTTCCCTTGGACAGAATCCAAACCCAGAATCCATGGCCCTGCAGGACCTGGTCGCTGCTTATCTTTCCAATGTCAGCTCAAATCTCCCTCAGTCTTACACTATGGTCTCTCTTTGAGTCCAGGGGTATGCTCTCCACCTACCTACCTCCTCCTAATCCTGAAAGTCTCAATTTAGTGATGCTTCCCTCACGAAAACATTCCCTGCCACCCTCAACAGACCCAAGTCCTGACCTATGTCCTACATGGAATCCTATACTCTCCCTCCAATCACATTTCTTACATAAATCCGAAACCTCCATTGAATGGTTAGCACCCCAGAAGAGAACCTGTGTCTACTTTCTGTAAAACTGTATTTCCAGCACCTAGAACACTGCCTGGCACAGAGGTGGCACTGAAAATAATATTCCAAGTACTTTAAAAATAAATGGCAAATGATTTTTAAAATTTCTTCTCATTCCTTTTCAAAATTTAGCCTATATACATACCTATATACATACCAATTTGAACAAACAGAATAAAAATCCATTCAAAGCCTGGGACTTAAAATGTTCTTTGTGGTTGTAGGGTATAACAATGGGAATCATATTAATAGTAATACTGAGCAACTGTTTTGGTGCTGGAAAGTTTGTAAAGAAAGTTTTGTTATTTTATTATCTCTCTCAACAAACTGTTATGTAGCCTTTATTTATGAAAAACACAGAATTTTAATAAATGAACATGCAAATATAAAAATGAAACAAAATCTGTGTGCCATAAACATTCTTCTGTTCATTTTACAGATAAATGCCTGTCTTCAATGGAGAAATGAGGCTTAGAAAATTTAAATGAGTTGCCTAAACAGTAACTGTTGGAATTAAAATTCTAAGTTCCACAGAAGTTCTGGATATTAAAAACAATTCAAGTGTTTAAAAATATATTTCTATTCAAAAAAATTAATTAACACTTACTATATACAAAATGTCAGCTAGACATGAAAAGATACCCATTCTTGAGGACATTTTTCTAACTTACATGCTGAAAGCTCTACTGTCGATTAAGCTTAAGTTAGAGGAAGATGTTAAAAACTATGAATTATTTGAACTCTATAGTTCTATAATTCATTAGGTGCTAGTGACAGTAAAGATGATTAATTCTAAATATCCGTATAACACAGTGTCAGAAAACCAAGAGGGTCTTCCTATGGCTGATGTATCATTCACAAGTTCCCAATTTTAATTAGACATGTAATCTATCATAAAAATATTTTATTAGATCCCTAGAACATTAGGAATATTATATATTATGAGGCTGCATGCACATGATGGTAATTATCACAGTTCTTTAAGAAATGTAAAGAAGACACTCATACATATTCTGCCAACATATCTGCTTCATGTTATCTTTTTTAAAAATATTTTTATTTATTTATTTGAGAGAGAGACAGAGATAGCCAAAGAGAGCATGAGCAGAGCAGAGACGGAGACGCATACTCCCTGCTGAGCAGGGAGCCCAATGTGGGGCTTGATCCTAGGACCCCAGATTATGTCCTGAGCCAAAGGCAGACGCCCAACCGACTGAGCCACCCAGGCGCCTCTGCTTCATGTTAGTTTAAAATAACCCTCCTCCCCTTCTCCTTTCCTCTCCTCCCTCACTCCTTAATCTTTCTGTCTCTTTGAATGTGTCTAATATACTACCATTCACAACAGAGTAAATCCAATGTCACAGGCAATATAGGCAGCTCTGTGGCATTAAATTTACGTGAAGAAAGTCTAGGAAGAAGGTTCTTCTTTCTCAAAATGCTGTGCCCAGAACAAAGTTGGGCAGTTAGTGGCACATACTAGAGGAAGAGACAGGAGAGGAAACATGTGACTTCTCTTCTCATCTTTGATATCTGGCAATTCAGAATCAATTAACCTTCAGCTGAGTTAGCAGGATGGTTCCATTCTGTGGGCTTCCGTCTTGATTGCCCAGCTTTCAGAGTGCCCAAGGGTCTCCCTCCCCTAAACTATAGCATCCATACCTCTCAGAAGTAGCTGAGGACAATACCTGGCTTACATTAGGCACTCAGTTACCATTTGTTGAGTGAAGGGATGGACGGCTGAATTGCCAGTGTTTGTTTTCACTTAACCCCTCCTTTCACTGAATAACCAGTAAGGACAAGCAATACAGTGAGTAGATTTACCTGGTCTTCTCAGGACAGTAAAGCATATGCTATGATACACAAAGGCCTTTCAGATACATTCTGAAAGCAGCAGCCTCAAGGAGTTGATAAAGCAGGTTTTACCAAATAATTCTTTAAACGACTGGCATAAAGAAACATGGAAATGTCATATTGTCCCTTTGGAATTAAAAGGCTACATGTATTAATACTGTAATATCAAGAATATCAAAAATACAAGAATATCAAGAATACAAGAAGATACTGTAATATCTCAGTGGGAAACCTACCTGAAAATCACCGAACTTAAAGTTTTCTTGAATAAAAAGCTAATGATTCAAAGTCAACTTCGAATGATAGAAAAGGGAAGCAATGCTAGCATCCCACTGAATAAGTAGAAATTTCCTACCAGTGGGCCTATAACAAGGACCCTCCACTACTATCAAAGATATTAATATTAGGCGAAGAATGAGGAGATCCAGGTAAGGCCAGCTACAGACAAGTCAGGAACCACTGCGTGGCTTGGCAGGGTCAATAAAACCAATCCATACACTGATCACTGGTTCTAGAAGCAAATGAAGTCATGAAAGCAGAACTCTTTGAAAACATTAAAGTGCTCTTCCGATATAAAATATTATTAATGCCTGGACAGAGGTGATTAAAATACCCACTATGCAGAAAGAAATACCACTCCTTATCCATCTCAGGCTGTCATTAAATACTGAATTTGACCTGAGGATTTCGTATTTAGTAATATACCATTCATATTTAGGATGTCACTGCAGCATTATTTAAACTGTAAAACAAAAACAAATTTAAAGTTAGTTAAATATCATTCTTAGGAGACTAGTTAACAAATCCTTGTTTTTCATACAATGGGAGACTATGTAGCCATTGGATGGAGGGGATCTAAATGTACAGACAGGGGAAAATATCCAAGACATGCATATTAAGCAGAAAAAATAAGCTGTAGAACAGCATAGATGATATAATCTCTTTTACGTAAAGTAACATGTGTACTTTTACAGACATTTGAAAATCTTAAAATACTTATCTCTGAAGTGAACAATGAAGTGGCAGGGGGTAGGAAGGAATTTATATTCTTCTGTCTAGCTTAGACATTTTACAAGCACATTATTTTTTTAATACAAAGCATATTTTAAAAATATTGACAGTGTTAAGTTTTAATTTGTTTCTCCCTTCCGAAGTATCTATAAACATGCAAAACATACAATTAAGGCAACAATTAGTAAATAGAGCACAGGTTTATATGCGACACTCTACCGGGATCCTGGCTCTCCCTACCAGGCTGGGCTCCATTCTCCTCCTCCCTCACTTCCCAAGGATGAACTGAACAGATCTCCCCACAAACCTAACCTGTAGTCTTTAATTCAACCAAACCCCACTTTGATCAAAGACTTTCTGGATCTGTCAGTAATTCCCCTGTACTTAAGCATGCCAAACAAACAAAAAAATCACTGTATTCATCCTGCTAGCATCTAACTGCATCTACACTGATACAATCTGGGTTTCAGACAAATAATCTACATAATTCCCAGGGATATCTCAGAAGACACCAGGTCATATCCTACCAGGTCTGGAAACATCTCTTTATGAACTCAACTTGTCTGCTTTTCCAGAGAGATACAGAACCTCAATACAACAAACCTGTGTACAGAGGCAACCGAGACTTTCAATTTATAGGACAATAACAATTTAACTCGGAAAGGGCTTACTGAATTGCCAAAGCCCTCCAGGAACTCCAAATTCTGCTCTCCTGGCTACAAATTAGTTAATTGTCCATTCTACTCCCTCATCTGCACTATCCGCTTCCAAATCCCTCCCCCCCTATAATTTCATCGTACTTTCTCTGGTTTTTGTGTCAGACTGTCTCCTTAGCTCTTATCTAGTCTAATTTTGTTTGCTGTTTGAGAAATAGTATTTACTGTATTAATTATTTATTTTCAAGTTAGTAAGTAATAATGTTGGAATTTTAGATAAAAATGAATTGTTCTTCAGATTATAATATGCATTTCCTCTGTTTCAAATATTTATATTTTAAAAAGTAGTCTAGTATTTACATCTCATAAAACAAGTAAATTACCATTAATAAATGCAACATCATCTCTTAATACTAGGCATATTATACATTCTTAAACATTGAAGGTTATGATTAATAGCATCTTTGTTTTTTTTAAAGATTTTATTTATTTATTTGACAGAGAGAGATCACAAGTAGAGAGGCAGGCAGAGAGAGAGGGGGAAGCAGGTTCCCTGCTGAGCAGAGAGAACCCAATGCGGGGCTCGATCCCAGGACCCTGAGACCATGACCTGAGCCGAAGGCAGAGGCTTTAACCCACTGAGCCACCCAGGTGCCCCGACTAATAGCATCTTCTTATACTATTCTTAAACTAGGAAAATATTGGTAATTCTGCAAATTCAATGTGTCATTTTCTATCCATGTCAATTATTTTATCAGGCACATTAAATTCACAAGAGAAGAAATACTAAATATATAACAATGGCACATCTTCACTAATAAAGAAATGCAAAGCAAATCAAAGTGAAACCATTTTTACCTATCCAATTAGAAAAAAATTTTTAAGTGAGCGGGAAAATTTATATTCAATCCTGTTAAGTGTTGGATGACAATGGGGTCTCCCATGTGGCTGAAGGGAGCCTAGATCAGAACCAAGTTCCTGAAAACAGTTCTGCATTTTATATTCATATTCAGAACCTTTAAAAATTCAGTATCTTTTAACTTGCTAATCTCCTCCTAGAAATCTGTTCAGGGAAATTGTCAGAAATGCAGAGATTTATGCAGATTAAGTTTCATTGGAGAACTGTATACAAGAGAGGAAACTAGGAGCAACCTGATGTGCAATAATCAGAAAATTATTAAATCATTACTTACTATAGCCATTAAAACTCATGCATTTCAATAATACCTAATGACACAGGAAATACTCATAATGTAATGTTAAGGGGAAAAAAACAGGATAAAAATTACATAAGCAAATGATCAAAGTTTGTTAAAATTATATAAAAGTATATTTGTATGTGCATACACACACACACACACATATATATATATATATAGAAAAAAATTCTAAAAGAATACCAACATGTTAATGCTGGCTATTCCTGAGAAATAGAAGAAATAAAACTTTCTTTTTCCTTTGTTTTTATTTGGTGTGTTTGATTCTTCACACACTTCGTATACGTGAGGGTGGCAGCTCTAAGACACAGACAATAACAAGTGTTGACGAGGATGCAGAGACACTGGAGCCCTGTGCACTCTTCGGTGGGAATGTAAAATGATGCAGCTGTATTAGAAAACAGTATGACAGTTCCTCAAAAGGATAAAAACAGGATTACAATAGGACTTAAGAATCCTACTTCTGGCATATGCCCAGAAAAATTGAAAGCAAGGTCTCAGAGAGCTATCTGTACGTCCATGTTCAGAGCCACATTATTCTTAACATGCAGGAGGTGGAAGCAACAAATGGATAAATGAAAGGTGGTCTACACATATGATGGAAAAGTATTCAGCCTCATAAGGAACTTCTGACACTTGACAAAAACTACAATCTTATGGCTAAACTGTCCCTCCTAATTCCTGCATTGAAGCCCTAAGCCCCAGGACCTCAGAATGTGACTGTACACGGAAGCAGGGTCTCTAAAGAAGTGATTCAGTTATGATGAGTCATTAGGGTGGGTCCAAATTCAATGTGACTGGTGTCCTTCCAAGAAAAGGAAATTTGGACTCACCAGGGAGACAATGAGGACGCCCATGCGCAGAGAAAAGACCAGGTGAAGAGGTGGAAAGACAGAAGCCATCTGCAAGCTGGCTTCAAAACAAACCAACCTGCTGACATTTTGATCCTGGAAATCCAACCCTGTGAGAAAATAAACTTCTGCTGTGTAAGCCACCAGTGTGTGGTATTTTGTTCTATAATCCTAGCAAACTAATATATACAACATGGTTGGACCTTGAGGATATTATGCTAAGCGAATGAGCCAATCATATAGAGACAGATACTGTATGATTCCACTTGCATGAAGTACACAGAGCAGTCAAATTCAGAGACAGAAGTGGAAGGTGGTTGCCAATGGCTGGAGGAGGGGCAAATGGCAAACTGTTTAATGGACAGAGAGTTTCAGTTTTGCAAGATGACAACAGTTCTGGAGATTTGCTGCATTTAACACTACTGAACTGTGCACTTAAAAATTACTAAAACAGGGTGCCTGGGTGGCTCAGTGGGTTAAGCCTCTGCCTTCGACTCAGGTGGTGATCTCAAGGTCCTCCGATCAAGCCCCGCATGGGGCTCTCTGCTCAGTGGGGAGCCTGCTTCCCCCTCTCTCTCTCTGCCTGCCTCTCTGCCTACTTGTGATCTCTCTGTCAAATAAATAAAATCTTTTAAAAAATGATTAAAATGGTAAATTTTATGTTGCATGCATTTTACTATAATTTAAGAATAAAGAAAGTAGGAATCTGAATTAAAAAATTATTTCACAATTATAAATATACATATTTTATTAATATTTATGATAAAGTATTATTTCTTTAATTCATGTCACTCAACAGTAGAGTAACAGTATTCTAGAAGTTCACCCCAATTTTGCTCCCATGTAGTCTTCTCCATCTTAGTAAATAGCAACACCATTCTTCCAACTGGCCAAAAAACCTTGGAATCTTCTTTACATAAGAAAGGGGAGGAAGCTGGAAGGATCTATGCAATCCATGTAATAATGGGTTAGAGCTGGAGACATCAGCCTCAACTTCTGGTCTGCTTAATATATATGTAGGTGGATAAATACAAAAATATTTATAGATATGTATTTATATACACAGGTTAGGATATACCCACATATGTCCTTGTTCTGTCAGTGGACCTAAGAAATATCAACACCTCAGTGGCAATGAGCAAGTCTCCAAATCTTGGTTTCCAAAACCATTCTACACTGAAAGGAACCAGAGCTTCTTGAGGAAATGTCTGACTTTAGGACTGACACAGAAGAAAAACAAGCTATATCTGAACAAACTTGCAGTACCAAAAAGACCACCACCACCACCAACAGGCAAATGTCAAAGAAATCTGGAAGCCAACTGGAAAAGCTTCCATTGCTGGAGCAAATTTGAACAAGAAAATAACTAAAATAGTATTGGAATATAACCCAAAGTAAAAAAGAAATACCTATGAGTCCATACTAAATAAACAAATAAATCCAAATAATTTATATAGATACTCCACCTCTAGGCAGGAGAAACATAACTCTCTACTTTTTAAGAACTATAATTATATCCAATAACATAAGTAAATCTCACAAACACAATAGTGAGTGAAAGAAGCAATACAGAGAAGAATATCTACTATATAATTCCATTTCTATGATATACAAAACAAGTAACCATAAACTTCAGTATTAGAATTCAGGACAATGGTCATCTCTGGGCGAAAAAAAGGAAAAGAATAATGATTGGAAAGATGCCCAGGAGAGATTTCTGAGATCTTGGCAATATTCTATTAAACTTGTTAATGATCTATGTTCTATCAGTGATTTAATCAACTCAATGAATTAAACTTGACCACTACCTCATACTATGCCTGAAACCAATGTCAGTTCAGTGGGGGGGGGGGGGGGGGGGGAACCACCTGAAACTGATTTTGATGTGATATAGTGATTAGTTTCATTTTTTTCCACATGGCAAGCCAAATGACCCAGCTCTATTAGTTGAAAAGACCATTATTTTCCCATTGCTATGCAGTGCCAACTTTTGCCATAAATCAGGTCTCCATATAGGTGTGGTTCTGTTCCTGGACTCCTTTTTCAATTCCATTTGTCTATTGCCTATCCCTGTGCCAACACTATATGGCTTAATTACTATGGCTTTATAATAAAGTCTTGATATCCAGCAAAGTAAGTCCTACAACCTTATTCTTTTTCAAGAGTGTCTCTTGGTATTCTTGACCCTTTGTATTTGTCATACATATTTCGGAACCAGCTTGCCAATTCTATACACAACTACTGGGAGTTCACTTAGGAACAGATATGCATACCCTCACATATGTCACAGCCACATCTCCTCCCTTGCCAAATATGGAAGCATAAAGATGTAGTTTTCCGGGGCGCCTGGGTGGCTCAGTGGGTTAAGCCGCTGCCTTCGGCTCAGGTCATGATCCCAGGTCCTGGGTTCGAGCCCCACATCAGGCTTACTGCTCGGCGGGGAGCCTGCTTCCTCCTCTCTCTCTGCCTGCCTCTCTGCTTACTTGTGATTTCTCTCTGTCAAATAAATAAAATCTTTAAAAAAAAAAAAAAAAAGATGTAGTTTTCCTTCACTTGGGTGCCTGAGTGGGGTTGCCATCACAAAAAGCCCCCACTCCCACTAACACATTACGAACGTGTAGCATAAGCAAGAAACAGACCTACATTATTAAAAAAAAAATGCTAAAAATATTATGGCCCTGGGGTAGGAAGAGGAGTTATAAGAAAAAGATCCAATATTAACTCTGGATTTATTTTAAATATCTGAGCTACAACAAGCTTATTGCATATAGACTCATACACACAAATATGGGATATATGAATTGTTATTTCTGTATGAAACATCTGAGTTATTTGTAACTCTCTGAAATTAACTCAAACCATTTACCAGATGGTAAATCCTGGAAATAAATTTAAAATATGCAAAAAAAAAAATACTATCTGACTTTTATATGAAACACAGAGTACCTAATTATAACCTTGTATTTTAATTTTGAGAAGAGGAAATAATACAGAGTTTTTATTCCTAATATCAGCTTTGAATGATAATCAATTCTGATTTGCAAAAAGGTCTATGTTTTGCAAGCAAATCAGTATTTCCCATTTGGGATTTTTATTGGACAATAAAAGCCTTATGGGCTAAGAATTCATCAGGATTAATAAAAAAAGATGCAAATTCTTATAATACAATGTGCCTCTCAACTTTTTAAGAACCTCTGCAACAGCTTTTTGTGTATATCAAATTAAGATTTACTGTATAATAAAATTATGTAGCAATAATATAAAACCTTTATCTAAAGTCATATGATTCTTCGACATTTATCCCTGCTACACTGCAGCACATAAATCATGCAAGAGAACTCTCAAGATACATATCATAGAGGGCACAGGATTATCTCGATTTAATTCTTGATAAGAAGTGAAGCAGTAACTTGTTACTCTAGACTGGCAAATCAATATCAAATGCTTGTTCTAAGATCGGTTATCACTCTAGTCATTGCAAGTAGCTTGAAAAACTGAAATATTAGCATTGACAAAAGGATTGCTCTATTTGTTTTCCAAAGGCTTTCCTGTGTGACTCAATACTTAGTTTTACGCCAAAGAAAATCAATTTCTTTATTCAACTTGTCAATCATAAAACACATAAAGAAAAAATGACTTTATTGGAGCACATAAAAGAATAATGAGTAATAATGTAAGATGAAATGGAAATATAAAGTGGCATTACATAATAATATACATACGTAACAATAGAATTAATACACATACATAGACTTACATGCAAAAAAAAAGGAATTAAATACAGAAGTTAAAACTAAACTGTCAAAAATCAGTTGAACAAACTCACTCCCATCTTTAGTTTTCAAATATAGCAATCTCTTTTCAATTCAGAATTTAAAAAAAAAAAATCATTAGAAGAACCAGTTTTCCTCTAACAATGAAAGTCCACAGAAATCCAATTTTTCTTTTCTTTTTTTTATCTGCAAACACTAAACTATCTAGAGGGATGATAGTGTTGGCACATTTGTATCAGAATACCAACAAAGAAAACATTTCTCTTTAAATGAAAGCAGGAGTGACCCTAAGTTATACTTTACATAACAAAGAACCAAGAATTTATCTAGCTTTTGATCTTGAACCAATAAAGAGTTTCAAGAAGGTATACATTGGATACCATGGTAGACAGCAACATAATACATTGATCTTACTACCACCCAAGTTCCCCCATTCCATCCAGACCACTCAAGCTCACCATGTATGAAGTATTCAGTGTCACCCACATTAATTGCCTCATATGAATCATCTTTTATTTTAATGATTGGGTATTGTCAAACACCAAGTCTTGGCTCTAAAAAGTGAAATCTGACCAAGGAAAAGGGTCTGATTCTTCCTTGTTTCGATTAAGAACAAGGACCTTCCCTTCTATGTGTCCTCAGTACCTAACAATGCCCAACAAACCATGGGCCCTTGATAAATATTTATTCAACGAAAGAACAGGAAAACATATTTTCTTTGTGTGACCTTAGGCACCTAATGTCTTTTGGTATAAGTTTCCAAATCTCTAAGAACGAGAACATAATAATACACACCTACCTCCTACACTGGGTTGTTGTGAGAACCAAGGGAATGAATAGGTATGAAACTCATCTGTTACATATAAAATATGTTACAAAGGTAAGTAAAAAAGCATTCTTGGAAAGGGGGTGGTAGCAATGAAGAACCTCTCAGGAACACAGCTTTCAAAAGTCCAGATTTCCCTTCTGTCCCTTAGACCACTTAATCTACATCTTGGCTCGCAAAGATG
Source organism: Lutra lutra (assembly GCF_902655055.1). NCBI lineage: Eukaryota > Metazoa > Chordata > Mammalia > Carnivora > Mustelidae > Lutra > Lutra lutra. The sequence goes on from NC_062286.1 coordinate 81,634,708, forward strand.
TTCCATCCACTGAAAGACGGCAATGATATGGTTCTAATTAAAATTGAACATGTGTGCTAGGGCTCTGAAAAATAAGTACTGAAGAAAATTTATCAAACTCTTTCCTGCAGATGATCTCTCCCACCATGAATTCCCCATTAAGATGGATGGTACAACCATCCTCAAAATGCCATAGGTTTGAAATGCCTGCCGTCCACCCGCTACATTCAATTTCTTCTATTTAATAATTCTAGGGTTGGCCCACATACTGTCCTAGGCCATCATTATCTTTCTAAAAACCTAACATATCACTACAGATCCACTTTTGGGTTTTAGGATAATAAGTACAGTATTTGGGAAAGAAAATGTTTGATCCTACTCATAACATATTCACAAATAAATTCTAACAGTTTGAAGAATAGCTGTTTTAAAATGAAGCAACAATAGGGGCACCTGGGTAGCTCAGTCAGTTAGGCATCCAGCTCTTGCTTTCAGCTCAGGTCATGATCTCAGGGTCATGAGATCAAGCCCTTTATCATGCTCAGCCTTCAATGCAGAGTCTGCTTATCCCTCTCCTTCTGCTCCCCCCACCCACCAGCTCCCTCTCTCTCTCTTTCTCCCTCTCATATAAACAAAATCTTTTAAAAAAATAAATAAATAAATAAAATGAAGCAACAATAAAATAACAAAAAGAAAATATAAATATCTATGTAATCTAAGAAGGGGCTGGCATTCCTAATCATTAAAGGAATGAAAGAAAATGAAAAAAAAATGACAGATTTGATCATGTAGAAATTATATGCTTCTATACATCATAAAATTCCCACAAACTTGTTTTCAAAAGATTAAAGATAAACTGAGAAAAGATGTAAAACATATAAGAAAAGAGTAATAGTTTTATTCTATATATAAAAATTTCTTATAGAAAATTGTTTTACAAAATCAGAAGTGAATGAGGACATGAACACTAAGTGACAAAAAATATATAAAAAATAAGAGAGAGGGGTGCCTGGGAGGCTCAGTTGTTAAGCATCTGCCTTTGGCTCAGGTCATGATCTCAAGGTCCTGGGATGGAGCCCCGCATCAGGCTCTCTGCTCAGCAGGAAGCCTGCTTCTTGCTCTGCCTCTGCCTGCTACTCCCCCTGCCTGTGCTCTCTCTTTCTGTCCAATAAATAAATAAAATCTTTTTAAAAAATTTTTAAAAAATGAAAGAGAGATAGGGAGAAGCAAAAATAACCATTGTTGTGAAAAAAATAGCATATCACCATAATTTTTAAAAAGAAAAAAATAAACAATAAATACCATTTTCCCCTACCAAATAGGTACAGAACTAAAAAGCATAATCCTCAATACAGACAACTGTACAGTACAGCGGGAGGTCTCATATGCTCCTGCTGGTAGCAAAACAGGTCAAATCTTTCTAAAGGGAAATTTGGCAATATATCAAAAACTATATAAAAGCTCACATCCTCCAATAAGGAATTACTGGCAATATGTGCAATGACTCCTATACATGAAAGTTCACCATCGCACATGTTTGTGTAACAGCTAAAATATTAAGAGAAAAAATCCTAAATGTCTAATAGGAGGATGGCTAAACAAGTTATGGTATGTTCATATAATTATCAGATATCTGTTTTCAAGGGAAATGTAATGATATGTAATAATAAGTGACCACAATATTAGTAAAAATGGAAGATTCAAAACTATATTGGCCAATATATAGTCCAAATATGGGGGAAGGTGCAAATATAAATAAACACATTTTATAAATGTAAAAGTCAAGAACAGCACTCTCAACTTCAACTTAGAGTGTTTTGGCTTTTTTGTTTTGTTTCGTAATTGTTTGATCTGGGTCTCAGTAGACTCTGAAATGGCTTGGGCAGAAGAAATACTTTTTAAGTCAGTATTTCAAACTATAAAACTCTAAGCTACATTTATTCTCACCCCCCCTCCAAAAAAAAAAAAAAATCTAATAAAATCATTAACGGAAGACAAAAGAGAGAAAGAGAAAGAGAGAGAGAGAAAGGCAAATACAATACTGGAATTAATTCTGCAATGAAGTCCGAGACAGAAGAAGAGAAGGACCACCAAAGCCCCTTGTAGTCCTCCAGGGGATACAAGACACAGCAGAGGCACCCATGGACACCCCACTTGAGCGAGTGTACCTACACCCTGACTACTTTCCTACCACACTAAGGCTGTCATGTGGTCTTACTCCCAAAGATTTCAGCCAAAGAGAACTTCTAGCCCCTTATTTCATTCCTTCCAGGATTCCAGCCTTCCAGCATCTAACAAATTGACTTAAATTTTCCTTAAATTGAAAAACAATCTTGAGATATCAATACCCCTAAAAAAACAACGTACAACTATGTACATATCAAAAAAAGATGAGCTGCAAAAAAAAAAAAAGTGTCTTACAGAAAGACACAGAAAAGAGTAAACAATGTCAACCATTTTGTGGATTAATAATACAAAGAGAGCTTTGATGTTATTTCTCATGCATTTTATAAGCATTGGAGAAAGCAAGTGAAAGACATCACGCGGCTTGTGGTTGGGGCAAGAAAGAGGCTGGGTACCAGTCCAAAATCTTCCCATGATTTGACCAGCGCCACATCTATGCTTAGAAAAGACCGCAGTGTAACAAACCATTCAAATGGCTTAATTTTTATAAATGGGTCATGGGATTATGCAACATGTCTATTTTCTTCTTTATAGTTTTTCTACTTTTGAATTTTTCTGCAATTAATCTATCATACTTTAATGAGAGAAAACTACTGTAACAGTGTTTACATTTTAAATTAGTTAAATGAAATACCCACTTCACTATGTCACTTTCCTGCTCAAAAATCTACAATGGCTTTCTCGTAACCAGGAGCTACCCTATCAAAACCGCAAGGCTTCGAATATTTTCTTTTAGACCTGAGCATACCCGGAAGCCTTGGCATGACACACAAGCCTCTCCCCGCCAGAGCTGACCTACCTGTCTCCCTCCTTAGCTCTACAGAAGTTATCCTCCTGCATGCGTCCAGTCCATATAGCGGACACATGGGACTGCTCCCCAAGGCATCGTATTCTTTTTCACGCACACACCTTTACTAACAACTTTGTTTCTTACTTAACTTGAAATTCCTCTTCCATCTCTTTCCCCACCTCCTATTCACTGTCAGCTCTGCTGGAAGGTCCCTCCGCTCCAGCAAGCAGTCCCTGACATAACCCACTGCTGCCTCCTCCTTGCTCTGGGTGCCTTGGGCTCCCATCCAGCCCAGATTAGTTTCCATTTTCTCTCTCCCCCAGGAGACTGTGAATTCTGGGGCATGTACTCATCTCTGTTCTCCCCAGAACCTAGCTCAATACCTAGCTCAAAGGGGCATGGAATAAATGTTTTTTAAATTAAGATTTCACCTCAACTGTTCTAATTCACAGAAATCTTGAATACGGAGATTTCTAATATTTCAGCCTAGCTTCAATGCTACTACTGCCCATTTCAAACCCAATAACCATATCTGCCATGCTTTCTAAGTGGGATTCCATCTACCTGCATGATACATAACCTTCCCCCTTCCTCACAACCCCTGTCATTTCCTTCACAGAGCACTCTCCCTCCCATCCTCCCCACCCCCACAAGCTCTTCTGTCCCTACATGCTCTGCTGGACCTCTCGAAATCTGTAGTCATTCGGACCCTGTGTGCCCAGTGTTAATAAGCATTCCAGCAATTGCTACTTACAACCTCCCTCATCAGCCTATAATCTCCTGAAAGAAAGAAAATATGACAAATTACTCGGAGTGCCATTTTCCCATAGTCCATGATACAGCACTCCACAGAAAGAGCTCCACCCCAGTGATCACAGCATCCCTTTGCGCCGAGAAAGAGTTCAATCTAGCTGGGATGCAACCATTTTACTAATTTGGCCAATACACATCAGTGAGTTGCAGAAGCTCCAAATGCTCCTGGAGACCTCCCTCTCACCAGTAAAGGAAAATAATATATAACAGACCCCTTTTGTAGTTACTAGCTGTAGGAGAAAATGTCCTAGTTTTCCATCCTTCTCAGTCACACCAGAGGACCACCAGGAACCCCTGAGGAGAGGAGGACGTTGAGGCAGGGCTTAAAGTCACTGTCAGTGTCGCCAGATCTGACTCACCTGTCTGGCAAGACCACTGCCGAGCTGGGGTGTTGAAGCACCTGCCTCATTCCCCTGATACTTACAGGCCTGACTTTCCTTCAAGAGATTTGCTCATGGACAATCACAAGTGAAAGCAGCATTAGGAAACACAGTTTCAGGGCTTGGGATGTGTCATTTTACCAGGCTAGCTGGGAAGTCAGACTTAGCGATGATAGGACAAATCACACTGAGAGGAAAGAGCCCCACCTGGATAAACCCTCAAAGGGGAACAAGAAGGGTAAAAGCCTGAGTCAGCTGGGGAATGTGTTCTGTGACAGGGTCAGACTGTGTTCCAACTGTAGTCTGTCTCTTACTGTGGCCAGTTTCTTCACTGTGTCTCCCCTCCCCCCAACTTTATTAGGATTTGTAAACAGAAAAGTGGAGAGTTCTCAGTAAGAAATAAAAAATAAAGATGTGTAAGGGAAACAGTGTTCAACTACTCTTTACCCTTTCCCTCTACCACCATCCCATACTATCCCACCATCTTTCTATGTGCCCTCAATTTAACAGAATACAGGAAAAACCAAATCACGTCAAATTTTAGTCTACAAACTCTAAAAGAGAGAAACTTCAATCTCAACACACACAGTCCCCAATCCTGAGGACGGTGTCCTCTTGACCACCTTGAACTTCCAGCAAAGCAGTGCAAAAGAAATCTTAAAATGCTATAGGTTAACCTGTACTATCCTATGCCTCCTTCTAAACTAGAAAGAGGTTAAGTTCTGTGGACTTTGGCATTTAGCAAATTTTTTCCGGCAAACTGAAATTCAGCATGGAACGGTGGTAAAAGCACAATGCTTGATAGCCTCACATCAGGGATGGCACCCAGTTCTACAACCTGCTGGATGGACAGCTCCCTCAGAAACACCATCAGTATCTTTTATCTTTACGGCGGCCGTCATAATGCTGATATTCTATATGATTTGTGTATGTCTGAAAAGACAAAATAAGAAATTGCTCCTGTGCTGTAAAACATTTTTCAGATAAAAGAGCAGAATACAGTTGAGCAAGGAAAAAAAACTGGTATTAATAACAAAACACTAAAATCTATAGGATAGGTTCTGTCAAGGGCTATGAGTTTTTGTCTCAACAACTACCAAATTTTATTTCTGTGTTTCTTAAGAAGTCACCAACTTTCATGGGGGGTACAAGGCTGGCTCAGTTGGTAGGCCATGCCAAATCTTGATCTTGGGGTTGTGAGTTTGAGCCCACATTGAAGATAGAGTTTACTTAAAAAAAAAAAAAAAGCCACCAACTTTCAGAATTTAAAAACACGTATGAATTAAATCTGAATGCATTAGGAGGGTCTCAGTGGTGGATCTTCCTAATGATGGTAAAAGGGACTAGATTACCAACTGGGTAAGTCTCAGAGCCTTTATTTCTCTTAGTCCCTGGAGGTGAGAAATGGCCAGACTCAACACTACCTCTTGAGGCCAAGGGCTGCATCATCCCAGGGGATCAGTGTGGCACTCAGGATCACTTCAGACCAGTCGGGTTCTCATCAGGGTTCCAGCCTCCTTCCTCACCACCTTGAAAGTTAAGCCAATCTGGGTCTCTGGGTCTTCTGCAATGAGGCCACATAAGAGCTAGGCCACACCTTTTATAAGGATAAAAGTCCTGTGCATGATTGATGGCTCTGCCAGGAAGATGTCAGCAAAGGCGTTCAGGAAGAGCTTCCTGAGCATATGGCATCCTCCAGTTCCTCAAAAGCAGCATGCAGGTGTAACCAGAAACCAGAAACCAGGTCTCATCTCAAAGGAATGGCTTTGACTACCCTTGAATTTCAGGGAGCAGAGTATTTTTGAAATATACCTCGGAAAATACCTCACTTGTAAGTAAAAATTATATATTCAGGGTACTGTCAGTGCTTATCCAAAAGACAGTGTAAAGCTAAGCAAAATATTCTGTTAACAGTAAAGGAAGTATGATAATTTTAATTCTGGAGTGCTAAGTCAACTAATCTTCAATGTTTTGTGTTCAGATGACAGGCAGGCAGCCGAACCTAGAGTTTATGCTTGTCCAATTAATCAAATAACCTCCTTGCCACTTATCCTTGGAATTGGCATTAGAAAAGCACCCATGTGCCCCCAAATCATATAAATTCCATGGTTTCCTATTCATTAAATCCGGGTTGGCTTATGCTGATATGTCATATTTTGACATGTAGCCACAAGGGATATACAATCAAAATTAAGAGGAGACCCTAGCTAAAATTGGCATGCTCTACTAGAATGAACAATTTATGCCTACCCATGGATAAAAATGTATATATCTTCTCCAAATGATGAATATTAAACTGTTAGAAACAGAGTTATAATTCACTTACTCATTTCTTTTCATTTTCAACCACACAGACTGAGGGAATTTTCACATCAGAGCAAGTGCATATGCTATTATTACACGTAATTATATACCCACTATCAATACTACTATCATCATGGAATTTACCAAATAAACCTGCAGCATTAATAACATCCTATTTTTCTCCTGCTTTCAACCCACCCATGGCTTCTGTCTGCCTTTGGACTAAATGCCCAACTCCTCAACTACTGACCCCCAAGCTCCAGCTGGTGCCCACTCTCTGAGCCCAACTCATGCCACTCCCACCCCATCCTGCAACCTCGCCAGCCCCCAGCCCTGTCCCACCATCACTCATCACCACCTCCCACCCCCACCAGGCACGCTGGCCTTCTTTTTTTGTTCTTTGTCCCATGAATGAGCTAGAAAAAAGCCCCCAACCCTGCAGTTTCCTTTGTTTGAAAAGCTTTTCCCCAAGACCTCTTAGGTCAAATGTCACCTCATCAGTGGGGATTCCCTGGCCATCCTAATTACTGCTGTCCTCAAACTGCAAATACTCTCTACCGTGTCCCTCGTCACCCATTTTACTTTCTCTATAGCACAAATATATTTTAATCTGAAAGCTGTTGCTTGGCCCACTGAAATGTGAGTTCCAATAGGAAAGCTGTTTCTTTTTATTTCCGAGTCTGGAACCTGCCTAGCATACAATAGGTCCACAATAGTGTTTGTTACCTAAATGAATGCTGGGCTAGGAGCTAGATAAAGCAAGTTACAGATGTGGCAATCCACATGCCTGAAACTATCTAATGACTGAGAAATAAATGGAAACATAGAAAAATATTTAGCAGTTGGACACTAAATTATGATTAATCAAAGTTAGCTGAAGGTATCCAACATGAATAAATTATTTAATAAAATAAAGAAGGATCATGGGGCTCAGTTGGTTAAACATCTGCCTTTGGCTCAGGTCATGATCCCAGGATCCTGGAATCAAGCCCTGCATCAGACTCCCTGATCAGCAAGGAGTCTGCTTGTTCCTCTCTCTCTGCCCCTCCCCCTGCTCATGTTCTCTCTTGCACTCTCTCAAATAAATAAGATAAACTCTTTAAAAAAATAAACAAAGAAGAAAGGGTCACATGGAAATGTAAGTGGCCTGGACTGGGAAGGCTTTCTGAAATTTGATAATGAAGAACTTGATGAAAGTTCTAACATGACCTTATGGACTGAATATTTTTATCTTTCCCAAATTCCTATGTTAAAGACCTAACCTCCAATTAGATGGTATTTGTAGGTGGGGCCTTTGGAAAGTAATTAGGTTTAGAAGAGGTCATGAGAGTGAAGCCCCTATGATGGGATTAGTGTCCTTAGAAACAGACCAGACAGCATCTCTCTCTCCACCTCCCCTCTCTCCCCACCTCTCCATGTAAGGACAGCCAGAAGGCAGCCTTCTTTCTGTAAGCCAAGAAGAGAGATCTCACCAAACATCAAACCTGCTGATACCTTGATCTTGGACTTCAGCCTTTAGAACTGTGAGAAATAAATGTCTGTTGTTGAAATCTCCCAGTCTGTGGTACATTTGTTACAGTGGTCCAAGCTGACTAATACACAAAGTGTCTGGTATGGCACCTACTGCCTGGAATATCATAGCTGTTCAATAAATATCACTGAATTTTGAAATATTCAAACTAAGAAAAACCTAAAATGTTATTATAGTTTTCTCAGTGAATATTTTTAAAGACCACTTCTCTATAATTCCTACTGATGTTCCTCTCCAGCATAAATACCAGATTTGTGGATATTAAAATTAGGCAATAGAAGAACTATCCATGAATGTAGGTAAGATACAACTTGGAAGACTTTTTTTTCAAGCCCTACAAATTTCAAAGAGCCTTTGCAAGTGCAAACAGACTTCAGCTTTTTCACATTTCTCATGCCCAGAAATTGGGACATTAAAATGCCAGGAATCCTTTCAATATCTAAAATATGTGATAAATGCAGGAGAAACTCTCAAATGACCAAGATAACTTTCTGTGGAGCTGCCAAAAAGCCAGATGCTTCTTTCAAAAGAATATCAGTTTGGCTTTGAACGAATCTGTGGCCTTCACCCCAAACAGGAAGGGCAGGTGGGATGATATGGTATACAATGCACATCCCAGTCCCCTTAGCAAGCATCTTCTGACAGCAACACTGTGTTATTATGAGGCTTGGCATCACATGCCACACACATGGCTCTGTTGTATCTGAGGACAGGAATTGGAGGGATTTGGTCTGGGGCCATGCAAAATGAATTCTGCACCATCACATGGGGAGCACGTTACATTGGAAAAGATGCAAAATAGCTTCATCACACTTGAGAGTTTTATTTTCAGAGAAGCTGAACATAGTTGAAGAAAAAAAACCAGCCACATTCAAAAAAAGTTTCATGATGCAGGATACTAGAAAATACAACTTTTCTTTTTAACCACTATATACAACAAAAAGCAATTGTTTTTACTATTGCCATCTACCAAACTATCAACTGTGTGATCTTTTTGCCTTAATTCTGAGCATTTAAAAGCACCTATTCATGTGCATTCATTTTTCACACACTCTTGTGAAACCAGGATGATGATCTGGTTTGAAATAATGCAGCCAAAGGGTTTTTGTAGTTGTTGCTGAAGTTTTTGTGTGTTTTTAAGAACACCTAGTCTCCATTCCTACAGTTGCAGCTCCTAGTGGAGTTCATCTGAGTTTAAATTTGCTGCCAAAATTATTTTTTCCAGTATCTTTAACACTGGCCGGTCTCATGAGAGCTTGCGTGCCCTGGGCTTTTATAATTAGGCAGCTCGCACCTGAGCATCTCTGTCTCTGGTAATTAGATCTCATGGCGGCACTTGCCTTCCCGTCTGGCCACTGGACCGGGACTGAACATATTTAGGAGCCGTGACTGTGGGGAGCACTGATGTCTTGCCCTTTCTCCCCGCCCTCCTCTGCCTCAGGATGACCAGGTTCTCAATTACATGGTGAGTGCCTGGAGGGCAGGAACACATCCTCCATTTCTGCTCTCTCTGGGCACCTAGCAGAATCTCCTCTCGTGGAAGACAGCTGAAAAACATTCACTTCCCAGCAGTAATAATATCTATATGTTCATAGACAGTTACATGTTTTGAGCAAAATAGGTCTTTCTGTATTTATTTGCCCCTGTCCTCTAAATATTGGGGATGGTACAAAGAAAAAATCTCTAGATGGGAATACTGAATTTAATCAGAATTGCCCCTGTTGCTCTCTTCCTTTAAATCTGTCTGTAGGAGTCAAAGACTGCAATGAACCTCAAGGTCCTTTTTCAAGATATTTTTCATCCTCAACACCCAGTGTAAGTTCACTTTCCTGGCCCAATGCAGTAGCCAACAGCTAAGGAGAGTTCCCTAAGCAATAAACAGAAATGCATACTATCTCATTTTTTTCACTGTGGGCTGGCCAACAATTCACCGGTCCACTGGCTAATAGAAGTTTGACATGGTATTCAATTTTGATTGATCTTTGAGATTTAGTTTGGGGCAGATTGCTGTGTTTAGATTCATTCTAAAATACCTATGGTTGTGCCAAAGAGGAAAAAAACCAAACAAACCAGTATTGTTCATTCAGGGGCTCGTTGACCCCTTCTATCCCATGGTTGTCTCACTATCCTGTAGGTCAGGCATCAAGTAGGGAAGCAGACCTGAAGAGATGGGCTGGAACAAGGCAGGTGGAGGGTAACAAGTACAGGACAGGAATCTGCTTTGGGAGAAAGAGCCTCAGCCCAGGGACTCCTATGCACCTCCCCAGCCTAACCAGCCATCTTCACCAAATTTGGGGCCATAATCATCGGTCTGAAAGGAGAAAAAAGGGAAGGGATGGAACATGCCATGGCCATGGAGGTAAGGAAGGGGCAAGAATGGGAAGAGGGGGAAATCTGACTATTTTCTTTCATGAGGTGGCTAGTGGTAGCTAAAGAAGACTGTGAAATCACCTCAGAAGAGCAAGCGATCGATGAGTTATGGAGCTGCTACTCTCCAGCAGCAGCAATCGTATTTTTACCAGCGTTCTTTTTCTACCTTTAAGCAGCAGAGAAAATGGCCAAGCAACTGCAGACAAATATACTTCTTAATAAGAAGAACAGTCACCATTATTGAGTGCTCACTGTATGTCAGCTATTCTGCTAAGAGCTGCCTTAAATCTTCCCTTTAAGGGTACCAATAAATATTTATTATTCTGACATATATATATGTGTATGTATACATATATGTATACATACACATATATATTAGATAGATTATATATATATATATATTAGATAGTCATAATTTCTAACCTACCTTACAATCCTGTTATATTGGTTATTAATCAGGTTTCTCCAGAGGAATAGAACCAACAAGGGGTGTGTGTGCGTGTGGGTGTGCTGCAAATAGATTTATTAAAAGGACTTGGCTCATGAAATTATAAAGGCTGACAAGTCCCAAGATCTGCAGGATGAGCTGGCAAGCTGGAGATCCAGCGAAGCCAATGCTGTAGTTCCAGTCTGAGCCTGAGGACCTGAGGACCAGGAGAGCCGATGGTGTAAAACAATCACTGTTTTACTTTTTTCGTTCCTCCATGAGACTATAAGTTCCAGAACTTGTAGATACTGAGTCTTAAAATTCACAAGTATTACTGAGTAGCTGCTATGGGCCAGGCTTAACAAGGACACAATACAGACTCTGTCCTTACAAACCTTCCCATCCTTTACCTGTAGGACAAACCCCAAAACAACCTAAATAAAATCAACTGAAAATTAAAAAAATAAATAAATAAAAAACCTCAAAAAATAATCCAGAGTACATGTCCTTGACAATTTTTTAATTTAGTTACAGTAATTAAAATCTTGTTTTTAAAAAGTCAACTATAAAAAACAAAAACAGACAAAAAACAAGTCAACTATAAGATCTAAGCCAATGTAATGCAATAACACTTAATTCTTCATTCAGTCATTAGTATAGTGATGAAATTCTCTGTAAGGAGTAAAACATCATGTCCTTTGTGACAAATTAAGCTACAAAGCTGTTTTCTCTGTTCTCTGGTTTCTAGCTTATATTAACGAGTGCCATAAAAGAAAGCCTTTAAGATAATATTTGTTTGCAGAAACAAACACTGATTCAAAGCACTTAGAAGCACATATGTGCATTGAGAGGAAACACTCAAGGGAATCCTAATATTTATCATGTCGTGTATATGATTACTGTAGTACCTGCATATCTCTATACTCAAGCCACTCTCAATATTTCATGTCTATCCCTATCCTCGACCAAAGCCATTCTGGTGGCACACCTGCATATTAACCACGGTAATGACACCAGTAAATATCACATTTTACCCTCCGTCAGAACTGTCTCAGATTATATAAACGTGATATATTTTAAGAAGGAATGCATTTCTGTTGTTTACAATTTAACAAAGATAAAGCTATGACAAATATTATAAGCTATAAATAAAGACATCTACCATTGTACTGTACTTATTCATCTCTGGGTTGAACAAATGTTAATTATACAGAATTTGAAAATGAGACTTGTTAATGTCATTTTTAATTTAGCATGTTACAGTGTAAATGTTTTCCGTTGTGTCAATTTACACCTGTTATCACAAGCTTCATTATTAGGTTTATAGTGGAGCAGCTCTCTGTGACTCCGAAATTTGCTTAAAATGGCAGAAACAATTACTAATTAGAAGGGCATGTTTACTTTAATTATATTTATTTCCTAGTCTAGTTTTATATGTAATGTACTATGGAAGTGTATGATTTAATTAGTGAAGCCCATTTATCACAAGCAATTTTTCAAATGAGTGCTGCTTAAAAAATACAACAGATTGGTTCAGAGTTTCGTAAATTCCTTAGATGATATTTCTACAGGGACAGAGTTACATGGAGATCTTTCACTCATGCACACAGAACACTTTCCCACTTTTGCTCTAAATACTTCAACAAGAATTCAACCCTAAAATTTTTGATGCAAATTTTAAGATATGGTGTACAAAATTTATAAATTTATAAGCTCCCAATTTTATGATCTGCACTCAAAATGAATGTAGGCTTTTATTTGATAGTCACACTCACAAATTTCTTTTAAACCTGTATTTTAAATTATGGAAAAAATTTTTAATGTTTTTAATAAAAGAACATGCATTTTTTTCTCCCTAGAGTCATTTCTCTGGTACAACAATTGACTTTTTTTTTTTCCCAAAATTGGGGTATGGTAACCACCAATTCAATAACTGATTTAGGCACACAGTAGATGTTAAAACTCCTGGGAAAGACTGCTGGAGAATGGGATAGTCACCTGGTGTCAATAGCACCCCATAAGCTACTTAATCGCAGGAGAAATAAAGTTTCTTTACAGGTGAGAAATCTGATGAACAGCACTTTAACCACATGACCAAAGCCAACACCACCATCAGTCGGACAGATGGACTTTCTGTGCTTTCTGAGGCATCGCCATGGGAAGGTAACCCTCCTGAGGTGGCATTCTTGAATCCTACAAGAGGAAACAACTGAACAGATACTGATGTCACAAAGACTTTGAAAAAACTTAGGGACTAGTTAAAAGAGACCAAGGCAGGGCACCTGGGTGGCTCGGTAAGTTAAGCAGCCAGCTCTTAATTTCTGTCCAGGTCATAATCTCAGGGTAATGACATAGAACCCTGAGTAGGGCTCCACACTAGGCATGGAGTCTGCTTAAGATTGTCTCTCCATCTCCCTCTGCCCCTCCCCACCCCTCATGAGGAGTACACACACTCACAATAAATGAATGAATGAATGAATAAAATAAGAAGATGTGACAACTAAATACAATATGTGATCCTTGACTGGATCTTGGATTGTTTTTTAAAAAATAGCTATAAGGAAAATAACTGATCCAACTGGGAAACTTAAGTATGAACTTACGCTAGATGATATTATTATGTTAGAATTAAATTTTCCTGGGGTTTTAATGGTAATAGATTCTGTAACAGAAAACTTTTTTTTTTTTTTTTTTTTTTATTTGACAGAGATCACAAGTAGGCAGAGAGGCAGGCGGGGGGGAGGGGGGAGCAGGCTCCCCGCTGAGCAGAGGGCCTGATGCGGGGCTCAATCCCAGGACCCCGAGATCATGACCTGAGCCGAAGGCAGAGGCCCAACCCACTGAGCCACCCAGGTGTCCCAGAAAACCTAATTCTTAAGAGATACACCTGAAGTCAGTAGGGATGAACTGTCATGGTCTGCATTCTTTAGAGTTTTCCCAGAACAAAGTGGGAGCGATGCAGCAAGTGTAGCAAAATGACTGGTACACAGGGTTGTGAGGCAGGGTAGGGGTAAAGAGTTCATCATGCTCATTACACTCTTGTTTCAACTTTTCTATAAGCTTGATATCAAAAATTAGTAAAATATGAGAGCTCCAACAGGCAGAATGGGAGGCCCAGCTAGGAAAACTCTCTATACAACTTCTTAGAGACAGAGTTGCAAAAAACATTATTGCACTACTCCGAATTTAAACTTTTTAGCATGAATATTAAATCCATTAAGACGGCAGAGTTACACTTAAAAATGGCTTCACAGTTGTGTCTCAATGTACTGACTCAAAACGTTCCCATGAAGCACATTCCAGTCACCTTATGTTTTTAGGCCCCAGAAAGAATCCATGCTACGTGGAGCAGCCGAGATATTTCTCGCTAAAGACATGCATTCCACCAGCCCAGGTGAGAAGTCTAGTACTTAGTTTTGTCAGAAAAGAGGTATCTTTAGAGTCTGTTTTCTTTAATTTTAAGACAGTTACTCTAAGTTCCCTAACACAGTTTCTGCATTTATAGAAATACCCTTTCTAAATAAAGGAAAGCAAACAGGACTTGCCTGGCCAAGAGAACTCCCCCAGAACCCTGGAGGTCAGATCATTCCCTGCTCATCCCCAGTCAGTCCTGACTATATTCCCATGGCTCCTATCAATGCACATGCGCTGGACACCCACTCATTCCCTCACAGCAGGTGACACTGAGGATCTCTGCTGGGAACAGGCCTGCTGCAGTGATTCATGTGGATTAACAGCCAGTAAGGTAACAGTCCCACTGAAGGAGGAGGGTCCCTGTCTTCAGGCCTCCCCTATTCAGGCAGAGGAACTATACAATACATTCTCTGCTACTCTTTTAGCCTGCTGCAAAGCTTTCCAATAATCAATGGCATTTTTAGGAATGCTAGGGAAGTTATCTTTTAATTAAATGTCTGATTTCTCTCCATTGGAAGGGCCTTTTTCTTCCAACTCAGTCATTCTGGCAGTCTTCATTAAATATGGTTATCCTGCTGGGTAGGATAGATAACAAGCTGGTTTGCTAAGTGTCAGCCCACTCCTAGCCCAGCCCTGGATTTTAACCTGTGAGGTAGACCAGGCCTACCTAAGGAAGTAAAACGACGGGGAAAAGCCAAGCTGAGCCAATGTAATGGCTCTCAGGAAGGTACAGAGGGCTGATGGTAAAGACCAAGTTAAGGCCAGGGAGCCAATCCACGGAGAAATTGGCAACTCAGCAGCTTTTTAACAACAGTCTTCAAACGCACTGCATTTACAGGTTCTGAAACCGCAAACACAACTTCTAGCTCCAGAAAAGGAAAGTATTGGGTTGAGGCAAAGCTCACTAGGAGAAACGAGAGAGGCTAATAGTGACCCAACTTCCCCTTTAAAAGGAAAAAGGTAAAAAATGAATATGGCTTACGTTTCTAATCTACCATTTACAGAGAGAGTTGAAAATAAAACCCAGGCAGTTTTACGGACATAGATTTTGTGTGTGTGTGTCCATACCTCCCAGTTTATAGCTGTACAACAGACACTGTGTGTTTCAAGAAGGGAAACCTGGATAAGGAGAGGTTGCTGAAGCAGGGTAAGTTTCAGCAAAATGTAACCTTTGCCTTAGAAACCGGGAAACTGAAGTAATTAGATTACAATCTTTCCAACACTGTGGGAGAGATTTGATCAATTAGAGCCAAGATCAGTTACATGATTTGGTTTACCTAAGTAATGGACCCTTAAAGGCAATCAATACTTCTCCAGGCTGTGAGTCCTCAAGACCTAAGATGCATTCAGCAAATACAAATGGATTTTCAAAGGACCTTAGGATGTTCAATCACAGACTGGAGAAGGGAACTGGAGAAGGAAGGTGAGGAGAAGGAAGAAAACCCAGTTTTAAGCTTGCTATATGGAGTCTTTCTTTCCTTCCCTCCTTTGTGTGCTATGTTCACATTTGTTTGTCTTATAGTTCATATGACTTAAATTTGTTTTACCATAAAACTTTAATCCAGGGATAAGGAGCCATGCCATTCAGTTTCTATTTAAGATTTCAATGTTGAGTCTAATTTGATAGGGGAAAGAATCAGATTTCTATTTATGGTTTAAGAAATCGACAAAACTTAAATTGTGAAGTTTTAGAAGATTTTATTTATTTATTTGAAAGAGAGAGAGAGCACGAATGAGGGCAAGTGAGGGTGGGGGGCCAGAGGGAGAGGAAGAAGCAGACTCCGCTAGGCAGGCAGCCCCACGTGGGACTCAACTGCAGGACTCTGAGATCGTGACCTGAGCCAAACCTTAACCGATGGGCCACCTAGGCACCCCTAAATTTTGAAGTTTTAAAGTAAAATGCCAGAAGCAACTCCAGATCTTCTCTCTTCCAGATGCACATACCATCTGTCCTCCAGGAATGAATTTGGGGAAGGGGAAAGGGGGTGCCATACTCAATTTGTTTGGGGACTACCTAGAGCTGTCTTTTAGGACTATTCTCGCTGAGAATGGATGGAGAAGAGTCCCATGCTAACAACCAAAATTTCCGACTGCCTATTCAAGTGCAAGAGCTGGGTTTAGGACCGTCCTTCAGCATAGTGGGCTGACTTACCAATTCGTATGGCTGAAAGTCTGAAGATAACGCATTTGTTCCTCTAGACAGAACACTCCCCAAAGCATTCTAAGTCCGCCCACTTTCCTGGACGGCAGGACGGGAAGCAGCAGCACCTGCTAGCATTTTCCCCAGCAGCCCTCTTAAGCATCTTCTTGGGCATAGGCACCTGCAACATGCTAGCCTCTCACCAGTGATCTGTTTAACACTCTTGCAATAATTAGAAAGTTAAGCAACTAATTCCTGACTTCCCCAAGAGTAGGGCTTCTATTAAAGGGTGTGGGGAAATGTGACAAGAGGGGAAATGGAAGGGGGGAAATTTATACTAAGAGGCTTTTTTGCATAGCTTTTAAGTCTCTGTAGCAATGATGAAGAGAAGCCGAGGTAATCTAAAACAACAGGTAATCAAAAAGTCATTTATATTTGCCTTTTATCATCAATTATCTTCCTCTTGACAGCAGTCGAAAAATTACGTTTTACTCAAAAGGCAGCCTGTTGACTTTATTTATACAACGCCTGAACTGTGTTGGGTGTCAGCACGTTAGCCACAGTGGAATTTCAAATTCTGCTGTTTGACAGTAACCGGGAGCTGGCTTGGAAAGCAATCTTCTGAATAACTGCATTATTATCGTTCCCTAAAATCAGATGGGCTCAGTGCCAGCAGCATGGAAACATGCAGGGGCATTACGTTAGAAGCTTGAGTCTGGGCTGTCAGTTCCAATGACCTTCTTCGAAAAGGAAGAAAAATGCACCTAGAGCTCAGTCTTCTTGTCCGTGGGGTGGGGATGACAATGGGCACTTGAAGAGCTGTTTCTGAACTAGAAAAAATAATGTACGTGTAGTACCTAGAAGGGTATTTGATGCCAGGTAGGTGCCTAGCCTATTCTGACAGCTGTCAGGAGCAGTATCCTAGAGGAAGAGCTCCCCTCTGAATGTCCTGCATCTTTCTGGCCAATCCCCTGCTGATTCATCACAAAGAGGTCAGATGCAGAGCTGCCCCTATACCCCCACCCCCGCTGATGGACTGCCCCTCGTCTAATTATGCATGCCAGCATGAAATCCTACCTGGAGATCTCTTTTCCTCCTCCTCTTCAGAGCATTAAAGGATTAAGTAGCCTTTGGGGCTCCCTGAGAGGACAGAAGGGGGGTTATGGATAAAATCCAAGTAAATAAGCCTGTGGCTGTCACCTGGGTGGATAAGGACCACCTCTGTATCTAGCTGACAGGTGTGCTCCTCAGAATGCACACCACTGTCCAGTGGCTGCAGTGCTTTGTCCTGGTTAAGGTTTCTCGCCCTTAGGCAGTTCTTCTTCATTTCTTTTAACAGGATCAGTTTAACCCTGAGAACTAAGAGAGGACCCTGGAGGTCACTGGCACACCATCTATAGCTACTAAACAGTCTGGCCAGAAAAGCAGAGGCCTGTGGATTGAGGAGACCCAAATTCTAGAGCTGCTCTGGTCCCTGGAGTACCTTGGGCAAGTCACATCCTTTGCGACTGCTTTCTTTACCACGAAATGAAGACATTGAGTAGATGGTCACTGTGATAGCAGCTAATTTGATGTGTCAGTCTGACCGGGCTACAGGTGCCTGGCCATTTGGTCAAACACTATTCGGAGTATGTCTGTGAAGGTGTTTCTAGATTGCATTAACACTGGAATTAGGAGTCTAATGAAAGCAGTTTGCTCTCCCCAATGTGGGTGAACCTCATCCAATCCAATGAAGGCCTGAATAAAACAAAAAGGCAGATTTCCTCTGAGGAAGAGGGAATTCTTTCTGCCCAACTACCTTCAAAGTGGGACAAGGGCTTCTTCCTGCCTTCAGATTTGAACTGAAACATCACCTCCCTCGATTTTGAGCCTGCAAGCCTTTTTTTTTTTTAAGATTTTATTTATTTATTTGACAGAAAGAGATCACAAGTAGGCAGAGAGGCAGGCAGAGAGAGAGGAGGAAGCAGGCTCCCCTCGGAACAGAGAGCCCGATGTGGGGCTCCATCCCAGGACCGTGGGATCATGACCTGAGTCGAAGGCAGAGGCTTTAACCCACTGAGCCACCCAGGCGCCCCGAGCCTGCAAGCCTTTTGACTGAAACTAACACCATCAGCTCTCCTGGCTCACAGGCCTTAAGGACTCAGACTAGAACTTACATCATTGGTTCTTTTGGGTCTCCGGTTTGCTGATGGACCCTGCAGACCTTGGGACTTGCTTGCTTCCATAATCACATGAGCGATAAATCTCTTTATAAATATATGAATACATGGACATGCACACATATGTCCTATTGAGTCTGTTTCTCTGGAGAACCCTAATATAATCACCAAGAATATTTTCAATTCTAACCCATGCCAAATGGTCATAGAATCTTCCCTTGAACACCTCCCGGAGAGGAGGAGACCTCCTTGTCTCCTGTGGCAGCTCATCCCACCCCTGGGATGAATCCAAAGCTGAATCAGCCATATTATCAGCCATAAGGAGCTTACTTCTAACAGACGTGATCAGACCTGAACAGCATATAGTATCTTTGCTTTTCATTATAATTAGGTTAACGCAGGCTGAGACCACCTTGGTTGTTATAGTTGACTCTGTTTCATTTTGGTTTTCCTGGTTATATCATAATGTTGGCAGTTAACCCTTAGCTTATTTTCACATGAATTACAATGAGGTTAAATCATCACCTAATACTTACACAGGGACATTTAGTACATAAATGCAGGGCGTTGCATTTAATACTATAACCAACACCATTTTCTTACCCTAGGGGCAGAAAGTTCATAATTCTTATCCCATCATCTAGAGAACTATCTCTTGCTCTCCCTTCTCTGTCATTCAGAGATTAATTATATATCATTAGCTCTAATAGGAAACATGACACGGCTCCTGTCCCTACAGCACTCCCCATTAGTATATCCTGTCTCTGGGTCAAAGGTCTCCACCCTGACTGACTACACATTAGAATCACCTGGGAATCTTAAAAAATAAACAACAACAACAACAAAAGACAGTCCTAGCCTCAGAGATTCTTTTTCAGCTGGGGAAGGTGGGGAACACAAGCTAGGACATTAATAAGAACCTAGGTGATTCTAATATGCAGCTGGTCTGAAATCCAGTGTTCTTTCCAGGCCAGGGGTCAGCAAACTTATTCCGTAAAGAGCCAGACAGCAAATATTTTAGGCTATGCAGGCCATATAGTCTCTGTCACAACTGCTCAATTGCTCCCTTTAGCAGAAAAGCAACCATAGAAATGAATGGCTTGATGGTGTTCCAATAAAACTTTATTTACAAAAACAAGCAGTGAGCCATACTGGCCCATAGGCCATATTTGTCAGCTCATCCATTCACAAGTTTTAAAATGGCTGTTGCTCTCTCTGCAGCAAAAAAAGAAATTCATCAAATTGTTATTATCACCCACCTCACATTTCTCCATCTTGCCATGTCACAAAAGAGTCTCAAATGTCTTGTTAAAATCAAATTTCACTATCTGGCATCCTCTTCCTGTGTCATACTACTGATCCCATCCAAACAGGAACAAACTTGTTCTTAAGAGAATCCTTTGCGTCTCCTAGTAATCACTGCTGCCTTTTTATACGTTCACAAACATCTGTTTAATATTGCTTCTAGAATTTCATCAGACACTAACTTAAGCTCACCCATCTGTAGTCTCTAAACTATGCTTTCCCCCCTTGAAAACTGGTACATGTTCACTGAAATCATTTACAATCTTCTGGCATCCTATTTGCCTTGATTCACAAAATATTATCTAAAGTGGTTCCACAATCACATCTGCAAGTTCTTTCAGTGCCCAGGAGACCTAAATGCACTTTTAGCAGCTCTCATTATCTCTTCTATCTTGGCTTTAATTTCTTATAACCATCTTCATTCTACCCATACCAATTTCAAAATCATTTTTCCTGATAAATATAATAACATCAAAACAGGAGCAAGCAGTTCAGCTTTTTCCATGTCATCTGTTTATACCATACCATCATCTGTTGTAAATAAGGCTATGTCTTTTTTATTCTTTTTCTTATGGCTTGTTTTGAAACCCCTACACACAGGTAATCACATGCCTGGGGCAGTCTGGTGTATATCTGTTGCCCTCAGGTAAATGTTAATAGAGCCCTTTTTACTCAGAAAAGTATCCAGTTTGAACAGCTGGCTCCATAGCAAAAGCTGAGGAAATGGAGGTAGACCGCATTTCACAGGCTTGATGAGTTTTCAGGTCTCTCTCACGCACTCAAGAAAAAAAGAAAAACATCTCTGTTGTCTCTAGCCTCTGTTGTTCTAGATTCTAGAAATGAATCTAGGATTCATTTCCTGGATTTGCCATTTACTAGCTGTGTGATCTGAGAATGAGTTCTTTACTCTCTTTAACTACTGACTAGATTCTGTGGAACCTTTTATTATACAACCTAATACATGATCAAAGCACTTAGCACTGTATGCATATCACGGAGCAGATTCCCAGTAAATGTTATCTATTATTACTAGAAGCATCATTACTAATGTTATTAATTTCCTCAACCCCCTCCACAGGGTCACAGTATGTGTAACCCTCTATTGGGGGTTTGTCCTTCCTTTTCCATAGTCACATTCTTTCTTCTCACCAATCTCTTGCTATCCATTTAAACTCTACCTCCCCACAGTCTTGTAAAGTCTCTCCAATCCTGGTGAAGAAATCTTTGTCTCCACTAGAGACAAAGAAAGCTACAATATGCAGAGAAGTTTCTCCTCTGGCAAAGAAGCAACCTGCAACTATAACCAACTATAACCTACATAATTTGAGAGCTACTCTAGCAGGAATGCACACACATATTCCATGAATCCCTCAGCATCTATATTTCCTGGAACAAGATAATCTACTCTCTTTCATCGTTCCCTTGGGAACACCCCCTGAAAACTTGGGAGATTTCAACTTTCAAATAGCTAGAGTAAATCACTCTAGCTGGATAGTATGACTATATTAATCTTCTGAGAATAAAGACTGACCTAAGCCATATTCAGATAAGGGCATTAGAAAAAGGGCTAGACAGAAAACAGTGATAGTTGGGGTTTCAGTGTCAACTACAAAATTTGCAACCATTTATTGAGTGACTACTATATGCCAAGAAATGATAACCTAGGCATTTTATAATGTTATCACACCTATTCCTCTCAGGAACTCTGCAGGAAAATGAGGTTCAGAGGACTCACACACCAAAGGTGCCTAATTAATAAATGGCAGGAATAGCATTCACCTTAGGTCCTTTGCATGCAAAGTCAGATATACCAGGCCTTTTTTTTTTTTTTAAAACATTTTATTTATTTATTTGAGAGAGAGACAGTGAGAGAGAGCATGAGCGAGGAGAAGGTCAGAGGGAGAAGCAGACTCCCCATGGAGCTGGGAGCCTGATGCGGGACTCGATCCCGGGACTCTAGGATCATGACCTGAGCCGAAGGCAGTCGCTTAACCAACTGAGCCACCCAGGCGCCCACCAGGCCTTTTTTTATGAAGGCCATTCAAACTTGTTTTTAGACACAGTTGAAAAAATAGAAAGCCTCCATGAAAAACACAAAACTAGTAAGATTTATATATATTTTAGAGAAATAAATAAACCTTGTTAATTAAATGGGTAGCTGACTTTAATCAATAATTTTGGGTGATGAAAGTCAGGTATCCCAAGGGTGCTTTTTACATAAGACTTACAAAATACACACAAGGCCAGTACTTCGAAACAGATAACTACAATGAAGTAAAATTCCAGGAGACTCAAGAAAAGTATCACTTTGATTCATCCTGTGTACCAAAGAGAAAGTGGGTAAACATCATGAAATGGCCCAGGCTTGGTCTTAAATTTAGAAGATGGGTTTCTGTTATGAATTGAATGTTCAAATGTGGACATCCTAGTCCCCAGTATTACGATATTTGGAGACAGAGCCTTGGAGAAGTAATAAAGTTTAGATGAGGTCATGTGGTAGGACTGCCCCCCCCATGATGAGATTAATGCACCTATAAGAAGTGAAGAGTCCATAACCCCTCCCTCTCTCCACCATGTGAGGATACAGCAAGAAGACGTGTCCACAAACTAGAAAGAGAAGCCTCCTCAGAAATGGAATCAGCTGCCTGTCACTTATCTCAGACTTCCCAGACCTCAGAACTGTGAGGCCCAGATGTCTGTTGTTTAAACTACCCAGGCTACCGATACTTTTGTTACAGGAGCCTGAACTAAGGTAAGCTCCTATCCTTGCCCATATACTTGCTACATGTTTGACCTTGTATAAGACATGTGGTGTTTCTGGGCTCTCAGGATTTAAATTTCTCTCTGAAAAATATATATCCTCTTTCAATAAATAATGTTAGGACAACTAGAGATCAAAATACAAAAGAATGAAGTTGGACCCTCTGTAATGGAGACCTAAGACCACCACTATGTTCAGGTATTTGCTAAAAGGACAGAGACTCAGTGTATAGTCACACTCATTACTAAGATTTGTTACAGCAACATAGTAAAGACACAAAGCTAGATCATAAGAGGAAAAGACACAAGGGAGTCTGGAGGAACCCATATGCAGACTTTCTATGCTCTCTCCCTCTCATGAGGGGTCACACAGAACACACCATTCTCCCAGCAATAAAAATGTAGCAACACGTGTACGATGCTTCTACCCAAGAAAGTCCATTAGAGACCATGCACCCAAGATTTTTAAGGAAAGCTGACCACAGAGGTACCTTCTTCCTAGCCCACACCAAAATTACAGACCCTCTGGGTAAAAAAAAGCAAGAGATTCCTTCCTCATATCATACACAAAAATTAATGTGAAAGAGATCACAGACCTAAGTGTAAGATCTAAAACTATAAAAATCTTAGAAAATACAGTAGTAAACCTTAATGAACTTTCTTAGATATGACACCAAAGTACAAGTAACAACAACAAAAAATAGAGTGGATTTCATCAACATCAGAATCTTTCGTGTTTCAAAGACTATCATTAAAAAAAAAAAAAAGAGACACACAGAATGGTAGAAAATATTTGCAAATCACATTTCTGATAAGGGAGTTAGATCTTGAGTATACAAAGAACTCATACAACTCAATAATAAAAAGAAAATAACTCCTTTAAAACTGAGGAAAGAATATGAATAGACATTTCTCCTAAGGAGATACACAAATGGCCAATAAGCACATGAAAAGGCAGTCATCATCCTTAGTCATTAGGGAAATGCCAATCAAAATTACAATGAGATACCACTGCACAAGCATTAGGATGTCTATAATCAAAAAGATAACAAGTATTGACAAAAATGTAAAAAATTAGAACCCTAAGAAGCTACTAGTGAAAATATAAAATGATGCAGCTCTTTTGGAAAACAGTCTGGTGGTTCCTCAAACATCTAAACATATAGTTGCAACATACTAACCAACAATTCTACTCCTAGGCATATGCCCAAGAAAACTGAAAATACTCATCTACACAACAACCTGTATACAAATATTCAAAGCAGCATTACTGTAGTAGCCAAAAAGTATAAAAAACTCAAATGTTCATCAGTTGATAAGCAAATACATAAAACATGGTAGAGACCATGGTATATTCAATGAAATACAATTCAGCGATAAAAAGGAACAAAGTACTGATATGTGTTAGAATATGGATAAAACCTAAAAATGTTATGCTAAGCAAAATAAGCCAGATACAGAGGCCACATATTATAGGATGCTACTTACATGAAAGGTCCAGAACAGGAACATCTACAGAGATAGGAAGTAGATCAGTGGTTTTCTAGAGTTGGAAGTGGTAGGGAGATTGGATGATGGCTAAAGGATATAGGATTTCTTTGGGGATCATGAAGGTGTCTCAAAATTGAGTGTGTGGAGGGTCTCACAACCCTGTGAATACAATGAAACCACTGAAACATGCATTCTATATGGATGAGTTGTACCAGTATGTGAATTATATTTCAATACAGCTATTTTTTAAAGAAAATTTTATGTCTTCATTTCTTCTAATCCAATGCAAGTTAACAGAAGGGCAATGAGAAAAACAGGGCTAATTCTGATCCAGAGGCCACATCAATGCTCCCATCTGGTTAAAGAGTCAGCCAAGAAGCCAGATGTCAGGACGAGAAGATGACGACCCCAGATTTGGCACTGATGCCTTGCAAAGTGCCTTTGAAAAAGGACAATGAAAGCTTATCTGGCATGAAACACAGCAGTGTCCACAGAATAAGCTTTATGATCCCAGCCATATGATGGGTTTCCTCAAAATTATAAATAAATTAAGTTCTCCAAAACCACAAACACAAAATGCCTATGACCAGATGTATTAATCTGATCCATTCATTAACATTTAGAGAGTACCCCAAGGACCCAAGACACACAAGGGATGACGTTATTACTAAACACTGTGCGAAACACACCCTCTATTCCTGTTCAGCTCGACACTGGCCTCTGAGAACAGATGTTTTCACATTAACCTGCCTGGCATCTATCTGGTTATCCACTAACTTGTCTCAGAGTCCTCTGAAGAGGTAGTAGAGATGTCGGAGGAATAGAGTGAAAGTCCTGGCACTACAGTAGGGATATGGATTATGCCAGGGAGCTCGATGTGTGTTATCTCATCTATCCTCAACCACTCAGTGTGGGATAATGATATTGTAGGTGGGAATACTGAGGCATGGAAGTGCTAACTCGCCTAAGGTCACTCAGCTAAAAGGAATGAAATTGTGCTTCAAAGCCTGTCAGTCTGGCTCCAGTAATGCCCTTCATCACCACGCTAACTGCTGTCTGCTCAACTATGCTATGTGCTTTTCCACTAGAATTCCTTATCTCTTCTAGACAACAGTCAAATGTTTCTTCTGAAATACAGGTAACACCACATACATACAGTATTTCTCAGCACTATTAGGAAAAGTGTTTAAATACCTATTTTTATTTAATGATATCTATTTAAAATTTTGAGTAACCTTTTTACTTTACAATACTTTTGGGTGTGCAGAAAAGTTGCCAAGACAGTGAGAAGAATCCCTGTATACTTCATCCTTCAGTTTACCCTACTATTAACATCTCCCGTCACTCTGTGCATCTTCCGTAACTAAAAAACCAGCAATAACACACTATTATTAACTAAATGCCACCACATTTTTTCCTGATGTCCTTCTTCTGTTCCCAGATCCCATCACATTATAGTTTGTGGTCATGGCTCCTTTGCCTCCTCTCATCTGCAACTGTTTCTCAGCCTTTTCTTATTTTTGATGATCTTGACAGTTTGAAGAGTGCTAGTCAGGCACTGTGTGGAATGTCTCTCGCTTTGGGTGTTACTGGTGTTTTCTCTTATTGTTAGAACGAGATTATAGGTTTTTAGGAGAAGACTAATGGAGGTGAAGTGTCATTGTCATCACATCTTATCAAGGTTACCTACTATCTCCATGACTTACCCTGCTGACACCCACCCGGATCACCTGGCTGAGGAAGCATTTGTCACTCCACACAAAATGCAGCCCACACTCTAGGGATGGGGAGTTAGGCTCCATCTCCTAGGGAGGCAGCAGGATTATATAACCATAATCTTAGTTTCAATGGAGTTAATCTGGCATGACATTTTAAAAAAATGAAACATGCCAAATGATCGAGTACTGCCCCACACGGTTTGTAGCGACCCTGTCATGGTTCTGAGGGCTCACTCTTGTAAAGCTTCTTACGTCTCAGAGTCACTGGAGTAAAATACACTTTCTGCAACATAATAAAGTGAACCAACCAACTTGCAGAGAAAGTAGAAAATACATTCCATTCTAGGAGATGTTTAATAGACAATAGGAGGGCAGAAGAAGGAAAAAAAATAATAACCTGTGATAGAGGAGATGAAACATGCTGTACATTATTTGTATGGACAGATATTAAACCAGAAGTTTCAAATGAGCCTATCAAGCCATATAGATATAAACGTCGAAAGTGAGGTGTCAGGTTTTTTAAAGGAACTTTTCAAAGTTAATGTATCCAACGATTTCATGATTTTACATACCCTTTGCCCACTCAGAGTAGGAGAAAAAAAAAAAAAAAAGGAAGCCAGCAGAGAATTTTATATTTCTTTGAGGACAAAGAGCTGTGTTACAATTATGACCACCACTACCAATAGAGTAAGGGCTAGCAGGGTGGGGCTGAGTGCCTGCTCTCACTTCAGTGAAAAGAAAGAATAAAGCAAGCAGAAAGTAGAAAGAAAAGAAAGTAGAAAAGAAGAGCATTTGAGATGATTTCCCTAGAATCAGGGAGGCCTACTGGACTGACAGCTGACACACAGCTAGAGGGCCCCAGGCTAGCAAAAAATTGCAAAGAGAAGTACCCACATCCCATTATCAGCCTAAAGTGGGACAAAGGTGACTCAATCTGGGGAGCCAGAAATAGAATTTATGGTGGGAATGCTGGCCAGAGGTCATCCTGCCCAACAGACTTCCTTCCAGGAGATAAGGTTATCCCAACAGAGTCTGGGGAGAACAGACTTCTATAAAATCAGAAGCTTGGATGCAACTTAAGGAGAATCCTGCCCTAGCAAGGATGCTATGGTATGATGGGCCCAGGAGAGGAACCAAAACAGTGTCCATGGGAAAGATGCTTTAAAAGCAGCTAAGGCTTCCAGAAGTATGGCAGACCAACTACTCTGGGGCCTACTGGTAAAACAATCATATTCTAGATAAAAATGCGATCATTATTGTTTTTTTAGGTTCAGAGGAAGCAAGAAAAATCACCAACAGGCACAAAGGAAAAAGCAATCAAACAAAAACCCCAGGCAATGAGCACAAGAAAGGAAAGGGTCCTATAAGGGACAGTGTTGTTTCAAACTGGCATTAGGGAAGGCCTGATGCATGTGGTTGAGCCATCAAGAAAAGCTTGGGAACACCTGGAAGGTGGTGAAATTGTCGCAGGACAGCAGTACCCTGGGGCTACTTGCAGAAGCAAATGCAAATACTCTCCCAGAAAAGCTTCCTTGGTTTAAGTCCCAAGGCTTCATCTACAGATTAAGATCAATCAAATCAAATATGAACTAGCAATCAAGGCTTACTAAGTACACACGGAAACAAAACACCATGCATGAGAGTCAGAAGAGATAGCAAACAACAGATTTAGACCGCCATGGACTTCAGAAGTTTCAATTACCGGAGACAGCCTATAAAATAATTATATATGAAATATTAAAGATGCAAAAAGATAGAATCATAAAAATAAACATGCAATAAGTGACTTTCAAAAATGACCAGGCACTTTCAGTTTTGCAAGATTAAAATTGTGTTAGAGGGACACCTGGGTGGCTGTCAGGTAAGTATCTGACTTCACTCAAGTCATGTTCTTGCTTCCTGTGAGCCTAAGAAAACAATAATCCCACACTGGAGCTCCCCCTTCAGAGGGGAGCCTGCTCCTCTGCCTCCCTCTGCCCCCACTCCACTTGTGCTCTCTCTCTCTCTCTCAAATAAGTAAATAAAATCTTAAAAAATAAAAAAGTGCTGGAGATTGGTTGCACAACAATGTGAATGTACTTAATGCTAACTGAACTGTACAACTTAACAATGGTTAAGATGGTAAGTCTTGTGTGTAGACCACAGTTTTGTTTTTTAAGACCAGCATTTTTAAGAAGACCCAAATAAAACATTTAAAAATAAAAATTATAGTTACTGGGGGCACCTGGGTGGTACAGTCAGTAAAGTGTCTGACTTTTAATCTCAGCTCAGATCTTGATCAGGGTCGTTAGTTCAAGTGCCACGTTGGACCCTTTGCTGGGCATGGAACCTACTTTTAAAAAAATTATAACTATTGGAAAATATGCACTAGCAAAATTATGTAGCATATCAGTCAAAGCTGAAAAGGAAATTAATGAGCTGGAAGGAAGAGCTGAAGAAATTGCCTAAAAGGCCATCCAGGGAGACAAAGAGATGAAAAAAAAAGAAGATATGTTAACCTACAGGTTGAATGAGAAGGTCTAATATAAGTCTAATCACATTGGGATGCCTGGGTGGCTCAGTCTGTTAAGCATTGCCCTTGGCTCAGGTCATGATCCCTAGTGTCCTGGAATCAAGTCCCACGTCATGCTCCTTACTCAGTGAGAAGCCTGCTTCTCCCTCTGCCTGCCACTATCCCTGCTTGTACTCTCATGCTCTCTCCCTCTCTCTTTCTCTGGCAAATAAATAAATAAAATCTTAAAAAAAAAAAAAAAAGTCTAATCACAGTCCTAGAAGAAAAGATCAGAAATGATAGAGAACAGATGAGACCTTCCCGAAGGTGGCAGGACATGAATCCACGGACAAACTAATCAGGGTAAATAAAAAGGAATTCGATCTAGACATATTGTAGAGAAACGGAAGAGCCCCAAAGACAAAGGATGTTAAACAGCAACTAAGCCCAGAAAACACAAAGCCAGCTTATGACCAGACCAGTCAAGTAAGAAATCCTGTCCATTTCTTATACAATTACCTTCTTTCCCTCAACTCCTTTTTCCCCCAACACAAACCCACTGAGAAAGAGCAGTTAAAATGCAGGGAAAAATGAAAAAGACACCAAATGCACCTCTTCTCCCATAATTAGGATGGATGGATGGATGTCTACAATCAGGCCTTAGCTGGGCAGGAAGAGTCTCACCTTTGAACGAGTGAAGTTTCTGAGGTTTTCACTAACATAATATGATAGCTTATTGAGCATTCTAACTGTTACTACAGTGAGACAGTGTGTTTTCAACTTAACAGAACTGTCCAGTGTAAAAAGTATAAAAAGAGAACCGTGAGTTAGCCTTCCTCAATAGAAAGGAGGTGATAAATTCCTGTTACTTCTATATTGCAAGCTTCCAGAGACCAGGACTATCTCCCACTGTTTGTTTTCCCAGGGCCAGAAACCACAGTTGGCCTGATAAACGTCTTCTGTGTAAATCCAAAAATGTATCATTATGTAGTGATAATTTCCGTGCCCTCATTCACCTCCACTCCCATTTCTAATGTGCAAAGTATTAATCTGCCAATCGTTTTGAAAAGCATCTATGCCGTGCTCTCTTTTATAAATTCTATAGATGCATGATGATTAGATGCTCTCCTTACACACTATCTAGCCAGAAAAAGGGGATGAGATAATGAATAATACCCAAGGGAAGGAAATCCCTTTTTCAGCTGGTTTAAGTCTTGCCGATAATGTGCATACAACATTTTGCATTTACCATAAAGCTCTTCAATTAGTTCATAGGCAAGTTAACCTTCTAACTCCCAGAAAATATAATGCATGCACATTTTATATCATGCAGCATCCTGCTAGCTATTATCCATCATTTACAAGTGTTATTTGTCTATAAAAATGACACTAAATTTTTGAAAAATGACACTGCTCTGCCTGCTTCTGGCTGTGTTTTAACAAATGGTACCACTGCAAAAGGCTTTAAGTCGTATAAGAAGCAATTAGTCAAAGAAGCTATAAATATTTTTTAAAAGGATATAAATGATTGCTTGTCCAGATAGCCAAATGTCTAAAGGCTGATACACAATAAAATAAGGGTTAACATAAAAGAGTACACTTCATTATTTACGGTTAATAAAGTTAATCAAATTCAGTGCTTCTTACTCATGCATGCATTTAAAGAGAAACACGAGTATGATATGCATATTTATGGATAAGAGCCCAAAAGATCATTATCTCCAAAAGAAAATCCAACAAAGAAAGAGATGCATAAAATGTTGCTATTATCTTATTACAACATAAACTGCTTTGCTTAAAACACAAACATTTATTTTAATTAAAACTATTAAGCTAAATAATATTTTCCACCACTGACAGCCATGACTAAAACATGCATTCCAGGATTAATATTAAAGCAATTTTTGGTCAGAGAAAAACATAGTCAGAGACCTTCAATGTTCCTTTTTCTGGTATCTTATCCACCTATCCTGGAGTATTTTTGTTCTTCCATTCAAAAAATCTATTCTCAAAAGATATATTAGGATCTTTTTAAAACAAAATTAGATAAGCATAAGCTCATCAATCAGCAATTTCTAAATGCATTATCTTCAAGTGGTTTGGTCTTTTATGTCACTTATCTGCTCAAAATTAAGTGTAAAAGAGTCTCCAAGAAAAGAAGATAGAAAATTAACTTCATTTCATAATACGTTCTCCAATCATGCCAGCAGACAGCTGACATTATTACAGCTCACACTTATAAATCAGTGATTATATACACTAGTTAAGCCAGAAAAGAAATGAAGAAGGCAATTATATAGTGGCGAAATTCCCGAGAAGCACAGTTGTAGTCAATGTTGCTAAACAGCAGTTCACTTGTGGTTAAAAAAAAAAGTTTTTAAATCCCATCTCTAGGTATTTGGGTGTGGGGGGGATGTCCATAGTGACTTCTGAGGGAAATATAAAAAATTCATGCAATTTGTGTTACAAGCAGAAAAGCCAACAAAGAAATCAATGGATTGTAATTTTAATTCATTTTATTGTTTATTTTGAATTTAAATTCTAAAATTTCCATACATTGCTGAACAATAAAATAGTACTGAATCAAACTGAGACCAGAATATTTGGGGTGAGGTTGTGATAACTATGTATCTTTAGACACTTAGTAATGCATAAGCCGGTGGTAAATAAAGACACAAGAAGTCAGCCAGGCATGGTTTCCACACCCTCTTCTGCTCCTTGCCACTTGAATAAGGGGCAAAACACCACTTCTAATCTTATTTCCCATTTCTTAGGTGTGTTTCATTAACTCCTTTTTTACTGCACAGTTAAATACTCTAATTGGCACACTGTATACAGCTACGAGATGTCAATCATACTGGAATGCATTTGTAATGGCCTACGGTCGAAGGGTTCTGGCAGACCCAGTGAGGTTCCCTTTATTTCTCACTTCTAGAGCCTGCACATAATAATACAACCTAAGCAGTGCGTTGAGACAAAGTGGCTTATATCACTACAAGGAGAGGAATGTTCTCTCTTCCATCTTCTTTAAATTACTCTGAAGTAATGAGATATCCTTCTTGCTCACTCCAAATGAGCCCCAAACAATGTTCACCACTTCTGAAGTACCTTTTGATTCTCAAAGCACTTGCTAGTGTTCTATATACTGAACCCCCACAGCATCTTGGCAAGGACTGCTGGAGGAAATACTGTCCAAAACGACAGTTTTACAGAATAGAGAACTGGGGACATAGATTCAGAAAACGTGACAAGAGTCTGAGGGCTTCTCCAAAAGAGGGTACTGCTTTTATTCACATCTCCAACTCTAGGGTGCTGTCCGGAAGGAAATAATACTCGTGATCCTGGGCAACTGCGATTCACTGACTTGCATCTTCATCCAAACCATCCTCCTCATCATTATCTCCCTCCCAGCTAGCAAACATGGAGAGCTGTTCATACTTTTACACTTGCTAAAAATAAAAAAAAAATTAAAAAAAAAAAAGGTGTTGCTCAAAAGGCCAGACAGATAACCTTAAATTGCCTGTCCCCAGGGAAATGTGAGACGTTCACTTCTTCCAGTCCAGTCCACAGCTAAGGAAAGAGCTGAAAAACCTGCAGGGGAAGGGCCTCTTATCTGTTTCCTTCCTGAGAGCTAATGGGGTGAGCACACAGACCCGAGGGTGTGTGTGTGCACATACGCACGCCCCTCTCCAAGCTCATCTGAGATCAATTAAGGTAGTTGTTTTGGAGTGATCAGTCTGTTCCCTGAAAGGTCAGACTTTTCTGGTAAATATTTTTGATAACTCCACTCTGTCTAAACTAACCGCAACAGCAAAATTAAAAAAAAAAAAAAAAAAAAAAAAACCCTAAGTGGCATGCTAGAGAAAGGGTCTAAATTCCACTGATAAGCCAATACTTTCATTTCTAGTAATGGCTAATAAATATTCACAATAGCACCACATCATTTTATGTAAACTCATTTCTCTGGACATCTCAGGTCTCTAGGTATATTTAATACCTCTCTCCACAAGATAGGGCAAAGGTATTTATTAGCCCTATTTCACAAAAGAACTGTGGCCCAGGAAATTAAAAGACTCGTCTAAGCTAGAAACTGGTGACAAGGTAGAGACATGAATTCAGGTCTCCAAACTCTCTGCTAACTAAATAAAGGCCCAGAAGAGTCATAGAAAAGTCAACACAAACAGTGTCAGCTGTTATTTACACTGCCTACAATAAATATTTGTTCCAGAAAAAACAGTTCAAACAAGATGGGAAATAGTTTAAACACAAAAGGCTGAAGGGTTCAGTATAGGAGAAAAATACGTTTGCTTTTACTACAGTGGAGGAGCTGTTCAGGAAGAGCCTGTCCTCCTGCCAAGGCTGGCCTGGGCTGCAGAGAGCCACAAGCTCATGGGCCAAATGGAACCAAGAAACCTACTGCTTATCAGCACAACTAACTCCTCTCTTAAAGTCCCAAGTTCTCATGCTTTCAATTCAACCACATCTTTAATTTGGAATGCGAGTGATCTCTTTCAACAAGCAAAATTTTGATTTGTGTTATCAATAATGACCAGAATTAGTCTCCTAATTCTGACATAGTTAAGTGATACCAAAGAAAAAGAAAATTAACTGGGGATCTAGGGAGGCTGCGAAAATATCACATCAAATGCAACAGGAAACAACATGATACCTGCTTTCTGAAGGAGTGGGGTGAGTCCGTGTTTGAGATCATGGTTGGTGGTGGCGGCTGCAGTGGTTTCTTTTTGCAGGGGACTTGAATTTGGCTCCTGACACAGGTAGCCTAGAGTAGGAAGGACTTGAATTTGGCTCCTGACACAGGTAGCCTACAGTAGGAAGAAGCCACATCTTTTTGAATAACACAGAGGCTGTCATGCAAAAGGAGGACTGGGTTTATTCTGGATGGCTCCAAAGGGCAAACCCAGTAAGCGCCCAGAGCAGAGCATTCTGAATAATCTGAACTGCTCAGCAACAGCAGGGGCTGCCTGGAAAAACCAGAGCCTCATCTTCAAACTGCATGCAGCAGAAGCTCGGAAACACAAGGTCAAGGACACTGAGAGGGAAATTCCATACTGGGAATGATGTCAGACAAAATAAAACCTAGGATTCTTTCAAATGCTTAGGACTCTATGGTGGTTTTTAAACATCTCTGTGCAGGCCCCCATGGCAGTTACTTCCAGATTATGGGAACTCTGGAATCACACAGATTTGAGTCCCAGTCTCAGCCCACTAAAGCTTATGACTTTTTGGTCTTTCACAATAATAAAAAGCTCAAGATATAAATTCTCTCCATAGATGAGTTTAAAGTTCATATTTATTCCAGCATACTCAGGTAAAGAGAGAAGACCCCATTTCTCATCTTCCCTGTATTAAACAGCCATAGTCACTCATTTAAAATCTTGCAGGGCACTGAAATGCAAGAATTATCCTGTTCTGACATTTCTATCAGCACAAATGGCTTCAATTCTTTAATTGTAAGGCTTCTTCTAGACACTAGGGTGAATGTTAAAAATAGCCCCAGAAAGAAAGAAAGAAAGAAAGAAAGAAAGAAAGAACGAACGAACAAACTAATTGAAGAAATTTATATGAAATGAAAAAATGTCTCCCGATTTTTGTATTCCTGGTTGTGAGTTATTAGACTGTTTCTGTTTGGGTGGTTTTCTACAAAAGAATTGTACAGCGTGATTGCTTAGGAGTCTAAAGGTTAAACTCCAAGGAGCTCATCTGTATGTGAGAACAAGGAACTGTCAAACACTTCACCTCTTGCAGATTAAAACCCTCTGACTAACAGATGTGAAATCATTGTTGCTGTAATTGTTATAAGCAGAAATCTGAGCATTTTTAGAAGATACATCACTTTTTATGCCTCGGGTCAACTTTCCCATTCATGACTGATAGAATCGTTGCCTTTCATTTACGCTCACACTCTGGTTCCCCTGAATTACTATAAAGTGTTCATCATTATTCTACAGATGGGTTCTTGAAAAGTTATAAATTGAATTTTAATCACCAGTTATATTTTCACATTGTTCCATACATGATAATTTTAGAAGTGCATTATCTTCGTTTCTGACTTCTCCTAATTGGCCACAGCAACTACAGTTTTCTGCTTCCTCCTACTTCTCTATGCCCGCTTCTACCACATAATTACAAGTGTCTGACTTACAGTAGACGCTTGATCAAGATTTGCTGAATGAAGTAATTGTATATAACACCTCAAAGCTCTACTCCCTCAAGACAGTTCTTGTAAACTCTTTTTGTTATTATAAATCACCATCTCTAGTGAACTTGCTTGATCATTTTTAATTTTAATAAAGAGGTTTTTCTTAAAATGAATTATACTGTTTCTGGTTTTCAGTTTTAAAGTTACTAGTAAGAATGAACATTTTATAACATATGAAGGCACATAATAGAATAAAATTATAGTCTTATTCTTGTCCAGGATAACACAGGTGCTCAAATATTTGCTTAAGAGGATTGTACATGTTAGAAGTTATAGCATTAAAACACTTGACTTGAAACATGCTACAATTTAATAACATAAATTTCTTCTTATCAACAATGATCTAAGAGCATATGGCCTATTTCTAAAAGAAGAAAATAAGCATGCATGCAAAAGCTTTTAATTCTGCAATTTTCATAGAAAATAGAGAACCTTATTAAGAACAAAAATGGCTGACAGGAGAAAAGCCTGAGGTATCTTTTATAGTTGACACTTGAACAGCATTGGGGTCTAGGGTGCCAGTACCCTGCACAGTCAAAAACCCACATATAATGGCTGAACCCCCAAAAACCTAATTAGTAGCCAACTATTGACCAGAAACCTCACCAATAGCAAAAACAGTCCATTAACACACGTACTGGTAGGTTATATGTACTATATACTGTATTCTTACAAAAAAAGTAAGCTGGAGAAAAGAAAATGTTATTCAGAAATCATAAGAAAGACAAAATACCTTTATAGCACTACACGGTATTAATCGGGGGAAAAAATCCATGTAGAAGTGGACCTGCGCAGTTCCAGGGTCAACAGTAATGAAAGTATGAAAGATAGAGGAGGGTTTCAAAGTTCCAAGTTCCAGGGGTTTATGTGAACAGTATACAAAATATGAATTATGAAACAGACCCTAGACCACCTGCGACTGAGGCGCCTCCATGACGTTCTACTCTACAAATATGGACTTGGGTTGGAACAAAGTCACAGTGCACTGAAGCATATGGACACTTTACCTCTGAAACACTGCTGGAGGAGGCAATGTGATTCTGTGAGGCCTCTGGTCTGAAGAAACCTCCAACCTTCGGCTCCAGCCTAAAGCTGAACAAATGAAGTGGCTTGATATTAGGGTCTGCCTTTAAAGGGGTTGGTGTTTGCATGGGTATTGGAAGGAACTGAAAAGAGCACCCCTAAAAATGCTCTGAGCAGAACTGTCAATAAATACCAAATGATGAAGTAAGTGGCTGGCACTTTCTTTAAGAAACCATAACTGTGTCTTATTTTTCCTTTCTCTGCTTGTGAATCAGCTGCATTTTTCCTGTGCCTTTTTCCTCTCCGTTTCAGAGGCTCAGTGAGTATATATTCAAGGCACATACTGCACAGCAGATGTGGTTATCTGCAGGTAGTACAGTCAGTAAATCCAGCTTGCTCAACTAAACAGCATTTATCATGTATTTTTATGCCTTCTGACGTCTGTTACTAAATATAAACAAGGGAAGAGTCACTGACAACTGGAGATTTCTAATCTATGAGATAGGGTGGCTAGAAAAATCACCTCTGTTTTAACCACAAAATTAGATAGTTTGGCCTCCCTCTGTCCATGATCTCAGGTTGTCCTCTAAATGACCCCTCAGGCTTTAGGGGAATATATATGGGCCTTGAAGAGAAGGACCCATGGAGAGGTGAGTCCGGCTGGAGCTGACTTGCTGGCTGGGCCACAGTGTAAGGTACCTGTTCTATTGGTAAAGGCTGGACCACACACACCCCCGCCCCCAATCCCCACTCCAGGAAAGTGCTAGTCTTAGACTAGGAAGGGGGCTATTAATGAACTGAAATATCTCCAAAGTAATACTGATTACTACACTTTGGGCTTTTTGTTTATTACATGTGCGATTAACATCACAAATGCCAAGAACCCACCACACCATATCATAAACATTGACAATAAAGTGTATTAAGAATACTTCATAGATCTTCTGCATGCAGAAAATTCCATCCAAAATATGCTCCAAACATAACCACCACTGGGGTTTCTTATTTATATTTTCTTTATTTTTTATTGACATATAATTAACATACAGTATTATATTACTTCCAGGTATACAATATAATGATTCATCAATTCTATACATTTCTCAGTGCTCATCAAAACAAGTATATGTTTTCTTTATCTCTGCCATTTTATCTGCATTTCTGTTTCCTGCCATCCCTCTTACTTTAACTGAGTCCTTTTGTTCCCTATTTCTGTTCCCATATTAACTGATTTGGCTAATTAATCTACAAATTTAAATATGAAGAAATTATTGTCAAACTTCACTGAAATGTCATTTTTCAGCAAAGTATAAGATGAAGTCCTACACCTGAAGGCTGAATGCTGAGGACAGATCCCCTAACCTCAGTCTCAGAGAATCTTACTTGCTGTAGTCCGTTATGAGTTGAACTGTGTCCCCCAAAATTCATATGCTGAAGTCCTAACCCTACTACCTTAGAATGTGACCTTATTTTGGAAACAGGGTCACTGCCACTGTATTAGTTAAAATGAGGTCATCCTGGAGTAGGGTGGGCCCCTGATCCACTATGAGTGATATCCTTACAAAAAGGGGAAACTGCCAATTAGGCATGAAAGTAGAGATCAGTGTGATGTTTTCCACATGCCCGGGAAAGCTAACTATTGCCAGCAAGCCACAAGAAGCTAGGAGAGAGGCAAGAAGAGATTCTCCAGGCGCCTGGGTGGCTCAGTGGTTAAAGCCTCTGCCTTCGGCTCAGGTCATGATCCCAGGGTCCTGGGATCGAGTCCCGCATCGGGCTCTCTGCTTAGCAGGGAGCCTGCCTCCTCCTCCTCCTCTCTCTCTCTCTCTCTCTCTGCCTCTCTGCCTACTTGTGATCTGTCTGTGAAATAAACAAATAAAAATCTTTAAAAAAAAAAAAGAAGAAGAGATTCTCCTCCACAGTCTCTAGAAGAGAATGACTTTGCCAACACCTTGATCTAGAG
The DNA here is from genome assembly GCF_902655055.1 of Lutra lutra. Taxonomy (NCBI): domain Eukaryota; kingdom Metazoa; phylum Chordata; class Mammalia; order Carnivora; family Mustelidae; genus Lutra; species Lutra lutra. The sequence continues at coordinate 81,672,167 of NC_062286.1, forward strand.
TTCTAGCCTCCAGAACAGTGAGACAATAGATTTCTGTTGTTAACGCCTTCTTGTCTGTGGTGCTCTAACAGCCGTAGCAAACTAATACAGACACCATGCACTTTCTCTGTTCACCCAGGGTGCTCAACAAAATGTGTTATTTGGTCTAATAAAACACAATACAGAGCCACATAAATAAGACACCAACTTCTTTAACAAATATAAGCAAGATCATACATCATGATCAGAAGTTAAAAATTAAAAATTGTTGCCACCTACAACACAAAGGCTTCTTGACAGAGTTTCGGATGGCTACTTCATGGAAATCAGACCTTTTTTATTTTACATTTAAAGTGGTACACCTAAACTTAAAATTGTAAATAAGCAACTTACTGTGCAAAAAGCAGCATTTTACTCCATCCACACTGTATATCTAATGCGGAGACTAATAAAATGAGAAATTCTTAAATTATGAGAAATGAGAACATGTGGCCTCTATAATGGAGCACTGAAAACGAGTCATAAGAGAAGAGCCAGTCCCATAAATATGAAGGAGACTGAGTAGAAAGTTCTGGAAGGAAGACCTCTACCAGGCCCTGTCTCGACATAGATCAGACACTTACACATTCTGAGTACTGGTTTCCTCATGTGGATCTGTCAAATGTATGGCCGCCTAACTCAACACAAACTTTCCAGATCTGACTGAGCTGGTGACTCTGTGGCATTTTATTCTGTTGACCCCCCCATCCCACACCCTTGAAATTTCTTGCTTCCTGGGCTTCTGGACTTTGTCCCCTCCTGGCTCTCCTCCTGTCTCTGTATCTGTTCCTCCTCCACCTGCCAGGGACACCTCTCACTCTTTTTCATTCTTGTCACTCTCCCTCCTGTACCCTATGTGCCATGCCATCTCCAAGCCTGTACTTCCAGGCCCAACCTCTCATAGCTCCCAAGCAGCGATCTCTGGGGAACAGTTATGCTAATGATCATAGCATGTTAGCAACATGCCTGGTATCTACAAAACTTGGAGCTGCATGTTTTTACATGTGTTTTTACATGTGTTTTTACAGCTGATCCATCATAGGATCAACACGCCGTAAAGCGATAAGGTGACTTGGAAAATGGCCTGTGAATAGATTAGTCCCTCAAAGAAGGTTAAGACATCCTGGCACCTTGTTTATAACATTCTCCCATTTAGCAGACGTCTTCATCTCACTTTACCTGGTAAAAAGTTAAAGCCCACTTTGCCTCTCAATTTTGAATCGGAGGGGTACAACACAGGCAACATGAGTTTAACAGCAACCAACATGAGGATCTGTAGGTTCTCCCTAAGACTGAACAAATGGGAAGAACTAAGGGGCAGAGGCCCAAAAGAGTGCTTGTTAGCCTTATTTATCCTGAGAACACAAACTCTGACCTTGGAGAATTAAGGAATATTTTGGAGACAGTCCCTGCCACTTGGAGGCAAATTAAAGCCCACCTTCGAGCACTGGTGGAGAAGAAGGTAAAGGGAGGCAGCAGGAAGCCTGGATAGGTTGAAAAAAATTTTCTAATTTAAATGTTCAAAAGGACCACTATTGGATCTTAATTCCTGCCAGTAAATAAAGCATTTAATTATATGACAATGAGCTATAAATATAACCCCTATAGAAAGGAAACACAGATAGTTCTCTGCTCCAGGGAGTATCTTTTGCTTTCAAAAGAATAACCTGAGCTAACTGATCATGTTTCTTGGTGGGTGATCAGATAAGTTCAGAGCAGACCCATTTAGGAGAACAGCAGGTGCACAGAAGTGGGCCATGGACTAAGTTAAATGTCAAGGCTCCCAAGTAAAATATGGCAAACATCCCTGTGCTCTCAACCAACCTCCTCTAAAACCCTCGTAAGAAACACCAAAATCAATGCCTTCCTTCGTTCAGTAAACAAGTCCATAAGAAGCACAACAAAATTTAGGGAAATAGTTATGTCTGGGCATAACTATTCCTTTATACCAGAGCTCTGAGAACTGAAGGAAAACAATACACAGAGCAACAAATGATGGCCAAGGCTGTTTGCTTCTCTCAGAATGCCCAATTCAAGATTCTTCACTGAAAACACCCTTCCACAGAGCACAATGAAGAGAGAGTTTGAAGAATAAGCATGTATGTTTCCTAGAAATTGTCAGATCAGAACAATCTTACTAAACACAGCAACAACAGTGACAAAAAACTTAATTAGGGTGGGCGGGGGGGATGGGTGAAATAGATAAAAGGGATTACCAGGACACTTATCTTGATGAAAACAGAGAAATGTACAGAATTGTTGAATCACTATATTGAACACCTGAAACCAATATAACACTGTATTAATTATACTTCAATAAAAGAAAATAAATAAAAAACAAGCCACAAAATAAAATAAAGATCTTTTTTGCTTCTGGTTTCAAAGATTACATTTACTTCTAGAATGAAAAAAAAAAAAAAACACTGTTAATTAGGGAAATAGCTAAGAAAATTATAGGGGAAAAAAATAATTAGGGAAAATGTAAAACCATGGTATTTTATAAATGTTTCCAGCTTTCACTTTTCCCTAAAGGTTCTGGCCAAATTCCCAGCATACATTTATCTGATGATGTTTCAAAGGATGGCAAAAACAGATTATCATATTCCAGTTGTTCGTGTTGCTAGTGTCTCTTGCCGCTCCCTCCTCTGTAAGATGTTTTACGCCTTGAAGGCATTGTGCTGTCGGAATGCCCTGGGGCTCAGGTGATAGAGCCCAGACCACCTGGCTAACTGGACACAACCACACCCCACACCTGAATACAGCCCAGACTCTTCTTCTCTGATACACCAGTCAGTGCTTCCCACCGCTTACCAGGGAGTGTTTGCAGGCAGCTTGGCATGCTTTATTGAAGCACATCAGAAAGTCAAACATTACTGGAGAAATAAAAAATTCCTCAGAAACCAAACGAGTTTCTTCTGGTGACATGAATGTCTCCATCAAATCAGAGTACGGATGTGAAGTGGCTGGAGTTTATGGGGGGAAAGATGTGGCGTCAGTCTCACTCATCTGCTCCCCACATTCTAACTTGTCCTCAGTCAATTACGTCTGTAACTACAAACCGAGATAACTCCTTATCTCGTGCCGTGACAATTAAAATGTCACCCTTGAGATACTAAGAACACAGATTCATTGTGGCTTCTGGTTAGAGAACTATAAACACTGATGGTGTCACATTTGGACTTTATGCAGGGGCTTCTTTCCCACTGAGGATCTGACACCTTCTCAGGAAAAAAGCCTTCCCAGAAAAAGCCCTACCACCAGAAAGTAAATCCACATTACCTCAACCTCGAATGCAAAGTGCCCACTGCAGCTGAACTCCCAGAGAGCCTAAAACCGAATATCTCACCACATTTCCTAAGAGATAAGTCACAAAATACCTGTGGTTCTGACCCCGGGAACCTGTTTGCCTTTTGCTCTGCACAACTGAATCAGAGCATATCGTACACTCTCCTTCTGAAGGCCTTGATGTTGACTCCATTTGAGTTGATAAAACTGCCACCCAGCTGTGTGGTTCTTTTCCCATTTTCTCCTCTTTTTCCTTTTAATAAACTTCCTGCTGAGGCACAAGAGGCTGGAGCAGTGTTACTGAAGGTCTCTTGTGAATGCTAAAAATGATTTAATCTGCTAGCAATATTCAAGAGAGAGAAACATGGTCTCCTGGGCCAGTGCAATGTTATCAACATCATGTATCTGTGGTGGGTAGAAAAATGGCACCCCAGAGATGTCCACCACCTAATGCCCCAAACCTGTGAATACGTTCCCTTACAGGGCAAAAGGGGCTTTACAGACAGGATTAAGTTAAGGATCTTGAGCTGAGGAGATTATCCTGGATAATCCCTGAGGGCCCAATCTAATTACAAAGGTCCTTAGAAGAGGGAGGCGGGAGAGTAAGAGAAGCAAAGGTCAGTGTGAGGTGACTGCTGGCTTTGAAGATGGAGGAAGGGACCACAAGTCAAGGAATGTGGAAAGCCTCCAAAAGTTGGAATAATCAAGGAAACAGATTCTCCCCTAGATCCTCTAGAAAGGCACCTTGATTCTAGCCCAGTGAAATCTATTGCAGACTTCTGACCTTCAGAACTATAAGATAATAACTGTGTGTTGCTTTAGGCCAGTAAGTTTGTGGTAGTCTATTCCAGCAGCAACAGAAACTAGTACAGGATGTTACTTCCTCGTCCTGACTAATCCAATCTAGGAGTTTTGGGGAAGCAGGTGGGGGAAGCACCTAGCTAATCCCCAAACTTTTTCTACTACTCCAACTCTGGATTATCTGTTCCATCAACAGAAACTGACCAGGTACAGTTTGCTTTATTTGGAGAACTGCAGAATTCTTAAGGCTAGAGAAGCTATTTGATAAGCCAAACCTGTAATTCTATCCAAGAGGAAAATAAGAACTCAAAGAGGTTCACAGAACTCCCATGGACACCCAGTCCATTGCTGATTTATATTCACTTTCTGATCCAATTTCCTCAACTTCCTATATCCTGCTTGTATTGTGAACAGTTCCATCCCTCAGGAATACATTCTTCCCTCCCTGATTCCCCCTGGCAAATTTTTCTCTGACATAAATATTTCAATCAGTAAAATGTACACATTTTGCATATTCCAGCTAGGAACCAGTACAGACTGGCCAGCAAATCCATGACCAGACAGACAGACAGAAAGAAGGTCAACTCATGCACTGAGGAGGACTACTATGTTGCCAGAGACAGACATCTTGGAAGTCAGGTGAACTCAGCTTCTGCTGAAATGCAGAAGATTTTGTAAATCAATGGACAGGTTTGTCAAGTTGTTGGTTCTACAAACACCATCTGAAACACTAAAGAGCGTTTTTACCACTTTAAACTCACAGCTTATTACAAGGCTTCTTAGTTTTTATTATTTTTAATCAAAATTATATCTTTAGAGCTGGAAGAGACTTAAAGACCATCAGTTCAATCTTTCATTTAGTCAAAGAATCCTCCCTTTGAGGATTCTTCGTATGTATGTATGCCTCGGTCTTGACTCAGAAGCACAATTCAGACAATGTCTCGGAGGGCTCTGCTCCCAGCCGCAGCATCAAGCCTTGACTTCAAGCGGGAGTGTAAGAGACAACACAGAGAACAGGCCCACTTGGCTGCACACCGAACTGAGTCACATGGACTCCTGAATGTCTCCTGAAGAAAGAATAAAAACTGAATTGAGAATGATATGATGTCAAATGAAATTAAGTATTGTGTATAGGAGAGTATACTAGCCTGAAAAAATGGAAAGCCCACTAGAAACAAGCAAACTAGCAGATGTGAAGTTTCTCGACTACTTTGTAAACTCCTCAGGGCAGCCACCATCTGGACACACTCTTCCTTCTTGCCCACCACCCTTACTTTATGATGGGCCCATGACCAGGACATGGGTGAGTTCGACTACTTCACTCTCAGAAAGGGGAAGAGCTCCACAATGTGTACTGTGCTTTCTTCTGGCCTTCATAAACAGTGAAGTTCCCCAGCATCATTAACACTTGCCCAAGCAATCTACACTTTCGGTGGTAGTCTAGGTTCCTGTACCAGTGTGTGTTCCTTAACTGGAAGCTTATTTTCATCCGGGTCCAAGACTAGTCTGATTGATGCGTCTGCTGCATCTAAGCTCTGGGTGAATGGGGTGCTAGCAGACTCACTGTAAGAAGTCAGTCTCCTTCGAGTCTGGTGCTCCTGAACTCCTGGTCATGTAGACGGAAAACCCTGGTCTTAGCTTCCCTGCTCTGACTAACCCCACCCTTCACTGTTACTCTTGTCATTATCACTATACCGCACTAGATATCTAGCACTCAGAGCAAACTGACCAAGAACCACCATGTAAAAAAAGGATTACAAAAGCTGCAATGTCCTTTAAAACAATGAGACAGAGCACCTGCTTTGCTTTAAAATCGCATGACATAGTACAATGGCATTATGTCCAGTGTCACAATTGGGCTTAAACCTAACTGTGCCTTGGTTTCTTTACCTGTTCTCCCTACTGTGGGTATGTTATTGTGATGATTAGGGAGAATGTAGATAGGATGCTATTAATTATTAGTAGCTCTTAACCATCATTGTTATTTGTACAGTATTACATGGATTTTTTTGCAATTTTGCTTAGCTTTGTCAAAGAATAAATTACTTCTAATTAAAACATTAACATAGTTTATCTGGAAAGGTTTCTTTTCCTTTACATTTTTATTCAAGGCCTTGACTAAAGCTTTAAAAAAAATCACATGCAGATTTCTCAATAAATTATTTTCTTGAAACCTGGAGAATAGAGGCCAAAGTGAAACCTACCATCTTGGCTACATAAAGAAAGAAATGAAGAGAGGAAAGAAGGGGAGGACAGAAAGGAAGGAAAGTGCAAAAAAATAAATAAGCAAAAGTAAAACTTATTAAAAAAAAAAAAAAAGCATACACACACACCAAGCTCTAACCAGTCTGCCTCAGATATTCTCTCTGGAGGAAATAATTTGTATTGTTTGGGCTAAATGGCCATTTTATACAGAAAGATTAAGAATCAGCCCAGAGCGCCTGGGTGGCTAGTGGGTTAAGCCTCTGCCTTCAGCTCAGGTCATGGTCTCAGGGTCCTGGGATCGAGGCCCACATCGGGCTCTCTGCTCAGCGGGGAGCCTGCTTCCTGGTCTCTCTCTCTTTGCCTGCCTCTCTGCCTACTTGTGATCTCTCTCTCCCTCTGTCAAATAAATAAATTAAATCTTAAAAAAAAAAAAAAAAAGAATCAGCCCAGAGTTAGGTATTAAGGAGGGCACGGATTGCATGGAACACTGAGTGTTAAGACGCGAACAATGAATCATGGAACACCACAGCAAAAACTAATGATGTACTGTATGGTGACTAACATAATAAAAATTAAAAAAAAAAAAAAAAGAATCAGTGCATTTGGGAGACTTTTCAGGTAAATGTCTACTTCAGAACAGGAGGGCATTGTCCTCTCCTGGGGATAAAGGGAAGAAAAGCTGTCTGCCTATCAGATAGGAATAAGGATGTAACCCTGATTCCACCATTCATTGGCAGCAACACTTAAACATGTATTTAATCCCTCAGAGTCCTGTTGGCCCCATTTGTCAAGTAGGATAGAGAGCCTCCACATAGAGCTATCTATGATAAGCATTCAGGTTAACCTGCAACCTGTCAGCTGGGTCACTCACCTCTGCCTCTAGGAAAACACATAAATGCCGCTTCGTGCCCCAGGGTACTGCCAAAGGACTTTGAGAGTGAAGTCTATACTTCTCCAAAAGAGAATAGCTCTAAAGAAACAAGGGCGATGATCAAGACAAGGCTGAGAACCAACGGTGAGGCCTTTTCTGAGAGATGAGCAGATTGAGGGGAATCCAGAAGCTAGAAATAAGGATTGAGCTGACAGCGAAAAAGTCAGGTAACAGCAGACACCTGTAGAAACCAGCAATGCAGCCTGAACGGCGGTCCAAAAGCCACAGAAAGAACAAGACCTTATACTGCTAAGTTTACCACAGGGAGCAGGGCCAGCTACAGAGTAAGTCAAGCCCACGGTCTACAAGCGCAATCACATAAACTGCCTCAGGAAGGGGGGTGATTCGGTTTCAATAAATGAAAAGATCCTGATACTTAGGCCTGTTTTCTCTCCAGCGTGAAGTGATCTCCACACTACAGCATGTGGATTCTACCTAAAAGCAATTTTCTCCCCTTCATTCAGATCTAGAGACAGGAAAGTCCCTGGGCAGCCACATCAAACAGAGCTGGAAGAACAAGAAATTCCCCACAACTTCAGTGACCACCTGTATACCTAGTGAGTTCCTCCCACAGATAGGTTCTTTTAAATCCACACTTTGGTCTACCTTCCCAGATTTCCACTGGCCTGCACAGTCCCTCTCCCAGCTGACTTAGGAAAAATTTGGCCCATAACCCACCCACATTCTAAATTCACAGATAAAAGGAGAAGAGAGACAACTTTGATTAGGGTTATAGGGACCTCCACAGTTGACTGATTTGCCTTTTGATGCACAGAATCTTTGAGGGGAAAAAATAGTTGCAATTTATCAGGGGCTGGGAGTAAGGCACTGCTCATTCATTTAATACTCATACAACTTCATGAGGTAGACAGAACAGTATCACCATCCCAATTTTATAGGTATAGAAATAAAGAATCAGATTGTAATGAGTGGCATGGACAGAAGTCAAGCCCACATCTGACCTTTCAATGATTAGCAACTTTCCCGTAACAGTCAATAGGCAACCTATATAGAACAAAAATACCTCTATTGGGGGAAAAATGAGATGTAACCTAACTGAAAGATCTTATGTATCTGAGGGTTTTTTCAAAAATCCATTTAAATGGGGCATCTGGGTGGCTCACTTGGCTAAGCAGCTGCCTTCGGCTAGGGTCATGATTCCGGGGCCCTGGGATCGAGCCCTGCATCAGGCTCCCTGATTAGCAGCGAGCCTGCTTTTCTCTCTCTCCCTCTGCCTGCTGCTCTGCTTACTTGTGCTCTCTGTCAATAAATAAATAAAATCTTTAAAAAAAATCAATTTAAATTTAAAAATTCCTACTGACATTTCTTTCTTTCCTTTAGTAATTTTTAATATCTATTTCCTTGGAAAGTTTTTTAAGAGAGTTTGTGAAAGTATATAAGCTCTCTAATGTTTTCCTAATTTTAATTTTTCATCATGAGTTTCTCTCATGATCTCGAAAATTATTCAGATCCTTATAAAAGTGCCCTAGAAATAAAACTGATGTCAGAAAAAACTGAGACATGGTGAAATGTAAACTGATGAATGAATGGATGAACTAACAAACTCTAGAACAGTGCACTGCTGTCCTAAATCCCTAAATTACCCAACTTCACCAAGAACGGTGACCGGGAACTCCCAACCAATGACAGCCCCATAGTGATTTCTGGATGCTAAATATAGACCAGGCCCAAATTCCCAAAGCCTAACCCTGGTTTTATCACACATACTTGGCAAAAGAACGTTAACCTGATAAAGATGTCCTGTCCGGCCATGCTTAACTCAATGCCCCCAACATGTCCTGTTTCCCCCCTAACTGCCAGGGAAGAAATGGATCACTTCTATACGATTGGGGTCTAGCCGGGCTATATTAAAAAGTCCTTGATCCTGCCGCTACAACAAAAAGTGCATTGCCATCAGTTATGTTAAAGCTACTGTGTGATAAATCTGAATATTACACAATGAAGGAGAAAATCTTGGGCTACCTTATAGCTACAAAAGGCACATGTGAAGCTATTTGGTCACGATTTTATTGAGTACTAACGTGCAGGATAACTCAAACAACAACCAACTTGAGAAGCCCTTGGGATACAAGGTGGTATGCATTCTTGTAAAATCGCTCTTCTAACGTCATAATGCATTTGAATTCCTAAGTCCTTAAACACAACACGGGTCCCCTCATTTTATGTGAAACACAGAGCAGCAGAATTTATCTTTTAGCAGGAATGTATCACGGTGAGAAAGCCCAGGTTGATCAGCTCACGTGCAATGAAGGCGAATCTAAGCCACTGGGCTCCAGCCGTGACCTTAACCAAATGACAGGGGAAGAGTGTGCCCTATTGGCTCTAAGTTCTTACAGGCTTATTTTCCAAACCACAGCCTGCATTGTCTTTATGTTCTAGCTGAAGGACTCCTAGCCTCCCACTTGTTCACGCAGTCAAGAAGACATTCGGCTGTTTCTTCAGGATAAAATCACTTTTGCCTGGCAGAACGGCTCTGTCCAGCAGCCCTATTAGTGCCCACTCCTTCCTCTGCAGCTGGAAACACTAACAAAGGAATATGGTTCTTAGACTTCTCCAGCACCACCTCAGCTTCTGCTCCTAACGGAAACCGCCTGCAGCTAGAGCCGTTTCCATACTCAGGGAAGTTGGGGCACAGTTGCTTTGGGGAGTCTAATGAAGGCTCTCTGTAGGCTCTCTTCTCAAAAAAGACAAAGAGAAAAAAGAAAAATAAAAATGTGCATATGATGTTAGAGGTTCCCCTGACCTCCAGGTTTAGAATCTGGCTTTATAAGGCTAAGGAGGAAGAATGGGATGGAGAGGAGAGGTGAGAGTTGCAGGAGGAGGGTGGGCGTGGGGAGGAGGGCCAGAGGGTCTCAGAGAGAGAGCCAGACCAAGTGACAGCACACTGAAAAAAGTGCTTCAGAGAGAAGCAACTTTCTGCCCTTCTCACCTAGCCTGGGAATCAGATAGTTTAGGTTCTGGTCCAGGTTATCATTTCTTAATGATCTTGAGTGAGTTCTTAGAATAAGCCCTCAATTCCTCAATGTATAAAAGGAAGGGCATTAACCAGATAACTTTGAAGCACTTTACACAGATTAACTCCTTTAATCCTGACACCAATCCTTTGTGATAGGTATTATTTTTTTCCAGAGTTCACCGTTGACAAAATAGAGTTATCCATAACTAGCCAGCAACAAAGCAGGGTATAAGAACTCAGATCATATGGTTCAAAGTCCATGCTCTTAATCATTACCATGTTGTTACTGTCTTCCACCAACTCACAGACTAGGGAGAATTGTTCCTGTACAAAAACAGTTTAACATTTTGTCGGTGGAATGAACGAAATTATAAAATGCATACAGAATGCATAACTACAAAATTACTATGCATATAAATATAAAGTGGACAGACATTTTACAAAAAGGAAACTGTGTGCTGTCTTATACACACTGGTATCTTAATAATATTTAAAATGCTATAGAGATAACTCACTTTCTTGAGAGAAAGAAATTATATTCAACAAAGAATAGTTTAGAAGAGTTAATGTTTTTACTGGCTGTTTATAGTACACTTCTTTATCCAGACATATTTATTAGCCTACCGCATATCAATTACTTTATTACCAAGAAATACAGGAAAGGAGCATACAAATTTATCAATGTCCATCTCAATTTGGGGAAGGCAATGAAGATACTAACCAGGATACTAATAATAAACTAGAAAAAAATGCTTAGGATTGTAGAATTACCTGTAATTCAATCAAACACTTTATTAAAACACTCACCAAAAAAAAAAAAAAACCACCCCAAAACCAAACCAAAGCAAAACAAAAAACCTTCCAAGTAACTATCAGGTTGTCTTGAGCATGTCATAGCTCTTTTTCAAAGCAAATGTGTGAAATCCCCTACAGCACCTTGCTATCCAAGAGGGACAATGATGTAAAACATCTTGCTCATCGCCTCGGCCATGCCAATCCCCAACTCCATGCCCTCACCCAAGGTCCTGGTCACCTCAATCTTACCCACCCATTACTACAACATGAAAGCTCCTCATCAGGCCCTTTACCAACCTTTCAATGAATTCCCTAAACCCTAAATTCCAAAACCACTAACACCACAGGACTGGTACCATTCCTAAATCCATTACGCAAAATGGGTCTGCCAGAATCTTCCAGGACTATAGAACTTTTGTACTTCACTATGAACTCCTGGTTCCCCACCAGGGGAGATACAAAGACTGTATCCCCACATGATTCTGGGAAGCAGCTAGATTTGAGAACACCTGGACTACCAGATAGATATTAACACTTAGTGATAGGTTCAGTGTTATTTGCTGTAAATTGGGTGAAACAGTTGGGTGGATGACCTCCAGGGCTTCTTCCAGACAAGCTAATAGCCTGTGAGTCCAGATTCTAGAGCTATTTCATAGATAGTGCTTGCTCACCAACCAAAACTTCATGCTCCTTCAAAGGAGGGGCCACATTACTCTTCTGTGTTTCCAAGCTAGCTTCACACTTAGTAGGAGCTCACTAAACTTAAGATCATGAGTTTCTATGACTATGTCCTGCTGGCTGAGGAGAACTGGTAAGCTGAGCCACAGATGCCGCTGAATGGCTATTTAGCAAACCCTATGCAGATGCTGGTTTACATTTTGCTCCAAAATCATCTCCTACAGAGGCTTGAAGGTACTAGCACTTGACTGACTACAGTCAGAAAATCAAAGCAATCACTTTTGCTAACCTTAGGGTACCAAGAAAGTACCAGTTTTGACTTTGTTTATTTGTTAAGGAAACCACAGAAAACCCTTATGAATAGCATAACTGATTTGGGAGAATTATGAAGCCTCTTGTACTGTCATAATAATTCACATATCTAATAGAAGGTAATGGTGAGAAAAACAAGACAATGGTTCTTTTTACTATAATGATAATGGTATGATCCAGGTAACAGTTTAAGTCCAGAAAATACATTAAACGGGCTTACATCTATTACCAAGCTCACTCTATCAAAAAGAGGCTTTTCTAGCTGGCATTTTGGAGTTTCCCAATGTCTGGCTAGGAAACCTTCTCAACAAAGAAGTGTGCCATCATTGGAAAGTTAAGGTTTACAGAAACTAAGAAACAATAATGTTCCTTACATTGATATAGGCTTGAATAGTTTTCGAGTCATTTTCACATGTTATTCCCCTTAAGCCTCTCACAACAGCCCTTAGAGGCAGGCAAGACATACATCAACTGCATTTTACAAATGAGGAAAAGAAGCCTAGGAGAGGTTAAGAACTTTCTCAATGGTGGAACTGGAATGAGACCCCAGGTCTTCACATTCTATCACTGAATCGGAGTGTCACAGAGGGGAGGCAGATGTGTGATATCTGGCCAGGACAGTGGGGGTTTGAGTTTGCTTTGCTCATTTTATTTTGTTTGTTTTCCTTTGAATTTGGGTATACTGAAGCAAGGCTGCAAAATTTCCAACTGGCCACAGGCCCCATCACATCCAATTATGTAACTGCTCCAGATATTTACTTGGTCTCTTTGGCATCTAAAGTTATTTGAATTTGTTCCCCTGTGCTAAGTAATTATATTTACCTGTTTATAGAAATATAAATAATTATATCTTACCATATTATGTAATATCTTTTGAGAACATTCACATACCATATTTTATTTGCTCCTCATAATTCTATTACTGATTATAAAACTAAGCTAAGAATAAAAATTGAAGTGACCTCCACAGGGTCAGGACCTAAAATCTGAATGTGTCATGTAAGAAATAACATGATGTGGGAATTTTTAAGCATATACCAAGGTAAAGTTCTTTTTAGATAACCATTACGTAAGTGTCTGAACTTAGGTACTTAGGTTGGCATATTTTGAAGTTTGATTATCACTAAAAGGACAGTCATCCGGAGTATGTTCAGAAATGAAGTTTCTATATTTCCATGGGGCCAAGTCCTGGGAAAGTCATGTTCCTCTGTTTTTCTTTCCAGTGTTCATGAGTTTCCAATAAATTGGCAGAAAGTCTTCCCAAAAAAGGGAAGTTATTCATACTGACAAAATGAATCCAGCAACATACAAAAGGATTATATGCCATGACCAAGTGAAATATTCCAGGCATGCAAAGTTGATACAACATATGAGAAATCAGTCAACATAATAGACCACATAAATAGAATAAAAAACAAAACCCACATGGTTGCCTTCATAGACGTCTAAAGTCTTTGACAAAATCAAACGCCTTTCATGATAAAAACACTTAACCAGAAATAGAAAGACAAACTTCTTCAATGTGATAAAAGGCATCTATGAAAACCCACAAACAGTATGGTAATAGTGAATGACTGAATGTTTTTCCCCCTAAGACAGGAATAAGCAAAGAAAGAATATGTCTACTTTTACCACTGCTAATCAACATAGTACTAAACATTCTAACATGCCAATTAGTCAAGAAAAAGAAAGAAAGGTATCCAAATTGTAAAGGAAGAAGCAAAACTATCTCTATTAACAGATAAAATGATCTTGCACAATAAAATCCTAAGGAATACACAAATATACACTTTCACACACACACACACACACACACACACACACACTCATCAGGACTAATGAACACATTCAGCAAGGTTGCAGGACACAAGATCAATATACTAAAAAGAAAGTAAAAATATCAGGGACCCACGATCTCATCACTAAATGCTAGCAACTAAAAAGCTTATTCTTTTAATTTCATTAATCTCAACCTGAGATGTAGAATATAAAATTCAGAATTTATTTTGGCTTCAAATCTATAATATTTGGTTAAGAGAAATGTTTCCTGGTATACCCACAGTTCTGGAAAATGTGGAGGGAAAGATACTTTTGTTTATAGAGCCAAGAAAATTAAGTGATGAGAAATAGAAAAGAGTTTGAAGCAACAAAAGAAATTCTTCCAGGCTCACTAAAGAACCCTAAACTGTTCAGGTTTTACTTTTCTTCTAATAGGTTTTCTTCAAAATACTCCATAGCAGTTGCAATTAGTTCAAAATATTGCATCTTGGTGTTCATACAAACTAGAAAGTAATGGCTACATTTTCAGTTATTTAGTTTATATTCTTTGGCCCAGTCTCCCAGAGATTCTAAACACCATTAAGTACTTCATAATATTGGTGTGGACTGTTTCCTTCTTCAATTTCATTAGAATTAACATAAAAGTGGTATCTCATTCCAATAATATTGAACATGCTTCTTAGATAACATAAACTGAACATACATAGAAAGGAAAATTGTTCATTGTTTCAGAAAAGCATTACATTTGTTTCTTTTCTGAAGATTTGAATACAGAAGCCGCCTACTCTAAAATCTAGAAGGTGTAAAGTGAACCAAGAGTAAGCCTAAGCTTGGAGGGGGTCCTGCTAGGTTCCAAAAAAATCGTTTCATACCCTTTACCCTCAGGATCTCAAAAAACACAAATTCATTCATTCATTCATGTCAATGGTCAGTTATCATTCCTTCTGTATTTGTAAGTTACCACATCTTTTGTTGTTCAATTTTGTTATAAACAAAAATCAAGGGGTGCCTGGGTGGCTCAGTGGGTTAAAGCCTCTGCCTTCGGCTCAGGTCACGGTCCCAGGGTCCTGGGATCGAGCCCCACATCGGGCTCTCTGCTCAACAGGGAGCCTGCTTCCCCTCTCTCTCTCTGCCTACCTCTCTCCCTACTTGTGACCTCTGTCTGTCAAGTAAATAAATAAAATCTTAAAAAAAAAAAAAAAATCAAAACCAGACCCAAGTTATAAGCAAAGCTTCAGTTAAAGAAAACATTAATGTAGGTTTTCTTTTCCTATAAATCAGGTAGTTTATTGCTTGATTCCCTTCCAATTTATATATAGATTTTACTCTTCATTCACAATTTGATTCTAATTATTAAGTGGCAAACAAAGTCAAGTTATTAATTGAAGAACCTGGACATAATAATTGAATAATAATATTATCTCTCTACATATATAGAACATATTCTATATATATAAAATAAGGCAAATTGCTTAAAAATGAAATATAAGTAAACATATGCTTTCAAAAATTATCTCCCTACTATTGTAAAGATGATAACATGGAAACTTGGACTGCTTTATCAAAGGAGGGTATCTGCATTTCCTACTGATGTAAGGCTTGGGCTTATGACTGATTATTAGGCCAATGAAATGGTAGCCTTAATGATGTATGCCACATACTGCAAAAGCTCTTTCATTCCCTCCACCAAGAAGATGGCATGTTCCAAAAAAGGTATACTCTGTCAGCCTAAGTCCTAGAATGAAAAAGGCACACTAGGGCACAGCTGACCTTCAGTTGCCACGTAATATGGGTAAGAATTACACTTTGAGATTGTAAGCCACTGAGGTCTAAGGGTTATGACCACAACATTGCCTGACAAAAGCTGACTAATACAAACTACAACCCTAGCACTTAACCCACTTTGTCATTTTAATTTATCTGTAAGTAGAAAGACCAGAGGGATGTCATAAACCACCTTTAGGAAATGTTGATTTCACAATTCAGTGAAATTGAAAGAAATATGTACTGACTCATCTTAGTTTGCCAGAATCAAGCAATTTGATGTAAAGCTATCCTTATATTCTGTAGCAGCAATTAATGGAGTGATAAGAGAAGGGAATCAAGAGAACAGAAAGCACCCAAATCTGAAGTCTACAGTAACAATGAATATATCACTTAGGTTCACTGGACAGATTGCAACAGGCTGTCATCCAGCCGGAGAATCTGAGGTCATTCTAAATCTGAAACTGGGGAGCAATCATATCGGTATGGATAGAACAGAGAAAGATATGAGGTCAAGGTACAGTCATCTATCTGAAATAGTAGAAAAAACTCAGTTTGGTATTGATGAAAAGTTACTAGAAATTTTGTCACTAGAGCTATCCAAAGTCATTGTTCCTAAGTCCACCTAAAACAATTCAATAATATGACTGCTTCACCAATTTTCAAGTTCTCTGCCTTAATTGGTTTTTATTTTAATTGAAATGCATATAATTTTTTTTAAAAAAATAGATGTTTCTTAGCACATACAAAGGGATCCTTATACTAACACTAAAGAGGATTGTGAAGTCACAAGAAAATATTTCTACTCTCAACTGAAGAAAGTATTGGACTATTTTCTGTTCTTATCTGCTATAGTCATTAAATAAACATAAGCCCAGACCTGAAAAAAAATTTATCATTTTTTTTAAAAAAGATACAAACTGAAAGAGTGACTCACATAAATGCTTCTAAATATGTTTTAATCCACGGAATGGATACAGCCTTTGAAAACAATTACTAATAAAAACATTAAGTAACCATGAGAAAAGAATTAAGAATTAATAATAAATTTACCATATTCTGAGGCTCCACTATGTGCCAAGCTATCTGTGTTTATTATCTCATTTAACCTTCAAGATGCATCAGTGGCACAGGCATTATCTCCATATTATACAAGAGGAAATGGGCTCAAGAAGGTTAAGTTACTTGCTCAACTAGAAGATGGCACAGTCATAATCTTAACCCACTGCATGCTGGCTCCAAAGCCCTTGGCCTTCCCATTATCAGATGGTGTCTTTCTGGAATTTTGTCACCAAGTAGATTTTTACCCTACCTTGAAGTCTAATTTGTCTTATACTCCAGGATTTTTACAGACTTAAAATAATCTTTGTCATCTGTTTCAATTTGTCACCATTCCTTATGCCAAGAATCTATTAATTTTATTTCCCTTGAAGTGCTTCTGACATAAATTAAGCCCATTTACTCTTTCCATCATCAAAGCAACACTTTTTATAGAACCAATCCTATAGCTAGAAGAGACAGTATTTCTGTAGAAATGAAAAAGAAATTGTAGAATAATCTACATAAAAAAGAATCACCTCACACACAATTTCAGATTACCTTCATGCAGTAGTTGTAATCATTTTATAGCTGCATCATCATTATCATTATTAATAAAGTTATATATAGGGGTTAATGGTAGATTTGACCAGCTGTGGTGAACAGTTGTTACCATTTTCTTCATCCATTAAGCTTGTCAAAGTAGTGGTTTTATGAGAATACAAATAATTAAGAGAAAACAGATATAGACAATATACTTTTATACATCTTAAACACTGACAAAAAACTAGTAGCTAAAATGGTAATTACAATCTTTGTACAGTAAAACCTGTTTAATTGGAATTATAGTCCAAAATACACCACAACTTGGTCACAATATATTATTCCTTCTGAGTTAAAAAGTTCAAACTCATTCTTCAGATGTTTTTCCATATGTACTTCACTGTACCTGCTACAGACCATAAATAAATGCAAATGAAATCACAAACACTGTAAGGCTGGGAGGGACCTCAGAACTCATGCCCTATGATTCTGTCACCAAGAGATGCTTCTTCTCTGCTGGTGACCACATGCGCGGCCTGGAACATGGCCATCTGGACTAAAACCCCAGCTCCATAAACACTAGTTATGAGCCTTTGGATTGAGTTACTTTGCACCTTTGTTTCCTGCTCTTGATATAAAATAGAGAATAACAGAACCTACTCACAGGTTATGAAGATTAAATGAGATACAATGCTTATAAAGGGTTCAGTACACTTCCTTACATATAAGAAAAACTAAGAATCCTTGAGGCCAGATGGGCTAAGTGTCCTTCTCAGGAGATACAGCCATTAAATGTCAGAATACCATCCTGGGGCACCTCACTGTCAGTCTTGTGTGTTTGAAAACACTTTTTTAAAATCCGTTTTAAACAGTCCTCAATTAGAAAAGTCTACAAATTTTTTCCTGGCTACAGAGCTTCATCCAATTACTTCCAAATCAAAATTACTTTTAACAACACTCTAATTAAATTACAGATGGTGTGACAGAGATTTATGCTAAAGTGGTGCACACAGACTTTTCATTCATTAGTCACTTATTCAAAACTGTCCATAAAGCATTTATTATTTACATTTTAGAGTCTAATATTTGATACTATCTTCTTCTCTATGGTTCCATGCTCCAAAACTTCCATTTCTCACAGATATTTGTTTAAAAAGTCTCTGCCACCCGCAACGTATCGACATCTATAACCACCCACGAGCTCTTCCTCTTGGCTTGGCCCAGCCTGCCCTCTTCCTTTTCTGAGACATGCCTCCATCCATTTGCCCCCTCTTTCCCCTCATAATCTCTACTTCCCCACTCCCTGTTCATTCTTGCACCCCCACGGCCAGCCCTTCAACCACCTCAATCTTCTCGTGTTGACTACTCTAAAGCAATTGACCAGGGGGACCCCACTTTCTCATGGTCTCCTACCTCTCCAATCACTTATTTTCAACCTTCTTCAAGGGCTGCTTTCCCTCCCACTGCCCCTCTGTGTCCTCAGCTTAACTCCCATTCTCTCCCCCTCTTCCTGAATAATCTTGCCCAATCTCACAGCTCTCATCAGCGCCTGTATGCAGATAACTCCCAAATCTTTATTTCTGTCCTAACCTTCTCAACCATCATTATCATACAGTAAACTTTCTACAGGCAATTCTACCTGGATGGCCCAAGGCACTTCAAATGCAACCTATTTAAATCCAACCCCATCATCTTTCCCCATTCAGTTTGCTCTTCCTCCTATATTCCCTACCTCATCACACAAGCTAAAAGTTCTAAAAGCATCTTTGGTTCTTCATCCTCCCTCATTCCTCTACTCAGTCAGTCACCAAGTTCTGCCCACGTAATCATCTAAACACATCTCCCCGGCCTCCCCTCCCCTCCATCCTCATTGGCCTCATCTTGGTGGCAATCAATTCCCTGACTGACCTCTGGATCCTTAGAGTCACCAGACTCAACCATGGACAATGCCTTCTAGAAATAATGGTAAAATGCAAATGTGACTATTTTGTTCCCTACCCAAAGCCCTCAATAGCAGGCTATCACTTACTGGAAAATGTTCAAGCTCCTTGGAATGACAAGCAAGGCTCTCCGAGGCCTGGCTCCCAGAGATCCTTTCCCCCACTCCTCTCCTGCTATTCCTTATCTTAAATGCTTCACACCTGCAACTTACCTGCATTCATCATTGTTCACAACACGCTATTTTTCACATTTTGTCTTTGCTTACCCTTTGCACTACAGTACCTACCCACATTCCCCCTACTCCCAGCTTAACTCCTATTCATCCTGTAAAACTCCAATTAGATGTCATTGTCTTCAGGAATCTTCCCTAAAACCCCACACTGGGAAGGGTATCCTTTCATGTACTCCACAGGATTCCCTATTAGAGCATATAAAAACTCTACTGAGATTATTTGAAATAATCTGCTCCAGGCTAAAGTATAAACATACCAAGGTCTGGAAAAGTGATCTATTCACTTTTGTGTCTGGTTTAATAAATGGTTGTTCATCTCAACCCAGAAACCTATAAATTTAGAGAAAGAAAGTTACAAAGAGCAGCTTAAAGCATCCATACGGTGTTACATTATTGTGTATGTTTTAGGACTTTAAAATATTACTTTTGTCCTGCTGAGGGATAAGAGTGAGGAAAAGAATAGAAACTAATTTATGTAACTAATTATCTACCTAAATATTAGAAACTAAAATACCATACTTCCTTTTTAGACTATAAATATTTAATTTCCATACTGAGAACTGTTAATTCAGCCTTGGAGTATTCATTCAAGATGAGGGGAGGGAGGGGAAGGACAGCTAGGTAGCAGGTAAAATACGCTAGCTTTCCCACAACAGTCCGTTTTCAGGTATTGCACTCACAGTAAAAGATTAAACTCTACTTATTAAAAACAAAACAAAACAAAAAACACTCTAAAGGTAAGTCACCTTAAAGATTCATTTCTCAGGGGAAGCCATGCCATATTCTGGAGAAGGACCAATTTTCAATGACTGGAAAAGAAGTAGGAGAGTCCATGTGGTACCAGCTGAGCAGTCCTGTCCTACACATGGACACACTTCTGAGGACTCAGCAGGCTCTGCACACAACATCTGTCCTGAGCTCTGAATATCCTATAGCAGCAGATGTGTCTGGTGCTCAGACGCAGCATGGACTTTATCTACATCACCCTAACCTGAGCCCAGACAATACAGGCCAGGTCAAAGGCTTCATCCTACAGAGTTATACATCCAGAGGTACAACTGGAATACCACAGTAAAATATTAAACCATTTGATTTTACATCAAAAAGAGAAGGCTATCACATATGGATGTCAGCTGGAATAATGGTTTTCCCATTACTGCTGATGCTGCTACATATTTCCTCAGGAAAACAGACAACCCATATATTTTGCTCAAAGGGTCCCACCTTCCCATTAGGTAAGTTCTCATTTCTACCACCGCTGCAGACCATGAGAAAAGCTGGCAGGACAATCCAGATAGTGGAGGGACCAAAACACTCCAGATCCCAAGCCTCTATTTCAGTGAGCTGCAGAGTCCATGGACCATGAAGATACACGGTTCTTAGCCTGAGGTAACATCCTCAAACTCCAACAGCATTTTCCTGCTTGGCAATTCTGAAAAAATGACACCAGGCAGCTCCCTGCCATGGAATATCATTGGTATAAAAGGGAGCAAGCAAGGAAGGACCATGCTGATGGCCTATCTTCTCAGTCAAAGGCCAAAAGCCTGAATAATGTAACCAAAGTTGAGTATTTAGCTGACCATGATCAGTCGTTTTTTTTCTTAAGGAACTCTTGTGTGTTTCTTCTCCGGACCCAAGAGAGCAAACCCCAGACTCTGAGAGTCCTTTTTTTCCCCTGAGAGTTGTCCAAATCACCTATTCTGCTATCTGTATTATATATTGATGGCCAATAAACAGTGTTTTCTCTCCTATAAAAGAAAACACACTAATTTGGTAATACTAGTACAAACCAAGGCAAAAACCAAACACTTGCATTCCTTATTATGGGCCTGACCTATCTTCATGCTTGAGAGAAATAGTTTCCCTCCCTTCCTCAATCTTAAAGAAAAGTTAAATTAGTGGAATAATTACAAGAAATTATTAAACACAATTAGCACCATGGCCACTAGAGGTACAAATGAGTCTTGCCACAAACAGTAGGCTAAAAGCTACCATAGGCTTTCCTCTGTGGGTTCACATGTGTCCCAAGACTGAAAGATTTGAACTGGTCACTATTATTCCTGAAAAGCCACCTTTCTTTTCCAAATCTGAAGTAGTCACAATTGTTTAGAACCAGTGTGGCTTGCTCCTATCGGCAACAGTCTCTTATGCCATTTCAGAGAATGGAAATGGGTATGTGTGCACGCGAGCGCACACACACACAAGACCTCATTAAGAAGATAAAGTAAATAAACTCCCTTCCGGTCTCACGGCACATTCAAAGTCAACTGTGCTGTATTTGCTCACATAATCATTCCTATCGGCACTTATTTTTCTAATGAAACAGGACTGGAAATTAAGCCCAGAAACTGCAGCACTATCTGACCACCTGGTGGACTCAGGGCACTCTGTGGTCAGGGCTGAGGGAGAGGGCAGCTGGCAAAGCTGGGAGAGAAGGCTCCCACCTGAGGTGCCAGACACTCGTCCCTGGTTCCACTTGGAGTTTGAGTTTTGAGGTCTCCCAGGACACAAGGAAAGTTGCAATTTACAGCCATGGCCACAGGGTAGTGCCGTCATTCTGCAAATAGCTGCCCCTCTTCCCCACCACTGCCACCTCCCTCTCCCTCCACACCCTGCCTCCCCAGTTCCCTCCCAAAGAGAGAGTGGCTGGGAGAGAATGCAGACATTTGGTCTGCGTCCTGGGCACCTACAAGAAGGACTGAGATTCCCTGACAAATCCAGAAGGGCCTATAAGACCTGGTAGGTATCCAGTTACTCTGAGCACTCGCTCCTGACACAAAAGGACGGGGCCTTCCAAGGACTGACAAGAACTGTAAAGCTGTAAAAAGGGATTAGCCTATTTATCACAAACTTTGTTTACTCAGGCTTTTATGTTTACTTACCACTGTATCCCCACTAGGATACAATTAACCACCCCCTCACTCATCAAAGTTGTATCAGAAAGACCCACAAAAATAAAATCAATGCTGCATCTAAACATAACTTCCTGACATTAAGGAATTGTAGTGTTATAACGCAAACCCTCCCCCCCAAAATAAAGAGAAGAAAATGCAGTATTTTAAAAGAGCTTCTTTTTTTTTTTTTTTTTAAGATTTTACTTATTTATTTGACAGAGAGAGAGATCACAAGTAGACGGGGGGGGGGGGGAGCAGGCTCCCTGCCGAGCAGAGGGCCCGATGCGGGACTCGATCCCAGGACCCTGAGATCACGACCTGAGCCGAAGGCAGTGGCTTAACCCACTGAGCCACCCAGGCGCCCCTAAAAGAGCTTCTTTTTAAAGAAATTTTTGTCCTTTTAGTTCTCACTACTCAAAGTTTGGTTTACGAGGGAGCTGGTTAGAAACGTAGAATCAAAGGCTCACCCTGGACCTATTAAATCATAATGTATATTTTATCAAGATCCCTAAGCTATATGAAGACGCGTTACCGTCTGAGAAGTGCTGGCCTGAATGATAGTTAAGTACACTGACCTGTGTTCTTAGAATAGTTTTCTAAGCCCTGAGTCTTTTCTTTTTCAAGGTACATTGTATAGAAAAAACAAATATATCTTGAAATTGGAAAATAAAAACAGATTATTACCCAGAACTGGTAATGATCCACTAAAGGTTTTTTCTATCTAAACTGCCAGGTAACTAATTAACATTTCAATGAACACTGACAGAAAATTTGTTCTGTCACTTCATAACTCAGGTAAACAGTAGAGGCATGACAACAAAAATTTAACCAAGACCACCATGCTTATATTACAGCACTCCAAAGGATTTCTGAAAACTAATTTCCTGTCCATAAAGAAAGGAAAATTAAAATTATTTTCAGCGTCAAGGTAACACACAACTCTAAGCTTAGTTGTTATATTAGTGGTCTTCAAATTACGGTTCCTTTTGTTTACCTCAGCTAACAATGAGCCCCCTGGGAAGAAATTATGTGAAGAAGTTTAAGTACCCTCTATGCCATCCTCCACATGTGAGTGCAGAATTACAAAGGGGAAAAACACACAAGCGAAAATTAATGACTTCTGTACTTTGATTCCCGCTCTCCTACGATAGGAATGATCAAAGATTTTTAAGTTGGAAGAATTCAGATAACTTACTGTTGTGGGTCCACTGACCCAGGAATCTTCTTCTACTGAGTAGCTGGCAGGGCATCTATAGCTTCCTATTGATAGGTAATTGTTACCCTCCAAGACAGCCGGGAAACAATCCCTTCAGGTACTCTCATACCCACTGACCTTACCAGTGCCCTTAACCCGGAACAGCTCAAGGCTCCCTTCCCAGTGAAACTCCTTCAACCCCTCCGGGCCTCTATCATGTCCCCAGGGGTTAGTTTCCATAGACTAAACCCATTTCGTTTCTTGGATGGTGTGGTGTCCTCTTACCCTGGTAATAACTGTGTATTTTGTTTCTATTGAAACTAAATTATGATTAGCCTGACATAATTTAATGAGACCCACAGTGCCAAATGAAGTCATTTGATGTAATGGGTGGTAATTCAATACATTCTCAGTGAAACATCAAAGATTATGTAATGGTTAATATATCCACATATGTTAGTAGTACAACCACAAGTAAGGGTGTATTTGTCTGCTAGACTATGATATACAACTAAGAAAAACTACCAATCTCCACTCTAAATCGCCCCTGGATCCCACTGCCAGGGACAGAATTCTATACCAGATGGATGACCTGACCCAGCGTGGCCTTTCTGTATCCCTCCTTGTTTATGATAAAGAGACTTTTTAAGGAAGCGAAGGGTATTAAAAGAACTACATTTGGCATTCACAAAGCAATTGACACTTTTATTACTTAACATCACAACCTTATGAGGTTGGCCAGTATAAGTGCTGTCATTTTATAAGTGATTAAACCAAGACTGAGAATAGGAAATGAGAAAAATCGTGAGCTGCCCAGGGCCAAACAGAAAGCAAGGTTGGAGCCAGCTGAATTCAGAAACCTCAATTAAATTCCCAGACAAAAGAAAACAGGCAACATTTAAAATAAGTTTTATGGATTTCACTTTGAAATAAAACAAGGAAACATTATGTTACCATTAAATGATATTAAAATAGTCTTTTATGGCCTTGATTTTGCTACCAAGGCTTTATTTTCAAAATAAAGAAAATTTAAACAGGCAAACTTATTCCAGGTTAAAAATTCCATTTATACACAAAAAATCTTGCATTCCTTTCGAGATTATTTTTTCCCTGATTTGACTGCTATGCTAACCAGTATTATCCCAAAGGACCTCGTACAAGTTGCTCCATCTAAAGTGTCATTGATTAGACCCATTCTGGTTCACAGAGACATTCTCCCAAAATAGATACTGAGCATTTTATAACCCTCCTACATTTTCACAAAAGAGAATCTGGAACACAGGAAGGAACCACTTCCCCACACATAATACTCATCTTCACTGTCATCAGAAAGCATGTGGTTCAAATTCATCCACACATCCAGTGTGCATCTTCTCTGGTCAGTGTGGCCCCCAGCCAAAGCCTGAGTCCTCCACTTCAATACCATGCATCAGCCAGTCTTCCCACCTGATTTTCTCCAAAACACACCTACCCACAGCCAGGCTGATGCTCCTTACAGATGGGAGCAGCACTCAGCTCCCTGCCCCCAGCACTCCACAGCTTCCTATGGACACCTCCTTGCCTTCTGCACCAAGGCAACCATACCCCTTCCAGGCTGCAGCCCACAGCCCTTCAAACTCCTAGCCCTGAAAGTCACTTGTAGAAACATTTTCATCCCTGCAAATGCTGAGGTCTTTCCTGAGCTCCAAGTATGCTCTGGGGTTCTCAACCAAAGAGAACCACCGCTGACAACCATACAGCCACCGTGGGCCACTCAGAATGAGCACAATCAACCTGCCTGCCTCTAACAGTCACCCTGCAGAGAGCGTGTGAAGGGTCCCTGCCTGCCCCTCTCCTGCCTTCTGTGTTCTACTGAACTGCTTTAACCCCAAGAGCCCACAACAGGGAGAGTGGTAGGCCTTAAAAGGTTTGCTTTGCTGGGGCTGTAGGAAAAGGGTAGCTGAGGGTCAAGGTGAGGAATCTGGAGCAGTTTTCTGACCCTATACAAGACCCAGGAAGCCTAACTAAGAAGGCATGAGTGAAGCCATGGCTTGGGCATGTCCACTGGCAGTTGATTTGAAGAGGACCAAATGTGTCAGTAGGTACTACTAGGAAACACCCCTGTGTTGTTAGTGGCTCTGCTTTACTCTGCCTCCCCCATAGAAACATGGGGGTGCAAAGGGTTTTCAACCCATGAGAAGATGGAAAACTCTGTAAAAAATAGAATGGAAATAGAAGATAAAATATCAAAGTGCATCACACAGAGTAAGGGTAAGTGTTATTTTGTGAAAGTTGTTGCAGTTATGTGTATGTGTACCCACAAAATGTCAAAACGTTAAATGATTTATTATTGTGAGTCATGGTCTAAAACGTTTGAAAGCCACTGTTCTACAGTACCTATCATATAATAATGCTTAATACTCTATGAATGCTTGCTGAATGAGCAAATTGATAAGTATGAAACAATCCATTTATCACAACTTCAAAGGTTCCAATTTGAAAGAATGTAAAGTATAATGCCTATCTGAACAAAAGTAGATGGATTCTGGCCTATGGGAAGCTATGGGGGGGGGGGTGCGGTAAGAGAAATTGGAATATTTCTATTGTATTTCAATGGACTTTTCCCCCAATAACTAAAATGTTTTATATTTAAAGAAGATTAAAGACAATTTTGTCCAACTTCATTTGTAAAACTTTTCCCATTTACTGAAACTACCTACTGATTACAAAAGTTCTGCATCTTTAAAATGCTTGGTATAGGTAATTCCATCATGATTCATAAAAGGATCTTTCAGAGACAGCATGAAAGCCTTTGTTCAAGTTCTTTCTTTGCCCAAATACCCCGACCCCCACCATCTGTAAAAATCCCATTCATCTTCCAAGGCTTAGTTCAAAGGCCACGTTTTCCATGGAAGCGTTTTGTTGTTGTTGTTGTTGTTTTAACTCAATTTTTCCTCTTTCTTCCTCTACCAGCCACCCCCATCTCAGATACGGTCTTTCTGAACCACCAGGGTTGAAAACTTCCTTTTTTATTTGTATACTCATCTCATTCCCCACTAGATAATCATATGTATAACCCACAGTTCACTCATCTTTGTACTCCTTATAGCAATCAGCACAAGGTCTTATACTTAATAAATTATCAATTAATATTTAAGTGATCAAATTAATATTAAAGTGAACAAATATTTAAGTGAACAAATTAAAGTAACGGTTAGCCTGTTAAAAGGGATGGGCATTATTTTAAAGGCCCTAAGGAAAGGCATCTATGTCCAGCAGCTTATCAAAAGCTGGTGGAGAACAGGAAGGAACAGATGGCAAAAGAGTGAGAGTTTGACAAGAGGTGCTGTTCCTCAGGCTATTAGCCACTGCAAACTTACTGAATCCTCAGCTCTTTGGAGACCCAGCTCTACCCAATGAAGCTATGGACTCAGGTGCAGGATAAGTGCCTTCACCTTGTTCCAAGAGTTCTACTCTGGCTTTAAACCAGAAATGGGGAGTGAAATTAGAAGTAGAAATTAGGGCTACCCTTTTCAACTTTAAGGCTGAAAGGAAAAACTGAAAGAGCTATCTAGTCCAAAAGGCCTCCTTTGAAAAATAAGCATGGGTGTTTGGGCAGAATGGGGGGCAGGTACAAGGAGGTAGAGGAGATAGTTCTTGAATTACTTGACTTTTTTGATGATACTGAGCTTTTCTCTTCAGACTGTCTATACAGTCATTTGGAAGCACTTTTTGTGACCACTAGACTCAGCTAGGTCTGGTTCAAAGCCACAGTCACAACTAATAAACCGCAATTTTTGGTGGGGGGGGGGGAACAATGCACACCAACTGGAAAGACCTATTAGGAATTAAAATACCATTCTCCTTTGCCATTAACCTGTACCTTCCCCCACACTATACAAAGAAACATTTTTTCCTAAGATGAACTAAAACAAGTTTTTAGTGTTTATTTTAAATTTATAGATATTTATAAGTTAACTCATGTCGGGCAGACATGGTTTGCTAAATCATGGTATTTTTTTTTCAGATTTTTAATTTAAGATCAGAATCTTTAGGGTTCTGACCTTCTCTCTCTTTGGTATTTTAATAGAACCTTAACTTCCAGTCCATCAAGGTTTTGTTTTGTAATTAACTTCAGAGCCGCCCTCATAAACTGGGAGACATCCGCAGTACTGTAGAAAATGCACACAGTTTAGAGTCAGAAAACTGAGTTTCGAGAAGTTAATGGTTGGTTCCAAAAAGGCTGCTCCATTTCTGGATGTGTGACCTTGGGCCGATTACCTGATCGTCCCCACCCTCAATGTGCCAATCTGTAAAATGGGAATAGTAAAAGATAATGCTTCCTAGGGTGGTTGTAAGGGCTAAATGAGCTACAACATGTAATGCTCTTAGAACTGTGCATGGTAAACGGTAAGCAATCAGCCAATGTTAGTTTAAAAATTTTGCTCTCAGTGCGCGTGGGTGGCTCAGTCAGTTAAGCGTCTGCCTTTGGCTCAGGTCATGATCTCAGGGTCCAGGGCTCCATGCTCAGTGTCATCTGTTTCTCCCTCTCATTCTGCCCCTCCTCCTACCACTTGTGCACACACATGCACACACTCTCTTTCTCTCTAATAAATAAATAAAATCTTTTTAAAAAATTCCTCTCTCATTTGTTTTATGGTCTCAGTAGTGTCCTTTTACCGTTCAAAAACTCCATTTCCTTATCTATAAAATGGGACTCCTATAATTTATCACCTCCAAGACTGTAAGATTCAAATAAGAAAAAAATGGATAAGAAAACATGTGACACACAGAAAGTACTCAAACGTTAGTTATTTTGGATCACTTATAAACTTATAAATAAACCATAACACTGAGTTAGAAAATACCATGCAAAAACTCATCCCTAAATGGAGAACACATCTATGTTAGAAATGCATCCTCAAGAAGTATGGTTTATCATTAACTTATCAGAAATATATAAGCTTTTGTAAAATGTAAATGTTACATCTGCAAACTAGAAACACGCTCTGTCAAGCCAAAACTTCCCACTATACTGTAAGCAAGAAGGCCGCACATCTTCATAAGCCAAAGATAAACTGATGCACTGATTAAATGCCGATTGCATGTACAGCAACTTTTTTAAAATGCTTAATTTCTTTCATTTAAAAAAAAAAGAATAAATGTACTGTTGGTAATGTAAATTTCAAGTCAATGCAACAGATATTTACTGTGTAACTGTGCTCCAGGTAACCCAGCTGGCAGCTAAGGGTGCAAAGAGAAATAAACCTTAGACCCTGTGCTGGAAAAGCCCACATATTAGAGCTGATAATTTCAAAATATTACTTGTAAAAGTCATGAGGGGGTTTCAATTTGAATCAGCAAACTGACAAGCACCATAAAAACATGCCAAAGCAGTAAGTTCTTCCCTTTGACTGAAACACTGTCTTTTAAAAGCAAAAGTCATCTCTAAAGCACAGTTTCTATCTAAAAAACTATTGAATTTGTGCCAGAAACCTACGTTTCTAAATGTAAACCTGTAAAATAATAGGTATCTGTAATTGAAAGGCTGAAATAACCCCAGGAGCAACAAGACAGTAATTAGCAACTTTTATAGAGTAATAACGTGTTTCATATTCTTTCTACACTAGCTCTTTGAAGTTTCCAGTGTAATGTATAAAAGTTTTATTACATTAGGGCCCATCCTTGTGTATTTTATAAGCACCAGCATTATGCAGAGCAAGCTGTAGTTACTCATCAACAGATCTTTTATAAGAAACTGCTCAATAATGCACTAGCTTTGTGTCCAGTTTAGTTTGTTACACCTGGCTTTAGAAAGATAAAAGTCACTAGAAGGCTATAACTGGAAAAAATCACTGGAAATAATCCACATATCATCCACATAATCTATAAATCTTAGAGCAGTTTAGCTTTAAAATTGTACATTGCATATTCATGTGCACACCACTTGCAGTTTTAGACACATGTGAACTCTTTACTGAATTAAAGCAAAAAAAAAAAAAATTACCAGAGACAGAACAGAGTGCAGTTAATATGCTTGTTCCAGCAGATGTTCATTCCCGTAAATATTAAACATAAAACAAGTTCCTCCAGGAATATGCGGGCAGTGATTTTACCACCTGAATAGGGCTGGTTGGAAACATTTAGGGGTGGGGGGGGGGGGGGAATAAGAGGGATGCCGAAGCAGCCAATGGGATTTTTAAGAAACCCGCAACGAGAATTAAACTGCTTCTAGCGGCGATTTACCTACAGCAGCTCCTCAACGTGAGAACGCGGAGCAACAGATTCCGGAGTGCTCCCCCCGGCCGCCCGCTCCCCAGGCTACGAGCTGTGAGCGCGGAATAAAGGGACACGCGGGGCGCCGGGGTGGGGAGGAGTACAACTGTAGTGAGGTGTGAAGAAAGGGCCCGAAGGAATTGTGAACCTCGAGGAAATGAGTCTCCCTGGGCCAAGGCCTCTGGAATTCCCGCACGGAGAAACACTCGCCCCCTGCCCCCGGTGTTCACTTTCCATCTCGGGTGGGAGCGGGTAGGAGACAGAGAAGATGCAGCCTCCCAGACCCGGCGCCTCCAGGGAGGAGGCTGGAGCATCCTCTAAGGGCACTTCGCAGCAGCACCAACTCCAGGGGGTCGCTGGTGTGAACCAGAGGCTCTTAAAGAAGAGGGAGGGCGCAAATGAAGCGAAGGGAGGTGAGAGGGGCTGGGGGCCGAGGGGTGGATCCCCAGGCACTAGTGACACGTTCTAGAAATCGGGTCTTTTTCTCTCCATGGCTGAGCTCTGGCCCCCGGCTCCCCAGATCACCAGCGCCTGGGCTGGGGCGGGCAGCACCGGGCGAGAGAACAGGAAAGAGGGCAAGAAGACGAGTAGGCGGCCGTGCATCCACCCAGGGGAGACAGGAAGGAGCCCGCGGGGGGGGCCGGGGGCGCCCCCGACCCACCCCACCCCCACGGCGGCCGACCCCTCCTAGCCCCCAGCCCAGGTAAGGGCGCGCGGGCCGCCGCGGCCGCCCCTCGCCACTCCCGCCTGCCCAGGCGGCCGGCACAGGGACTCACCACAGCGACTCGAGGTCCCATTCCTGGAGCAGGGCTAAGTCGAAGCTGTCCATGGTGGGAGGTGTCAGCGCCGCCGCCGCCGCTGCCGCCGCTGCCGCCGAGGCTCGGGCCGCCCGCGCGCTGCAAGGAAAGGCGCCGCTCAAGGTGCATCCCGGCCGCGCCGGAGCGGCGGCCGCCGCCCGCCCCCTGCCCGCCCCCGGGTCGGGCTTCCCCGCGTCCCCCGCCTCCGACTCCCAGCCCGCCCGGCGGGCGGTAGCGGCCGGCGCACTCACCCGCTCTTCGGCTCGCGCGCAGGCACACTCAGGAAAGAGCGGCGAGCTCGCCGCGCCGCCGCCGCCGCCGCCTCGCCCCCCTCCCTCCCCGCGCCCGCCCCTCCTCCCCTCCCTCCCGGCGGCCCGGCCCGCTGCAGCCGCCGCCGCCGCCGCCGCCGCGGTGCTCTGCGCCCGCCCGCCCGCCTCTTTCTCCTAGGGGAGGCGCGTGTGCGCGGGCGAGGCCGAGGCGCGCGCGCGCCGTGAGCCCCGCGCCGCGCCCGCCCCGCGCGCCCCTGCGCTCTCCGCGCGGCTCCCCGGGGTCCCGCGGCGCTCGCAGGCCGCGCCGCCCCCTCGCCCCGCGACCCCGCCACCCGCCTGACCCGCTGCCGCCCGGGGCCGCCCGGGGCAGTCCCGCGAGTCGGGGCGAAGGGAAAGGCTATGGTGCCGAGCGCAGGGGGATGCTGAGCCGGGCCCGGCCTGCCGCATCTTCTGCCTTTCGCCCTTGCCCGACCCCACCCGGCCCTGCCCGGGCAGCACGCACTTCTCTTAGGGCCCAGAATTCCCCCGACCCTGCCAGGCGCCCCCGCGGGCGGTGTGCCGGCTGCAGCCCTGGAGGGGGTGCTAGGAAATTCCCTGGCCGCCCCAGGCACGGGGAGAGTTAACTGAACTGCCTGCGCTGTAAACAAATCGTTTAAAATATCTGGAGTCAGTAAGTTAAGTGAAAGGGAGGAAACCTCTTCTGACAGAACCTGCAGTTTGGCCTACAGTGGGGGTCCCACCGTCCTCCAACTGGCCGTCCCTGAAAACTAACCTCCTTTCTTTTTCTTTCTTACGGGGGTGGGGCAGGCCTCTGGGTGTAGACTGCTAACTTCTCACCCCATCTCCTGAGTGACAAAACTGTCAGCTGGAGGATGATAGAGTATCATTGTGGCTCCTAAAATTCAGGTCTTTTTTTTTATTATTACTTCCTTGATTGTAAAGAACATCCCCACCCCCCTCCTCACTTTTACAGATATGCTGATAAGTCCATGCTTAGATCAGAGCCATGGCTCTGTTTATCCACAGCTGGCCAAAATCAAAACCCTTCCTCAGTTCCCTGACTCTCTCATCCTCTTGGCCACAGTTCTGGAAGCCTCACTCAGGATTCTAGAGAATTCCTGAAGAGAGTGGCACAGAGCATTGTGGTTATATCCCATCACTTGCACCAAACCCCCAATTTCCTGCAGCACAGAAGTCCTTTTCCATACTCTCCCCTTTGTTCACTCTCAACAAGAAGGACCACCGACTGGAGCCACCAGAAATCTAGACTCTTCTGTGAAAGTCACAGGATCCCTCCATCAAACCTCCTCACCTCCCTGACCTCTGAATGAGGATTATTAGCAAATGAAGTTTTGAGAACACATAGAAGAAGATCAATGAGAATGCTTACCTATTGGGGATCTGATTACAAAATGCTCAGCCCTCCTTTCTTCCCCTAGCTCTGAAGTACTTTCCTTTATTAGCATCCATAACTAGTGTTCAAATGTAAAACAATAAATTAAGAGAGAGTATTAACATAGTTTGAGAAAATGGCTTTGTTATTTTACAAACTGACAACTCCCAGCCCCTAAAAACCTCCCTCATTAGTTGAAGGTAGTAAACAAGGCTACAACTGAACAAAGAGAATGTGAATAGAGGAGAAAGTACAGGTGTGAAGGGCTGTCTTCCCAAATCCCAGCCTACAGTGCATTTGGAGAGAAGAAAAAAAAAATATGTCTTCCCAATGTCTCCTTAGCATAATCTTTGTTGGAAATGTTTGCTCTGGCAAAAGTGAGATGCCTGAGACATCCAGACAGCATTCCCAGGAACAAAGGATGGGGGTGGAGGGTGGAGGAGAGTGAGAAGAACAGCCCCTCTCTGGAAGAACTGCAAGTTCCTCGGCCTGAACAAGAAATGCATCCTGTCCTGTGCTCATGGCTGCAGCCTGGAAGCTTCTCCAGAAAGGAGACCTCCCACCCCTTACAGAGACCTGGCTTTCCTTCCCTTCCCACCACATCTGTTTATACAAAGGAGGGCAGCTGGAGAACAAACAGAACCATGTTTACTGGGAGTCCCATCCTAAGCTTGAAGCTTAAGATACAAATTTGCCTTCACTACGGAGGCTGAAGATAAATAGATGGCCCAGGAAAAGGAAGGAGGGAAAGCACTGCGGGGTATAGAGCTGGTGGAGTGGTTTACTCATAAAAGGCCTCTCCCCAAAGCCACATAGGAATGGATAGATTGGTATTTGAATTTCAACACAGTGCCTCGTGTTAATATATGAATGTACTTGAGCCTAAAGCAATTTCGGTGTGGGTATTTAAATAGTTTTCTTCAGGAATAGCCTTTATTTTCTCTTTGGGGCCTCCTAATGTAGGGGAAGTTGCATTAATACTTTCATTTCCAGTGTATGTTTTTGTGTATAGTATCCAGTTGGAGAATATGGTCTTTTGAAGAAGCCCAAATCATACTCATAGATATCATTTTTACTAAGTTGTCATAGAAAATAAATCTAAATAATATTTACAAGGAAAATGTAGAACAGTTAATGAGAGCCTTTATATGGTGATCTTTTTATTATTTTTTTATTAATCTTTTTATTTTTAAATTATTTTTATTTATCTGGTATAGCAAGATGTTTGCCATTATACCAAAACAAGTGCTTAATCCAGTTGTCAAAATTTTAAATTCTTAATAAAAAGCAAAAAAAGTTTGGACTTCCCGGGATTAGAAATTCCAGAACTAAAAGGGAGGTTTGGAGGTTTTGTTTTTGGTTTTGGTCTGTTTGTTTGTTTGTTTTTTACTTGTAAAGGAATAAGGACTACCTAAATTAAAAATAAAAATAATAAAAGCTAGTGTTTCCTCTGAAGGGGGTGGAGCTTCTGTGCATATTAAAGACCTGGTGATTTAAGGGACTCTTCTGGGGACAGAGGCAGATAACCCTCCAAAGAATGAAACCCCCCAGCTCTGGAGTCTGCAGAGCCCCTGCGAGGAGTTAGCTGAGGGAGGAGCTTTGGCTCCCCGATCAGGGGTGTTTTTCTGAGTTAAATCTATGAATGGAAGGGACTGAAAAATGAATCCTCCTCAGTCTGCGGCAGGCCTACAAGTGCACTCAGCAAGGGTCCCACTCATATTCCACCAACCTGGAGTTAAAAGCCTCCAAAACAGACCCAGAAGCAAATCTGTGGCATCCACCTAAGATCTCCTTCTGGATACAAACTGAAAGGAGAGAAATCTAGCACGGATTTTATTAATTCATGCTTTATTCTGAAGATGTGGCTGCAACTCAGGTGACTGGATGTGAATTTTCCTTTTATAATCCCACCGTTCCCCTAGAAAAATACACCTGACTAAAAGTCAGATGGACAGGCCGTCTTGCCAGAAGGTCAGAGGAGCCCCCACCCCATGTCATACAGCATTATTTGTCACTGCACCTTCTCTCCTGTTCCAGCAAGGCTGCAGACATCACAGTCCGCTTCTCTCAGAGGTTTCTTGAGTGTTTGTAACTGTATCTAGGGATTGCAGGATAAACCCTCTAGGCTTTCTGCTTGCAAATTACATGCTAATATGTCGAGCTCCAGGGCAGCTTGGGTTTTAATCCACCTCGGAGTTCTAATGTCTTCAGGCCTTTCCCTCTGCACTGGTATCTGAGTGGTTCTAGCCTGGGATTTGAGGTGCCTCTCTTTTTCTGTGTTTTGTTTTTTTTTTTTTTTTTTTTCATCATTCACCAGGTCCCGAGCAGATGGTGTGGCTGTGCTGGCTGTCATCACTCCTCCTATGTTGCCATGGAAACACGGGGCATAGGGACCATCTCTGCCTTGGGCTCTCTGACAGTATCCTCTGGCAGAGAGCTTCAACACTCTGGCCCCCTCCCCGTTGCCTGCCCACATCCTGCAGAGTTTGAGAAGGACTTGTGACCCTGGTAGCCAGGGTCATTTCAGAGATCATCTGAGGACATGTTCCCCACAAGTGGTTGTGAACTGACTGCAAAAAGAAGGGGGAGGGGAAGGAGTGCTGATAGCCTAGTTGTGCAGCAGTTGTGTTGCAATGGTGGCATATTTGGATTTTCTGTCCCCTCAGCCAGATGCTGTCATGGCTGGTTATTGCCCAGACGTCAAAAGAGATGCTCCTAAGGTTGCATCTGCTCATCAGGCAAGAGACTTAATGAATGTAAGCATGTTACTAGTGTTTTATACACTTTATTGACAGGCTACCTCCTCCAAGTGCATTCCTTTTTTTTCTTTGTACAAAACCAGGTTTTCGCTAAGGAATGTATGTACCTTCCTCAAACTTTCCAACATCCTCCTGCCTACATAATTCACTTATATAGCCACTGAGACATTAATTAGATTCAGAAGTCCATGGAAACAGCAGAGTTGGGCAGGGTCAGAGGCCAGGCAGGGCAGAAAAAAGAGCGGGGAAAATGACCCCTTGGGAGAGGGGTAGGGAAGCAGAGGGAAATTTTTCATGCCATTCAAGTACCAAATAAGACAAATTTCAAAATGTGGTTAACTACCATAACATTGTTTAGAGATTTAAAGTATTGTCCAATTAAAGAGTTCTTTAAAAAAAAAAAAAAAGTTAATTGGGTAGAAGAATTCCATGCATGTGTCTTCGGTGTTAGTTGCTCCTTATATAGCTGGTACAAAAGACTAGTGCGTGAAGCGCACCACATTTTAAAAAAGAAAGAAACAAAAGCAGGCATATCTACTGAAGACAAAAATACTGGCAGAAAAGGCATACGCTAGTCATAAAAGTAGATCAGAAAAGTATTCCTTATCACAGATCATGTATTTCATGCCACACTGACCTACTTGGGGGATAACCCTCGTTTGTGATTCAAGAATCCCTTAGTGCTGGTAATAAGAACCAACCGTCCTGATTTAAGTTTAAAACTTAATATCACCACTGACTCTTTGGCGTACTTCTTCAAGATGTGCACTGGCCATCCGTGCAAGATTCAAAGACTATTAATATATTGAGAATAGGAAACAACTAATCATAATGACCACAAACATTTCCATATTATAATATTTCCATATTATCACTGGGTACTGCTGTAAGTGGCAACTCCATTTACTCCTCCTAACACCACACAGGGTGTTACTATCATTTTTATTTTACAGGTGAGTAAACTTAAGGAATGGATAAGCATCACAAACCAAAGTATGGCAGATAGGGGATTAGACCTAGCAGCCACGATACCACACCACCTTCTATAACTTTCGCTAAATTATCTATAGCTCTGGAGTGTTTCTATGCCTGCAGGTGCTTGGAGAATGAATGTAATACGCACCCACTCAGAAGGTGAAAGAGAGCCCTCTACTCTCTCCATATAATCTTCCTTCCCCTAGTTTTTGACCTCTGAGCTCTGCCGTGCCACAGCTGGAGAAAGACACATACTCTCCCAAGTCTCAGTGTCTTCCTTTGCAACACAAGAGGGCTGAGTTGGCCATTCTTTGTCTTTGTCAGATTTTGTCTCTGACAGTTCTAAAATGTTAGAATTCTGGTTTCAGCTGTTCCTCCTGAGCACTGCCAGACAGGAATCCCTGGAATATGTCAGGAAAGCCATAAATCTTTTTTTGTTTAAAGGTAGGACCTCCTCCTTGGCTTAAACAAATATCAAGGTGTTGGTCTGTTCCAAACAAGAGCGCTTGCTGTTCTGTTAAGTGTTCACAGACAGCAAGACCAGTGTTCCCAAGAGGAAGAGACATGACTTTGGTCTGGGGGGAAATGTGAGAAAGAAGTCATAACATGACTAAAGGTGTCAGACTTTTTGCTCCATAGCACCAGAAAGTATTCAGGCATGGAATGACGGTCCCCATAGAGCCGTGGAGGACACTGGAGTTGCAAATGGACCAACTATGGCTCACAGCCTGAAGACACAGAAATTTCAAAATTATGTGTTGATGGGTTAAATATTGATGTGGACAAAGGGCAGCAGTATAAGATCCTCACAAGGTCTTTCAGGTAGCGGTATCTCCTGTAGGTCAAAGTCCATAGTGAATGTTCTCCATCCAGAAAAAAAGAAATAGCAGAGTCTACCTCATCAGGAGACCAAGTATGACAGTCCCTGCCGGTCGCCTACCCAATATGCATCCTCCTCTTACTTACAAACAAAACCCAAGTTGTGTTTGGGGAAATAATAAGCCCAGCTTGCTCTATTATAGCAAGAACTGAGCATATAACACAGCTTGGACCAAAGAGTCATAGTTCAAGTTCTGGAATTTCTTGGGAGTCTTTGCTTTCCTGAAATAGGCACCATCTCTTCCTCTAGGTCACTTCCTTCTTCTTGTCCAGAATGTATTTAAATGCCTGAGGTGGAGCAGCCATCTTGGACCTTAAGGGCAAAAACCACAGACTAGGGTTTACAGAACTGAAGTTAAAAGGAAGCTACAACCTGGGTGGTTTTTTTATTTGTTTTTTGGTGTTTTTGTGTTTTGTTTTGTTTTTTTTTTTTTATAATTATACCAACTTCAAACCACCTATCTCTGGATTTTGGAGACAAAGCAAGACTCTATTTGGCTGAGCCACTGTAGTCATGTTTTGGTTCTTACAGCTAACAGATAGAGAAGTCATGGTCCCTCCAGTGTGCCTCACACACTACCACATATAGTCAGGTCTTCCAGATGTCCTAGCCTATGTGCCCCAGCCTACGTGCCCCAGCAGAGGCAGCACTGCAAGAGGTCCAACCGTGATTTGGAGAAGCTTACATTTACTTCCCTAAGCATAATCCTGCCAGAATCCTCTGGGTTCACTCCAGTTGTAAGAAACTATGCTTGGTTGTCTGAAGACTGATTAATCTGGCTTCAGCACTTTTTAAAATATTCCATATTAATAAATGTCTCTTTATTTTTGTGTTATTTATTAACTTGGTTAATTTATTGTTACATCTTCACAGGGATACTAGAAAATCTCATTTCTGGAAAATAGTGCAGGAATAATAATAGACAGCCTTTCTTGTGTCCTTGCCACATACATAAAAATATGCATGTTTCAGACTCAGTCATTGTTTCTACCAATAAACTAATTACCACTGTATGAAGCTGATTTACTTCAGAAGGAGTTTAGAAAAACAATTAATTTTTTAAGCACAGTATTTTGAAATATAAACTACATAACAGAATTAGAACCCTATAATAAAATTGCAGAAGCTTGAAATTTGGAAGAAACCATGGAGACACTCTCTAGCTAACCTTCCACCCCATATAGGAATTACTTCCAGATCAGCCCTGGTATGTTCAGCTGACAAATCAGCATTTCTAATGATAGGTAGCTCACTCTGTTGAAAGGCTTCCTATTCCAGAACAACATTCTTCCTTATATTTACGAATTCCAAATCGAGTTCCCTGTAACTGTCTAACATATTACTAACTTGCAGTAAGTACTCAATCAGAGCTCAGTTTCACTGAATTCCTTCTCTGGGTGCTCCATATATTGAGACATGTGGGTTCAAGTAATTTCACTGGCACCTTTGGAAGAGGGAATTCCCTGCCCAGTTGGGAATACTATACAGAGAAGGAGAGCCCGGCTCTCAAAAGGAGCACATGAACAGGGGAATGAGAGAAACCACACCTTTCTCCAAATAATAGTTGGTTCCTTGGAAGAATGGAGCTTCAAAAGAACTTAAGTTGGCCAGAAGAAGGAAAATGCACACCACAAGATGGAGGGCAGGGAGGGCATAAGGAAACTCCCCAAAAGAAAGGTACCTCCCTGCTGGATCTCAAGGAAGAAGTTGCACACTGGGAGGTAGAAAATAAAAGTCCAAGATCATAGGAGGAGGATGACAGTGAGGAGAGGAAGGAGCCTTGATTAAACCTCTGAGTCTAAGGGTCAGGCCCAACATTAAATAATGACAGCAGCTCCTTCAAGGGATGGTTCCCAATGTTTTTCCAAAGCTCCAACTCTCCTGTGATGCTTATTATAATTCTATATACTTAGACAGTTACATTTTTATGAATTTAGCATTGCTTTCTGTTACTCTCTAGACAACAATAGGAGGTTTATTAAAACATAAAGGGAGATTCTTCCTCTTACTCCTGAGTGAGTATCAGCCCAGATCCCTGTGTTGTCATCCCTGTTGTCTCCCTCTCAAGAATACAACCCCAAGGGGCGCCTGGGTGGCTCAGTGGGTTAAAGCCTCTGCCTTCGGCTCAGGTCATGATCCCAGAGTCCTGGGATCGAGCCCCATATCGGGCTCTCTGTTCAGCAGGGAGCCTGCTTCCTCCTCTCTCTCTCTCTCTCTCTGTCTGTCTGCCTCTCTGCCTAATTGTGATCTCTATCAAATAAATAAATAAAATCTTAAAAAAAAAAAAAAAAAGAATACAACCCCAAGTCAAGGATGAAGTCACTGGGGATACTTACCCAAGCCCAGGCCTTGGGCTCCAGCTGCATGACCAGATAAGTCCCTGCAGATATTTATTTACCTGACAAACATTACTGAATACTTAATTCATGCCAATCACTGGGTTAAGAAATAAGGAGAGAAGGATAATTTTTTTTTAAAAGTCACAAAGCCCACAGTCTAGACAATAATGCACATATCTTCATTCACTTACTTATTCTTGAATTCTACAAGTATTTATTGAGCCAGGTTTGTGCTCAAACCTGTGCTTGGCACTCAGGTTACCACCCTAAGTGAAACAGACATGGTCTCAGTGAGGAGGGGTACCGATGATATTACAATGTGAGTAGTGCTATGATGAGAGAAGTGCACATACCCTGGAAGATCTTCCTAGAAAGAATGACAGACTTGTGTTCCAGGTCATGAATGGACTTTTCCAGAATAAGGTGGGTGGGAGAAGACAAAAAAGAACAACCTCTGTATGCCATTCTGCGTCACCTGCTATGAGAGAGGTGTGTGTGTCTTCAAAGCTATTAGAGCAAGACCAAGTGGGTGATGATTTCTGCCTGAGGCACTCTTAAAGGGCTTAGTAGCAAAAAGAACATTTAGGTTGGGTCTAAAAGAATGAGAGCCAAGTTGGGTAGTTGGTAGTGATGGAAGAGCATTCCAGGCAGAAGGAAAAGTATACGACAGAGTGCAGAGGCGAGAAACATGTCATGTTTCAATGACAGAGAAGGCTCTGTGTGGTCAAAGCCCTGCCTTGGGCTGGGGGAGGGGGTTGTAGTAGTCAGTGGGTCATGTTTGGGTGGGAGCAGAAGTAAAATGAAGGAAGAAGGGAAAAGGAGCCAAGAACAGGGCAAGAGATTGGGGCCAGGTGGTAAAAAAAAAAAAACCCTGTTTTGCTGTTGTGAAAACATTTTAAGGGAACAGGAAACGAACATCGGAGATTCAGTAAAGGAGAGAGTGAACAGCAGCTGCCAAACCCAGGGGGACAACTGAGAGCTGAAAAGAGGAAATGGTTTCTGAGAAACCAGAGAAAGTATTTCACAAAGCACTCAGCCCAGAGGTTTTTCTTTCTTTCTTTCTTTTTTTTTTTTTTTTGTAAAATCAAGCAAGACTATAAAGCCCTTCCCTTAGCACAGGGCTGACCACATCATTTGCAGAGCCTAGAGCAAAATGAGAATGTTGAGCCCCTTGTGCATAAATTAATAAGAATTTCAAAGAATGACAAGCACAGGACCCTTCTAAGTGTGGGGCCCTGTGGGACTGCCTGGATCACACATTCACAAATCTGGGGCTGCCAAGGTATTTTTGTGCTCTGGGGCAACTTTTCACTAGCAACGTGAGTGGATGCTGGCTCTCTGGGGCCTGTCACAGGACTGGCTGGGAAGTGCCTTGAGAACATAGTGCTGCACCCATTCAGTTTGCACCAGGCAAGTTCCCTGCACTTGAGCTCATTCCAAAATGAAAAAGTCTCTTTTTCCTGATAGTATTGAAAATATGCACCAAGGAGTACAATTCAAGCCATGCCCAGCTGTATGTCTCAGGAGAAAACATTAAACGAGAAGTACTTTCAATCTTTCTCTCCCCTTTATAAGAGCAGGTCCTCAAAGAGACTTGTGTTTGCTAAACAAGGTGATGATAGAGATGGAGGAGAGGGAAACTGAGGGAAGGAGGAAATCGTTCTGCAAAATAAAACAAAAAAAATGACAGGCGTAAAGGGAGAAATGAAGAACTTGGCCAGAGGAGAAAGGGAAAGGAAGGGGCAGCAACTAAAGGGAGTAGAAATTTGGGGAAAGACAGAAATATCTAAATGGGATTTCAGAAAGTTTTGGAATATGATGTAATTGCATTCTCCAGCCTCTTAATGAGCCTCAAATAAAAAACTGCACTGCTCGGGGCGCCTGGGTGGCTCAGTGGGTTAAAGCCTCTGCCTTCCGCTCAGGTCATGATCCCAGGGTCGTAGGATCGAGCCCCATATCAGGCTCTCTGCTCAGCAGGGAACCTGCTTTCCCCTCTTTAAAAACAAAAAAAACAAAAAACTGCACTGCTCAACGAAGTTTAGGAGACAGAGGCAGGGTGCGTGCGTGCGTGCGTGCGTGCGTGCGTGCGTGCGTGCGTGTGTGTGTGTGTGTGTGTGTGTGTTTGTTTTAGGGGAGGTGGTTTTCAAATAGCGGCAGATCAGAGTTATCTAGGGGAAAATTACAATGGCCTGCCCCACCTCAAGACAGCAAGAGGATGAACTGGTGTGAAATAGTTTGGAGAGTCCCCGACTGGGGGAGGCTATCACACCACTGGCCAGGATAAGGCGTCTGTTTTGGCCCTAGCCCAAGTCTTTTTCTTTGGTGGCCCTTGGTCTATTTGTCTCTTTGTTCTCCAAATGATAGTTGGTTCCTTGTCTATTTGTCTACCCTTGGGGTCAGTTCTACACGTCAACTACTGTTGCTTTAGAAAACACTCCGATGACTGGGGGAGCCAGTTACTCCCACCTGTTCCTCTTTAAGATAATCTTCGGGGCACCTGGCTAGCTCAGTTGGAAGAGCATGCAAACTCTTGATCTTGGGGTTGTGAGGTGGGTGTAGAAATTTATTTACATAAATAAATAAATAAATACTAAAAGAAAGAAATCTTCTATTCCTATTCCTTTGTTTTTCAGTAATATTTTGGAATCAGCTTGTCAGGTTACACACAAACACATGCACAGAAAAAAAAAACAACAACATGGTAACACTTTGACAGGAATAGCTTGGGGAGAGTATTTCAACAATACGGAGTCTCCTATACCTGAACATGCACCATCCCTATTTATTTAGATTTCCCTTTTTAATATAATATAAATTTATATTAATTTTTCACATCTTTCTGTGTTGAGATCTTGCATATAATTTGTTAGATTTTTTTTCTCTAGATGTCTGATTAAATGCATTCATTCTAATAATTTATCTGTGGTTTTATTATTTCCTATGTACATAATAATTCAATAATATCATCATGTGAATGATGGCTGTTTTTTCCCCTCTCTGCAATCCTGACACTATAACTTATCAGCTAGAACTTTAAGTACAATATTGAGTAGAAGCAGTAATGATGGGCACCCTTGCCTTATTCCTAGCTTCAAAACTAAGGATTCTTCGTAGAACTTTTATCAAATTAAGAAATTCCCTTTCTGAACCTTTGTTAACTTTATAGCTATTATTGTTTGTTTAGTGAAATCATGAATTGGGAACACCTGGGGGGCTCAGTCTGTTAAGTGTCTGCCTTCAGCTCAGGTCATGAAAGTTCCACATCTGGCTCCTTGATCCATGGGGAGCCTGCTTCTCCCTCTGCCTGCCACTCCCTCTGCTTGTGCTCTGACAGATAAATAAAATCTTTATTAAGAAAAGAAATCATAAATTGATGCTGCATTTTAAAAAATATTTTCTGTGACCTGTTGGAATGATCCTACTCTTCAACTCCTTTTTTTCTGTTAATGGTTAATGCAGTTAATTACATTGATTAATTTTCAAAAGTTAAACTAGCCTTGTGTTCTGGAGTAAATACAACATAGTGGTGATGCATTACTTGTTATATATTTATTGTTAGAATCAATGTGCTACTTGGCCAGGGTGGGGGAATTTCTGCATCAATGGTCATGAATAAGTAAGTCAAATTTTCCTATTTTGAAGTGACCTTATTAGCTTTTGCCAAGAAAGTCCTTGAAAATGAATTGAAGATATTTACCTCTTTTTCTTTATATTCTCTGGGAGAGTTTGTGTACTATTGGCATGATTATTCTCTAAGAAGTTTGTGGCATTTACCAGTAAAGTCATCTGAGTCTATAGTTTCCTTTGAAGGAAATATTATTTTATTTTTTTCCAGATTTTATTTATTTGTCACAGAGAGTGAGCACAGGCAGAGAGAGTGGCAGGCAGAGGCAGAGGGAGAAGCAGGCTCCCCGCCAAGCAAGGAGCCCAATGAGGGACTCGATCCCAGGACGCTGGGATCACGACCCAAGCTGAAGGCAACCGCCCAACCAACTGAGCCACCCAGGCATCCCTGAAGGAAATTTTAAATTACAAATTCAATTTTTAATCATTTTAAGTCAATTTTCTCTCCATTTTGGTAAGTTGTATTATTTTAGAAAGGTATCTAAATTATGAAAATTTTCAAGTTGATTGCCATAAGTTATGATATTTACTTAATAACTCCTTAATATCTGTCAGATTGGTAATTAGCTCTTTTTCATTCCTTCTTCACATATTTATGGCTTCTCTCCCTCTCTGTACATCAAAACTTATATATTGCAGTTAAAGTTCTGTTTAGACAAAAGTTTTGATGTACAGAATTTTCGTTATCTTTTTAAATTTGTATGCCTTTTCTTTCTTTTTCTTGCTTAACTGCTCTGGCTAGGACCTCTAGTCCTATGCTAAAGAAAAGTGGTGAGAGTGGGCATCATTTTCTTCTTGATCTTAGAGGAAGAACTTTTAGCTTTTCACCATTATGTGTGACATTAGCTGTGGGTTTGTCATATATGGCCTTTATTATATTGAGGTACATTCCCACTATAACCAGTTTGTTGAGAGTTTTTATTGGGAAAAGATGTTGAATTTTGTCAAATGACTTTTCTACATCTATTGAGATAATTATATGATTTTTATCCTTCATATTATTAATGTGGTTATCACATTGATTTGTGAATGCTGAACTATCCTTGCATCCTGGGAATAAATTCTCTATCTATCAAATGTGCTCCTGCATTTAGTTTGCTAATATTTTGGTGAGAATTTTTGAATCTGTGCTCACCAGGGCTATTGGTCTATAATTTTCTTACAGTGTCTTTGTATGGCTGTGGTATCAGCATAATGCTGGTCTCGAAAATGAGTTCAAAAGTATTCCTTCCTCTTCTATTTTTTGGAAGAATTTGAGAAGGCTTGGTATTAAATCTTTAAGTGTTTGGTAGAATTCACCAGTCAATGCTGAGCTTTTCTTTGTTGGGAGATTTTTGATTACTGATTCAATCTCCTTATTAGTAATTGGTCTATTCAGATTTTCTATTCATTCATGATTCAATCTTGTTAGGTTGTATGTTTCTAGGATTTGTCCATTTCTCCTACATTATCTAATTTGTTAGCATATAATTGCTCATAGTGGTCTCTTAAATCATTTGTATTTATATGGTATTCATACTATCTCCTCTTTCATTTATAGTTTGAGTCTGTTCTCTTTTCTTTTTCTTAGTAAGTCTAACTAGAGGTTTGTCTGTTTTATCTTTAAAAAAAAGTTATTTACATAATTCTTTTCTATTCTCTTTCTAATCTCCATCATTTATTGCCATTTCTTATTATATCTGTCACTCTACTAATTTGGAGGTCAGTTTGTTTTTCTTTTACTACTTCTTCAAGGTACAAAGTTAGATTGTGTATTTGAGATCTTTTTTCTCAATTTTTCTCAAATTTTGGATCTGATCAGCTTTGATACATTATGTTTCCAATTTTATTTGTCCCAAGATATTTTTTAATTTCCTTTTTGATTTCTTCTTTGTCTCCCTGGCTGTTCAGTAGCACATGTTTGTATCCAAATATATGTGAATTTTCCAGTTTTCTTTTTGTAATTGATTTCTAGTTCCATACCATTGGGGTCAGAAAAGATGCTTGATACAATTTCAATCTTCTTAAATCTATTAAGATTTGTTTTGTGGCCTCACAATTGATCTATCCTGGGGAATGTTCCAAGTTACTTGAGAAAAATATATATTCTGTTGCTATTGGATGTGATGTTCTATAAATGTCTGTTAGGTCCATTTGATACAATGTGTAGTTTCAATAAGATTTTTCTATATTGATTTTTTTGTCTGGATGATTT
Organism: Lutra lutra; assembly: GCF_902655055.1. NCBI lineage: Eukaryota > Metazoa > Chordata > Mammalia > Carnivora > Mustelidae > Lutra > Lutra lutra. The sequence goes on from NC_062286.1 coordinate 81,717,040, forward strand.
CCCCATTGTTGAAAGAGGAGTACTGAAGTCCTCTACTATTATTGCATTGCTATTTCTCCTTTCAAATATATTAATATTTGCTTTATATATTTAGGTGTTCCTATGTTGGGTACACAGATATTTACTGTTACATCATCTTGATAAATTGAGTGCTCTATCATTATATAGTGAGTTTCTTTGTCTCTTGTTACTTTTTGGCTTAAGTCTATTGTATCTGACATAAGTACAGCTCTCCTTGTTTTCTTTTGGTTTCCATTTGTATGGAATACATCTTCCCATCCCTTTACTTTCAGTACCTTTAGTCCTTAAAGCTAATGTAAGTCTCTTGTGGACAGCATATAGCTGGGTCTTGTTTTGTAAATCCATTTAACCACTCTTCTTCCTCCTCTACATCTTTTGATTGAAAAATTTAGTCCATTCATATCTGAAGTAATTATTGATAAGTTTGAACTTATATTTGCCATTTTATTATTTTCTGGTTGCTCTGTAATGTCTTTGTTCCTTTATTCCTTGCTTCCTCTCAATCTCTGTGATTCAGTTATTTTCTATAGTGATAGGCTTAATTCCTTTCTCTTTCTGTTTTGTATATGTACTACAGGCTCTTCCTTTGAGGTTACCATGATGCTTATATAAAACACCTTATATTTATGGCAGTCTACTTTAAGCTGATAGCAGTTGCACTTTAAATGCAAACAAAAGCTCTACATTTTCACCCTCCCCTCATCTTATGTATTTGATACCACAATTTACATCTTTTTACGTTGTGTATCCATTAACAAATTATTGTAATTGTAGATATTTTTAATACTTTTGTATTTTAATCTTCACTGTAGAGTTATAAGTGATTTACCCACCACCATCACATTAGAGTACTCTTAATTTAACTACATATTTTCTTTTGCCAGTGAGTTTTATACTTTCTTAAGTTTTCCTGTTACTATTTAGTGCCCTTCCATTTTTGCTTCAAGGACTCTGTTGAACATTTCTTGTAGGGCCTATTTAGTGGTGCTGAACTCCTTCAGATTCTGTTTGCCTAGAAAAAACTCTTTATCTCTGTTAGTTCTGAACAACTCTGCTTGGTAGAGTATTCTTGATTGACAGTGTTTTTCTTTCAGCACTTTAAATATATCACCCCACTTCTTTCTGGTCTATAGGATTTCTGCTGAAAAATCTGCTTATAGTCTTATAGGGGTTCCTTTGTATGTAACAAATTGCCTTTCTCTTGCTGTTTTTAAGATGTTCTCCTTGTCTTTAACTTTAGACCCTTTATTTATAATGTGTTGGTGAAAAAAAATTATTTTTTTTAATTCACCTATTTGGTACTATTTGGGCTCCCTTGATCTGGATTTCTGTTTCCTTCCCCAGGTTAGGGAAGTTTTCAGCCATTATGTCTTTGAACAAACTGCCTTCCTTCTGGGACCCCTTTATTTTTTTTTTAAATATTTTATTTATTTATTTGAGAGAGAGACTGTGAGAGAGAGTACAAGCGAGGAGAAGGTCAGAGAGAGAAGCAGACTCCCCGTGGAGCTGGGAGCCCGATGCGGGACTTGACCTGGGGACTCCAGGATCATGACCTGAGCTGAAAGCAGTCGCCTAACCAACTGAGCCACCCAGGTGCCCCTTTGGGACCCCTTTAATTTGTATTTTTTGTTTAAGATTTTATCTCTTTATTTAAGAGAGAGAGTGAGAGCACAAGTGGGGGCAGAGGGAAAAAGGAAAACAGACTCCCTGGTGAACAATGAGCCTAACGAGGGACTCAATCCCAGGACCCTGAGATCACTACCCGAGTCAAAGGCAGAGACTTAACAGACTGAGACACCCAGGCACCCCTGTGTATATTGTTTTGTTTTGTTTTGTTTTGTTTTTTTGGTGGTTTCCCATATGTCCTTTAAGCTATCTTTCTGTGTTTTTCATACTTTTTTCTTTTTAGTCAAATTGGTTGGTTGAATTCTACTGTCTGTTTTCATGCCCTCTTATCCTTTTTCTAAATGATCTAGTTTGTTCTTTAATTCCTTCATTGATTTTTTTTTTTCAGTTCAATTATTGTATTCTTTAGCAATGTGATTTCTGTTTGGTGTTCTTTTATGTTTTCTATACCTTTGTTGAAATTCTCACTTTGTTCATATGTTGTTCTCCTGACCTCAGACAACACCTTTGACTATTATTTTGAACTGTCAGGTAAATCACTTACTTCCACTTCGTTAAGATCTGTTTCTGGGGATTTACCTTGATCTTTTGTTTAAGGAATTTTCCTCTATTAATTTTTCTTGACTTTTTATGTTGGTTTTTGTGTATTAGATAAAACAACCACTCCTCCCAGTCCTGACAGAGTAGTCTTGCTAGGAGATAAATCTTGTCAATCAGCCTGGCCTGAGCTCCTGATTGCCTCTCAAACTTTTGTGGTTGTCCAACCTGCTTTCTTTAAGTGGCTCTCCGTATTTGAAGGTGTACCAAGACCTGTCAGTGTCCTAATGGAAGAATTGTATTCAACAACTAGATGCAGTACAATCAGAAGCTAGAGCCTCAAACGGAATCAGGAAAGTAGGTATTTAAGCCTCTTCCAGGCAGAAACTGGGAGAGTATTTTTGTCTACTCCCTTTGCGCTGGGCCCAGGTGTACAGTGGGGTGTTTGTGGGACTTGTGAATGGAAGTCCAGTTGGCTCTCAGAGCTTGGTGATCTGGGAACTCATCCCTCAGGCAGCAGAGCAAAAACTAGATGCAGATGTGTGTACACATTCCTTCCAGGAAGATACTGGTAAGTTGGAGCATGCTAGAAGGAGAAAAAAGGAGGTGTCTGCTGGTTTCTCTACTTTTAAGAACAGATCACAGTCAGCCTCAAGATGTATACTAAATTAGAAGTGTGATCCTGAGGCAACAGCTTTCAAAGTTTGCAGATGGTCCCCTTCAGGAAGACCTGGCACTGGGTGATTTTCCTTGCTCTTTCTGTGTTGAGTCCTGGGGAGATAGCCACAGCAAGCGCTTGCATGCCCGTTAATAATTGCTTCTTTGTTATCATCTTGTGGGTCTCAGGAACACAAGGTCCACTAGTTTTCAGAGCTAGGTGTTTTGTAGGCCTGTCCTTCAGATGGGAGTCTTAAAAGCTGGGGTGCTAAGTGCAGTGTTAAAACCATTTACTCCTTGGTAGGAATATGGAGTTTGGAGTTCCCAGCCAACCGTATGGTGCTGTGTCAGGGGTGGGGTTTATGGCAAGAGTGTGTCTCAGCATTTCCTACTGATTCCAATGTGAGTGTTTTCTCATTTGCCTAATGTATTGGAGCCTCTCAGATAGTTTTTCTATTTCTTTCAGAGGTATCTGCTGTGTATACATTTGGTATTGCCATGAGAGGAGGGAAGCAGCCTTCATTATCTCTGTCATGATTGTCTCTATTTTACTTTTATTATTGAAGGATAATTTTGCTAGGTTTAAAATTCTAGGTTGACAGAATTTTTTTCTCCAGCAATTTAAAGATTTTATATCACTGTCTTCTGGCTTCTATGATATCCATTAAAAAGTCAGCTGTCAATTATATTGTTGTTCCTGTATAGGTAAACCCTCCTTTTTCCTCTACCTGCTTTTAAGATTATCTGTTTTGTTTTCAGCCTTTAGAAGTTTTACTATGATGTGTGTAAATGTAGCTTCTTATTTCTTTATTCTACTTGAGGTCCATAGGGCTTCTTATCTGAGTTTGACACCTTTCAGCAGTTTGGTAAGTTCTTAGCCATTACATCATTAGTTACTGAGTTTGGCTCATTCTCTCTTTCCTCTCCTGAGGCTCCAATTTTATGCACATTAGAACTTCTGTTTTCTCTTTTACTCTGTCTTTTGAAATTTTAATTCCTCTTGCTTTTCTAAAGCTTCTTTCTGAATATTTTCTTCTAATGTATCTTCCAGTTAACTAATTCTTTCTTGAACTTTATGTAATCTTCTGTTAAACCCATTCACTGAATTCTTAATTTGGAGTATCATGCTTTTTTGTAATAGAATTCCCATTTGATTCCTTTTTGTAGTTTCTCATCTTCTGCCCAAATTCTCTATCTTATCTTTTTTCAACTTAGACTTTGTAAACATAGTTATCTTTTTTTTTTTTTTTAGATTTTTATTTATTTATTTGACAGAGAGATCACAAGTAGGCAGAGAGGCAGGCAGAGAGAGAGGGGGAAGCAGGCTCCCTGTGAGCAGAGAGCCCAATGCGGGACTCGATCCCAGAACCCTGAGATCATGACCTGAGCTGAAGGCAGAGGCTTAACCCACTGAGCCACCCAGGCGCCCCTGTAAACATAGTTATCTTAAACTTTGTGTATCATGGCTCTTTTATCTGGAACCCCTATATTTCCATGGTCTTTTTTTTTTTTTTTTTTGCTGAGAACATGTCATTCATATTGTCTTGCCTTATATCTAGTTATTCTTTTAAATTATATGGTGGACACAGCATTTGCAAAATGAGTTTTGGAAATAATTTGAGGATTACAGTAATGTTATCTTTCTCCAAAGAAGTATGTCAATTTCTGCCAGGTTCTTAGAAGCATTAGCAATTAAGGATTACCTTTATATAGTTTCACAAGTTGAGGGGAATTTATGCTAAAGTTGCTCTAGGGGTATATCCACTTTCAAGTTTCCATTTCTTCTAGGGTACACTCTTTATATTTCCAATCCAAATAATGGGAAATCACTATACTGTTTTTCCTTTGTGGACTCTGACTTCATTGTCATCACTTGAGCCCCAAAAAGCTGTCAACAGCTTGTGTTAGCCTTTCAACCATTGCCTCCAAAACTGGGTTTGGCCTCCAGGGAAATGTAACCCTAAATACCAGACTCACTTTCCTTAATGTCTTTCTCCTTCTGGAGAAATTCTCTGCAATTCTTCATTTGATTTTTATATCTCTAATTTATGTCCTGATTATTAAAAACATCTTAGATTAACTGAATAGATGCATATGTGCTATGAAAAATAGTTTTATTTGTATTGGGGTAATTTGCTCTGACAATGACCTTCACAAGATAGATGTAAGCTATCCTGTATAGTGGTTAAGAGCACAGGATTTGGAGCCAGCAAATCTGGTTCAAATCCTTGTTTTGCTTCTAGTAGCAGTGTGATTTTTTTGGCAGCTTACTTAAACTTTCTGGTTCCCACTACTCTCACTGGTAAAATGTAAATCGTGATTATAGATGCTTTGTTGACGAATAGAATAATATTGCAAAAATATAATACAGAGTTGGCATCTAGTGTAAGCACCATCAAATGGCAACTATTGTTATTAACATGAACTATTTAAATATTTAATAACATCTACCAAAGATAACTATTTTAGATTTAAAATTATTATAATGATGAGCTTCTTTTCCTGGTGTTGTATTTCAGAAAGGAACTCTTAGGTCATGGCTTTGGGGTTCTGGCAATACCCACTTTGTAATTTTTCCATATCCAAATCTTAGCAGTGTTTATGCTGTAGAAGTCAGGGACCCAGTGGAATACTTCCTTGCATTCTGGGGTCAATTAAAAACTCCAATTAAGGAAATTTCTGGCTCTCCTCACATGTAGTCTTAAAGCATTCTTCTGTGCATAGATGTGTAAGAGTTCATGTGTTTGAGTTTCTACAATTACCCTAATTGTTTTAATGCCTTTACATACAGGTAAAGCCAAAGGTGCACTAGCAAAAATTCCCTATGATTACCCTCAGGGTGGCCATTGTTATAGCCCTACTTTAAGCCACCCGACCCTGTTTTTATACATCTAGACATTATCTACTCATCAGGAGACTATTCCTGCCAATTCTGCCTGTTGGGCACTTGAAAGCAGGTTCATTTAAACAGCAATGATAGGAGTCTTTAGGAGTCTTCATTGACCTCATGCTGCTTAAGTCCTAACCTAGTCTTGACCTTAGAGTCAAAACTTTGTGAAAAGTCAATAAAAGTGGCAAACAATGTTATATTATTCTTGGCAGACTTTGCACAACAATGAGAGGGTTTAATAAAAGTTAATTATGGCTTAATAGTTGCTTGCTAACAAATATTGAGTTTTTACAATGTAGCAGGTAATATGCACACATGCGGTCATTTGAGTCATATAACACCAAAATGAGGTAGGCACTGTCATTACCCCCCCCCTTTAAAAGGGAGGAACTGTGGTTTACAGGGGCAAAGTACTTAACCTGAGGCCACAAACCAGCCACAGGGTTCATGTCAGTCATTCCTGAATCTGTGTGCTCTCCATGTAGACTATTAGGTAGGGAAACTTAAGATGCAGTTTATTATGGAGAAAGCTGTTGTGAAGCTCTGAGGGAACATCCAGCAAATTAATAGGTCTGTAGTTATCCCACAGAATTGCTCTGTTAAAATGAGGTGGATTATGCTTTCAAAGACTATCCTGGTAAGAATAAAGACTGAGGATCTAACAAAAACAATTAGGTTAGCAAGCATCAAAACTAACCCATAAGAACAGGGACAGAGGGCGCCTGGGTGGCTCAGTGGGTTAAGCCGCTGCCTTCGGCTCAGGTCATGATCTCAGGGTCCTGGGATCGAGGCCCGCGTCGGGCTCTCTGCTCAGCAGGGAGCCTGCTTCCCTCTCTCTCTCTCTCTCTCTGCCTGCCTCTCCATCTACTTGTGATCTCTCTCTGTCAAATAAATAAATAAAATCTTTAAAAAAAAAAAAAAAGAACAGGGACAGAATAGTCTGGAAAGCACCTGATCATGTAAGTGATGATGTTCAATAAAAATCCAGAAGATGAGGCATTAGCAGGTCTTGAGAAGCTTCTTAGAGAAGCTTATAATTGATGAAATGAAAGGTAATACTTTTGTCAGTATAAGACTGTGGAAAGTTAACCTTCTAGGCCCAACTGAAATATATGTTTCCACAAAATCTCTCAGTAGACACATTCAGTGGGTAACCATGTTACAGAATTTATCATCATTAAGGATTCTAATAGCCCAAACCAAGGCCTTCCACCCAAATCATTACACTTGAGGCTCTTTATGGAGGAGAAATGAAATTATAATAAGAATAAAATTTATTAAGTTACTTAATAGTCCTGCTGCCTTGCCTACTAAGACTTGATTTTGATTTTGTTTTTTTCCTATGAATACTTAACCAAGTAGAAGCCTAAATCTGAAGGGTTAGGCCCATATTTTCCCAAATAGTCTGGCTACCCTCATTTACCTGGGGGATGGAAATAAATTCCTCCTTTAACATCCTGAAACAATTAAAATGTAATATCGGAAGATATTATGAAACTAAACAATCCTTCCTTCACTTTAGCCTTTTAATCTAATGTGACCACTCTGTGTAGAAATTGATTTAAGGACTGCTAATATCAAGGTTTAGGTGTGAAGGTAAAGTGGTGTAAAATAACCATTTCAAAGATGATGGTGATGAAGGAGGAGGGATCATATCATCTATAGCAGTGGCTTCCCACAGTGAAGGTATAAAAACGAAGTTCCTATGTATTTGCTGGGCATACTACCAGTCAGCAATCCTAGATAATGCCTGGAACAGTAAATGCTCAAAGAATGCTTGTTGGGTGAATATATTTACTTAGAAAGTGAACTGGTCAAGGCTTTGAGCTGGATCTTAAAGGAGGCGTTTAGCTAGTGAGGAAGAGATTCATCCAAATCAGAGAGGCAAGCAAAGGGATGAGGATGACTTTGAAGTTCCCACTCGGGCAGATGGATGGGCAATGGTGGCCATAAACTAAACAAGGTGATGGATGGAGGAAGAGGCATCAGTCAAATTAATAACAAACACATGATATTTTGTCACAAATTGGGGAATTCATGATCAAGAGATTGGTGCATCTTGCTCAGTATTACTTTCTCAAATTACCTTCTCCATATTTACACAACTGAAATCCTCTTATAACCTTTCTTATTGGTCACTCTGTGATTATCTTAGAGCTCTGAGTCTTTGTTTTGATTTTGTTGGCTACTAAAATGGGATATTGTTTATTAAAAATTAAGATGAAATGAGAGTACTCTCTAAAAGCAAAAACTTTATTTCAATGATCTTATTTTCACCTTCATGTAATAGGTAGGCTGTTATTTCTCTTTTTCATTTCTCACTAAAGCCTAATGTGTTTGTGTGTTGATATTTTGTAGATGAGGGAACTGTACTAAAATACAGCATCATTCAAGGATGTAGACAAGGTGCTGGGTTTGGGAGAGATGTTGGTTGTAAATTAAAAGGTAGTCATAGCACAAAAGCAGAGAATAAAGAAAAATATAGTAGTGAGGTTACCCAACCCAAAGTAGTGAAAACTGAATATTACTCTGAAATGAAATGCCACATGGCTGGGAGACACGGCCTGAGCATGTGTAATAGAGAACATGTCTCTGGAGAGGAGAGGAAAAGCAGAATAGCTCTTTAATAAATTAAGTCAATGTCTCTCAAAATGTGTTTTCTAAATTAAATATTTCCCAAAATGTGCATTTCCCAAATCTCCTGGAGAGATTCTCTTGGAGGTTCACAATGCTAAATATTAGCAGTGAAAAGCTCTGAGAAGACCAGCAACAAAGGAAAACTAACCTTATTTTATCCAAATTTGATCAAACTTATTTGACCTTAGAATGTATTTGTCATGGAACATCTAGTACAACTTTCCTAAAAGCTGTGGGAATTGTTGAATTAGGAAACCATGTTTAATTTCATAGTGTCTAGTACATACTAGGTGTTAAATAAAACTTATTTTTGAATTTTTACAAGTAATTTTCAAATAACATAATCATTATCTGTTATCAACAGTTTTCTCAAAAAATAGATTTTAAAAAAGCAAAATAGCCATGACCTTCACAATCAGGACAGAACCTTAGAATTAGAAAGAATGTGGCTTTCTTAACATTGACTAAAAATAATTAAAGAAATTTCTACCATCTCAGGGATAAATTATTCCCTCCAGTTCCATAGCATATAGTTCCTCTGAAACTGTTAATTCTGCTTAGATGCCTTCTGAGTGTGAGTGAAATTTAATTATCTCATTTTCTTTAATAGCAGAGAGTAGATTAATTGTTCAAGAGAAAAAATGGCTTGTTACATGGGTGGAAAGGTGCAGAGTCCCTGGTGTGCCACTGTAGATATGACCATCAAGGCAGAAGCCTGACATAGATAGCACATGAAAGCGTATATTCACACAGAAGATAGAACTAATTATTCATTTAACACTAATTTTCAATTTATACTGAAATTTATTTGGTTTTGTCAAATGAGAATAAATGTGTTCATCAGGCAAACTGCAGTTCAGATTTTGACTTAATCACTTTCTAGGTATTTAAGCACAGGCAAGTCTCTGAGCTTCATTTTCCTCAAATGGCATTACAATTTGGAAAACTAGAATAAAGCCTTCCTCATTTTAGCATTTAGAAGTCCTCAGATGGTTTTTGCTCATCCTCATGCCACCCTAAAGGAAAGTTTTCTAGCAGACACAACTTACTCCATCTCACTCACAGTTCTAAAGGAGAGAGATCCAGCCAGAAAACAGACCTACAAATGATAAACACTTGAAATATACAAGTCACTTAATCCTTCTCCCTTAACTGGAAATGCGAAAATAAGGATTACCAGGCATACAAGGAGAACTGCAGCATGAAAAAGAAAGAAAGAAAGAAAAAAAAAACACTGAAAAAATAAAATTAAATTTAAAAAAAGAAACAAAAAACAAACAACAACAACAACGAAAACCCCAAGATCACACACACACACACACACACACACACACACACACACACACATCCCACCACCACCACCAACAACAACAACAACAAAACAACAAAAGACAGAAACTAACCCAGAAAGGGGGATAAAAGACAATTAGGGAATAGAAGACAACACCAAAAACACTCTAATTAATATGCAAGGGGAATTTTAGAGAAAATATGATATCCTTAAAATTGGGACAAATGCTAAGAAAAGGAAACAATTAGAGAATGAAAGAAAATGCTTGTAGATTTTTTAAAAAATAGTACTGTTTGAGAAAAAATTTAATTACAAAAGAACTAGAAAATAAACCCAAAGACTCTTCCTACTCTCTTAGAACATAGGGGGGAGGTGCACCTGGGTGGCTCAGTGGGTTAAGCCTCTGCCTTTGGCTCTGGTCATGATCTCAGGGTCCTGGGATCGAGTCCTGCATCGGGCTCTCTGCTCAGCGGGGAGCCTGCTTCCCTCTCTCTCTGCCTGCCTCTCTGCCTACTTGTGATCTCTCTCTCTGTGTCAAATAAATAAATAAAATCTTTAAAAAAAAATGCATTCCTTAAAAAAAAAAAAAAAAAAGAACATGGGGGGAAAAGACAAAGAACTGAAAACTATGAGGGAAAAGATTAGTCTAGAAACCAGAAATTCAGCCTAGGAAATCTCTCATGCAGTTTTGGAGATGAAAAACATTATTAAAAAATAGTTGAAGAAAAAATTTCCAAAGCTGAAGGACAAAATTCTTCGGAATTAGAAGAGCTTCTGAATGCCCAGAACAACTAAAGAAAACAAAGCTATACCTAGAAACATCTTTGATATGCAGAATACCAAGGATAAATAGAAACTTCTAAAGGCTTTTATACCCAGCCAGATGTCAATCAAGTATGAGGGCAGAATAATATTTTCTGGCAAAAAGATCACAGAAAGTTTATCTACCATACATCCTTTTCTTGAGAAGTATTTGAATATATACCCAGAGAAACTAAAAAGTAGAGGAAGAAGAAGATTTTAGGGTCCAGGAATCTATAGTTACAATCCAGACTCCTGAGAGCAGTGGGAAAAATTGGCACCATGACCATTGAATAGAAGGCACAGAGAGCTACAAGTACAGATTGGAATAGAAGGATGGTAGGGAGTTGGAGGTCTCTAGGAGAAAAGGGGGACTTGATAGAAAAGATAGGCTTGGGGAAAATTATTCACAAAGACAAAAATGCAAAAAGACCCCCAACAGCACCCATTGGAAACTCCAGGGATCACTGGTAGGGTAAAGAATGTATAATAAAGTGGAATGTTTAATAAAATAATAATTCACACATGAAGCAAACTAAAACATGGCAATATTGGAGGATAAAACCAAAGAGAGAGAAATTCCATTGAACCTTAGTCTAGGAACATCCTTTCTCAGTGGGCCCAGGCCTTACAATGTTAGACTTCTTAAATATACTCCTAACACATGACTTGATCAATCTATGGATGAATCATGGAGATTTGCTACGACTTTAGGACAAAATGTAAGGCACATGTTTACCTGAAAAATGAGACTTGGAAGGTGGATAAAAGGGTAGGGTCATCAATAATTTTAAAGTGAGAAATCAAGAGATACAGTATTATCAAAAGTTAATGAAACAGAAAATAAATTTACTATAATTCTTTATATTACAAATACAAACACAGGAAGAACAACAGACAGCAAATATAACAAAAGATAACAAAATAAATGTCAGACACATTTATTTTGGGAATGTGTCCCATAAATGGGAATGGGAATGTATCCCATAAATGGGAATGTCTAGGATTGTGCAGAAGGGGCAAGGGTCGTAGAACTTAGCCAAATGATGAACTTTCATATTGAAGAATCTGTAAATTATATCTTTTATTGATACATTTTTTTTTAAAAAAATAGAGTTATAGGCATATAATCTATATAGAGCAAAGAACAGAAGAAATGAAAATGGAAACAACCTCTTAGAATGGGACATTGTCTGTCTCCTTTGTCCAACATTGTATACCTTGTGCCTAAAATGGCACTGGGCACACCTACCTACTGATAAATGGTGAGTGGGAAGAAGGTGACTCCGGGAAACAATATATGAGTGTGGAGGAGAAGGGTCAGAGGCTGTCTTTTCCCAACATTGAATGGTTACCAGATAAAGGTACTATTTTGATGAAAAAAATATATAATAGTGCAAGAACACAAGAGAATGGAGCATGCCATGAATGGGGATGCTCCTTGGGGAAGTGACAAGTCAGGTGGGACCTGGAAAAGGAATCAGCCAGGTGAGGAAAAAGAGTTCCAGACTGAGGGAACACGTGTGTAGACCCTGGGTGGAGAAAAGATCCAGGTGACTAGAGCAAAAGTGCTATATGGTAGGCTCTGTGTGAGCCTGTGCAAGTAGGCAGGGGCCAAGTCTAACAGGGTTTGGCAGGCCATGTAGGGATGCTGATGAACTGCTTAAGAAAAACAAAGTGAGGCCTCTGACTTCTCTGTTTACTTATCACCAATGAGGCTGGGTTCTCCTGGCTCTGTGCTTACACTTGGGACCAGCTTGCACACAACTCTGTTCGGGAATGGACTGGTCTCCTGGACTTGATTTTCAGTATCTCAAAACTTTGAATTCCCAAAGAAGGAGAAAATACTACATACTAAGTGACTAAGTAGAATATGGTCCACTTAGCATACTATGTATCTTCACTGCATAAGTCGAAGAGGTTGTGCAGAGAATGTTGGGGGGGAAGAGTTGGATTTTCTCATCCAAGTTTTGGTACTTGTCAGGAAGTTGTGGTACTGATTTACAGGGAGGCAGAGAAACACTATCAGGGCAATTTAGGCATTGATCAGTAGCAAGGCACGTTCTATTCAAGAAGCCAGAGGAGTGTTCACTGGGTTCTCAGGAACATGGGGCCAGGCCAGATGCTGATGATAATTGTAAAGATATTGGTGCTACCCTGAAGAAATGCCTATTCTTAGAATACAGAAATAAATGTGGATGAACACAGATCCAGATTCTCTCAGAGCAAAAATGCTGCACAGGGATTAGGCTCGGTGCTCTGGGAAGCTGAGTGAACTCTTCCAATCCACTAGGGTCCTTGTTAGTGCATCAAAGCAGTAATTTACTCAATGACAAGAGTTCACGTAGCTTCCTAAGGCACTTAACTTACTCCCAGGATGTTGGTTGCACACCAGGGGAATCTGGCTCACTAATCTTTAACACTTGTCATAATTATTTTTCCTTCAATAATGTTATTTTCCCCCTGAGAAACTCAAAATTATTACATAAGAAATGTAGAAATATAAGTGTGTGATATTTTTTAATAAAATGTAGACAGTGGCCCTGGGGAATTTTTATAGCAAAAACCTCTCAAATCAATTATATTTTCTCATTTCTAGTTCCAATAATTGAATATTTTATTTCTATATTTATTTAAGTTCTTTCAAAATGAAAAGGTGGAGTTGTGTTGACACACTGGGAAAGGAGGGTATTATTAATTAAAGTTGTTTAAAATATAAGATGAAAACAGTGCTGATGCATATAAATTTGTTTCAATGAGCTGCAAGCTGCTTTTTGAGGTTATAGGAATATTGTTGGCAATCCTGGGGGGTGGTACAGTGGTTCATCATTCCATCATTGCTAGGAGGTAAGTCTGCAATCACAACTCATCCAGAGAAAAAATAAATGATGCAGCCAGGTGTTGAGTGCCCATGACTCAGCTATTTAGAAAATCCAAGATGCCTGACCTGCATTTCTCACATTTCAATCAAAAAGTTCAGTTCTGATTCCTGTCACCTCAGCTGGGTGCTCATTGTCATTTACTCCCATTGTCTTATGATTCTCACATCATCACTCTGGCCTAGAGAGGAAGGTGGTGGTGGTGGTGGTTCTTTGCCTTTTAAAGGTAAAGAACATGAGGCTCAAAAAGGTTGAGGATGGGGACCCCTGGGTGGCTCAGTCCGTTAAGTGATAGCCTTCGACACAGGTCATGATCCCAGGGTCCTGGATCAAGTCCTGGATCAGGCTCCTTGCTCAGCAGGGAGCCTACTTCTCTTTCTTCCTTCTCTGCCTGCTTCTCCCGCTGCTTGTGCTCTTTCTCCCTGACAAGTAAATAAATAAAACCTTCCAAAACAAAACAAAAAAAAAAGGTTGAGGATACTTGCCTAAGGTCACATGGCTGCTGGGTGGTAGAGTCAGAACAAGACTAGAGGTCTTTCAATTCCTTGCAGGCACTTCTTGTTGACTCCAGGACCTCAGGTGACCTTAGGCCCTACTTTGCCTGATCTCTCAGCTTCAGCCATTGCACCCCACTCCTACCATACAAGTGTTCTGAATGTCTGAACAAACATGGCATGAGAAGACCATCCCCTAGAAAGTTCCTGCTCCCAACTAGATGCTGATGACTTACCTAGAGGCAAAGGAACTTTCAGGAAGGTACATTTCATGTACATTTCATGTAGGAGTCGGCATTAGTCAGAAAACAATCATGAAGTGGGTAGCTCTTTGACCTTCTCTTGCTAGTTCCCTTAGTATGAACTATAACACCCCTCATTTCTCTCTTACTCTCTTTCTCTCTACCCTCTTCCTCCCTGCCTTGCCCATTCTCATAGGAAAAACTCTCAAGGGGATTCAGATATTTTTTGTGGTTGGTTAAAGATGACAGAGTTACCCACTCAAGGAAGGTTAATTTCAGAGTTCAAGCAATGAGTTTTCCAGAGCCTGCTTCTTCCAACCCATGTCACTGGAGATTAATAAAGGTTGGTTATTGTTATTTGGCTCAGAGGATGCTTGGTTGGTTTGCCTAAGTCCATCTCATATTCTTGTATTTATTCACTGTTACACCAGAATGCAAAATGAGAAACAAGAGTCAAAATGACAAAAAGGCTGATTTCGCTTTGAAATGCAGGACTTTCAGGTAATTGGAACTCTTTGGGATAGAAATGGCCATATCAAGGGGCCGTGAGGTTTTTGTTGCCAGAGATAGTTGAACTGAATCAATGACCACTTATTGAAATGTGTTGGAAAAGGAGAGTATGGTTAGAACAGATGACCTCTAAGGTTCATTTGTTTATTCTTCCCATAAACACGTTTCTGGAGTACAGACAGAAGAAATTGGGTCAGAGGTCAGGGTCAATGGTCAGGCACCTTCAGTCCATCTGTTGCCTTTGCTAACCCAAGCTGTTCATCCACGAAGTCCAGTGAGGAATGTGGTACCAAGAGAGCAGCTGGGCAGAAAACAGGCCCATAGCTAATGGGTCAGAGTCTCCTTGATTTCAGCTACATTCCCATCACTGACAAACTTTGCAGCAGCAACCACTTAACAAAACTGAAGGATCTATTTTGATGAGATTCTGAAACAAGAAACCCTAATGATTTTCTCCCCAGAATCATAGGAAAATGTAGCAGAGATATCATCATATCATTTGAATGTGTACCCACTTGCCAATTACTCTGGATTGATGCTTCCTGATGTAAATAATCAGCTGAACATAAAATCTAAATCATATACAGTTATTTGACACTTTATTCAAGACAAAAAAAATTGGCTATTTAGGCAAAAACATCACCCTAGTAGTTTTCCCGGCAACTGTGCTATAACTAAGTATATATATATATAAAACAGTCCACATTATGAGCAAGTAATAGTCAGGCCATTCCAATGGGTAATTTACTCTCTAGGAAACCACCAGGGCCTGTGCTACATGCATGCTCTTTTCCAAGTTGCTCAGAGCCATTTAGAAAATTACTATTGTTATTCACAAAATGCTTCACCAATCTCAGGAATTAACCCTCTTCCCAACATGTCTAATTTACTTGGTCTTCAAGTAATAGGTACGTTAAAGTTGATACGGGTACAGTGTCTAAATAATAAAAAATAGCTGCTTTTTACTGAGTGCTTTGTGTGTTCCAGGTACTCTGAATGCATTGCACACAACCTCATTAAATCCTCACAACAGCCCAGATGTATTATTATCTCTATTTGAACTGAAGAGTAAACTGAGACTCAGATAGGAAAGTCATTTGTCCACGGTTACAGAGCTCCTAGTGCCTGGTACATAGGAAGTACTAGATGAGTGATTGTTTTTTTTTTTTTTTTTTTTTTTTAAAGATTTTTTTTTTTTTTTTATTTGACAGAGAGAGAGAGAGATCACAAGTAGGCAGAGAGGCAGGCAGAGAGAGAGAGGGGAGGAAGCAGGCTCCCTGCTGAGCAGAGAGCCCGATGTGGGGCTCGATCCCAGGACCTGGGATCATGACCGGAGCTGAAGGCAGAGGCCTTAACCCACTGAGCCACCCAGGCGCCCCTAGATGAGTGATTGTTAATGTTAGTTTTTACTAGGAGGCACAGGTGGGATTGGAGTTGAGATGTAACCTCATCAAAGCCTTTACAATGGCCTCTATGTTGTTCTGTCTCATACAAATCACACTGTCCGTGAGAAAGAGGTGTGTCATGGCCAGGTGTCATTGGCAGGAATCCTTGTTCTAAGGGAGGCACATTGCATATGTCACACCTTCAGTAGCTCCTTATTAGGTAGGGGCATGTAGCATGTGAAATATAATGAATAACACAGAAGTCTCCAAACTTGAGTAGGGTATGCAAAGAATTTTCTAGAAGCTTCTAGAAGCTCAATGATACAGTCAGGGTTCATGGAATCTACATCTATCTTCTGTTTGTGGATGTCATCCTTTCTAAAACTGATTTGCCCAAGACTGCTCTGTGGGCAAGGCTCCATGCTATCTCTCCATTCCTGCCTCCCCTGCACCACAGATTTCTACCATATAGGGTACTCCTCTCACCCATGCCTGTCCTGTGTACATGCATAAGAGACACCCACTCCCAAGGGTGCAGCCGGTGGGCAGAGGCTTAGTGAGATGCTGAGGCCTTCGCGAGAACTGGAGAAACACTTCCTTTCCTCTGAGTGAATGGAGTGTGGGCTGAATCTTAGTCCCTGCGCACACACTCAGCAGTGTGCCCCTATGCAGGTCATTGCCTGCACCAATCTCATTACAATCCTTAAAATGTTCATTGTCCTGAAACAAAGGCTTATGGCTTTGTTTTTTAAGGGGCAGTATCAAAGACTGATTTTCAGAAAGCCTAGAAGTACGAAGTTTTCTGGGTTTCTTTCAGAAGGTCTGTGAGCAAAATCATTCCATGTAGTTTGGGAAGACGTGATCACTGAGCTGCCTCACAGGACAACCCAATGGAGGCATCGTCAATTCTCAAAGACAGTTGAGTCAACAAAAGGGCATTTACCAGTCAGGAAGGTTAACTGCTCATTCTTTATTTCTAAACAAAGATGGTTGAGCATCTCCTAAAGCACAAAAATATAATTGCAGGCCAGACAACAATGAAGACTGAATAAACAGGCTCATAAAATTAATGGCCAGAAATTCCATAGCAACATTTTCAGCCCAGAGCTTCTCAGACCTCAGACTGTAAATATGCCATTTGAAAAACAAGAAGATGGACTCAACATTCCAGTTCCCCAATATATTTTTTTAAGGTTTTATTTATTTGACAGAGAAAGACACAGTGAGAGAGGGAACACAAGCAGGGGGAGTGAGAGAGGGAGAAGCAGGCTTCCTGCTAAGCAGAGAGCCCGATGTGGGACTTGATCCCAGGACCCTGGGATCATGAGCTGAGTTGAAGGCAGATGCTTAACAACTAAGCCACCCAGGCGCCCCATATCCCCAATATCGTTAAGAGCAGGGCAGCCTACTACTCCTGTGCAACTCAGACTTCACAGACACACTTGATGATGGTGATGATCTTACTGAAAAGAGGAAATATTGGTTCAGTGCATGACACTGTTTTCTCGGTCCTTAACTACTCAAATGAGTATGATTTTCAGGTCAGTATTATTGATTTCATTTAAATGCAGTCTTCTCGGGAGAGGCTGCTTTTTAAAATAGATTTCTCAAGAATAAAAGGGTTTCTACCTCACCTTCTCTTCATTATGTTTATGAGTCAATGGGCGGAAGAAAGCAGAGTGCTGCCTCTGAAGTCAGCTAACAGGTGCACCCGGGGAATGAAGGAATGAAACAATTAATAAACACTTAGAAGATCCATCTCTGTGTCATACATGGCATTAGGAAATCATAATAATAGGAAAAGCCAGTGGTTATTAAGCACTAACTACATGCCAAGTGCTATTCTAAGAAAGGGACAGATATTATCACTGAAGCCACATGGCATCAACTTGGACAGAACTGAGTAGCTTGCCCACCACCACAGAGCTGATGTGATTTTTCTTCCCAAATGCTTATTAGTCTTTTATATATACTTTTCTGAGTTTATTTGATAAAGCTTCATATCTATTAATGATAGTATGCACACAGTATATATTGAAGTATTTTTCCAAGTTTGCTGTTAATTTTCTGTGTGTGTTTTTTTTTTTTTAAGATTTTTTATTTATTTATTTGACAGAGAGAGAGATCACAAGTAGACGGAGAGGCAGGTAGAGAGAGAGAGGGAAGGAAGCAGGCTTCTTGCTGAGCAGAGAGCCTGACGTGGGACTCGATTCCAGGACCCTGAGATCATGACCTGAGCCGAAGGCAGCAGCTTAACCCACTGAGCCACCCAGGCGCCCCAATGTGTGGTGTTTTTGACAAAGTCAAATCTATCCTTATTTTTATTTATATTTCACATATTTAGTATCAGACTTACAGAAACTCTTCTCACTCCAGGGTTATCAAATCTTCACCTAAATTTTCTCTAGTAATTTTTAAGCTTTATTTTAATACATTAAAATCTTTCTAGAATTCATTTTAGTTTAGTATGCATCTAATTTTACTCTACTGCTGACCACCCCCAACAATTAGACAGTGTCCCAGTATTGTTTACTGGAAAGTTACTTTTCCAATCATAACTTTATTCAACAGATCCTTATCCAGAACCTACAATGAGCAGGCATTTTTCTAGGTCCAGGGGATACATTACATTATAATGGGGAGGGGCAAAAAGGGCAACTAAACATAAAGTATGCTAGATGGTGTTAAATGTAGAGGACAAGGAGGGGTTGGAATGGCTATTTTACACAGAGTGGTAGGTCTGTAAGGTCTGTAAGGAAGTTCTCTCTGAAATGGTGATATTAGGGTAGAGACCTAAAGGAAGTGAGAGGTGACCTGTGTACCCAGAGAAGGGCATTCCAGGCAGAGGGAACAGTAGGTGCTAGGCCATAAGGTCAGATTATACTTGCTGTGTTCCAAGAATGGCAAAAAGACCACTCTAGCTGAAGCAGTACCACAAATTAGGGGAGACAGTACTACAAGAAATCAGAGGGATGGCTGGAGTCAAATTATGTAGGATCTGATAGGTTATTATAAGCAATATGGATTTTGGCCCTGGGTAAGCATAGCAGATCACATTTCCCAAAGGTGGCCACAGCCACATCTTGTGGGCTTGTCTATAATACGGCATTGTCGTACCCTCAACCTCTCTGAATCTGGGCAGACCTTGCAACCGCTTTGGCCAATAAAATATGTCAGGAGAGATGCTGTAACAGTTTGGGGAATAGCCCCTAACTGGTGTGGTAGCTTCTTCTTCCTGCCTCTTAGAAGACAATCACAATGGAAAAAATGCCCAAGCCACATGGGGAGCCTGGAAAATGAGATGCCACATGAGGAGACAGAGAGGCCAAGAAGCCACAAAGCACCAGGCACATGGGTGAAGAAGAAGAAGGGGATCCTCTAGCCTGGCCAACACCTAAATGCCTCAATTCCTGATCTATGGTATCTTGAGCAAAATTGAAATGTTGTCTTAAGCCACCATGTTTTGGGATAGTTGGTCATGCAGCAATAGAGAACTGGAACAATGAGGAATAAAGCTCTTAGAGGGGTTTGAGCAGTCACAATATTTGACTGTTCTATAAGAATTCCTCTGGGTCTGTGCTGAGAACAGAGGGAAGAAGGGAGAGTGTGGAAAGGAAACCAGTATGCAGAACAGGTAAGAGACCAGAGTGGTAGAGGCTGATGAGGTAGGAAGTGATCCAGTTCTGGATATATTTCAAAGGACACGTGAACGGGAGTTGCTGATGGATTAAATGTGAAGTTGGGGGGCTGAGACCTTCTATGAATGTGTTAGAGTTGGAGAAGGAACCCAAAATGGAGGCGGCAAAGGAGTGAAGAGGATGGCCAGTGAGATAGGAAGAGAAGTAAGAGAATGCTGTTCTGGAGACAGAGGGGAAAGTTGCTTTGGTAAGGAAGGAGTGATAACTGTGTCAGATCTGCCAGAGAATCCAGTCAAATGAGAACTGACCATTCTCAATATTACTGTCCTTGTTCTTGATATTACCAATTCAATATATTTATCATATACTAAATTTGCCTATGTGTGAGCGTATATGTGTGTGAACTTTCTCTTCTCTCCCATTGATCTGTGTAACCATCTGGAATCATATGACCACTGAAACTTTCATACTCCATAAGGCAAGCACCATGCCTGCCCCCTACCTTTTTCTTCTCCCCCCACAAGAATATCTTGGTTATTCTAATCTAAAATTCATCAGAATTTTAGATTGGAATTTTATCAATTCCCCTTCTTCCCCAAATGCACTGGAAATTTTATTTTATACATTTTTGGCATACAAATTAGTCTGGAGAGTGATTACTGAATCTGCTTATCTAGTCTCCACACATTATGTGTTTCCATTTATATGTTTCACAAACCTAAGTAGATTTTTTTTCATATAGTCTCATGTGTTTTCTCTTAAGTTCTTTTCTAGGTATTTAAATTGCAGTGGCTTTTGTGAATTATATCCCCTTTTTCTCATTATGTTTTTCTTACTGGCTATTTTTGCTCTAAGAAATCTGTTTTTGTATGAAGAATTCTCTTATTATTTCTAATGATTTTACAGGTGATGCAAACAGATTTCACACCTTTATTATTTTCATGGGCATAAAATTTCATAGCTATGGAATCAAATAGCCAATGTATAAGGTTGTCCTAATTTCTGCTGATAAAATTATTCCTAGTTTGAAGAATGG
Source organism: Lutra lutra (assembly GCF_902655055.1). Taxonomy (NCBI): domain Eukaryota; kingdom Metazoa; phylum Chordata; class Mammalia; order Carnivora; family Mustelidae; genus Lutra; species Lutra lutra. The sequence continues at coordinate 81,737,684 of NC_062286.1, forward strand.
GATTTAATATGCCAGTATTTCAAAGTGTTTCACAAAGAACTCCATGATTTCCAGGTGCTCTGAGAATGATTGTAGCCACACATCTCAAATTGTCCCAGATATTTCCAATTTCAAATATTTTCCCTTTGTTAACCCATGAGTCAGACCATATGTCCTTTGATCTTTGCTTCAAAAAATATTGTCATGGTATTTAGAAACAGGGACAGCCCAGGCAAAGTTATAACATATGGGATGTTTTTCCTCTGAGCCTCTAACTTTCCTCTTAGCCTTTTTCCTGGTATGTGTGCCTAGAGTACACACATGTGTACGTGCACACACTCAGACACACACACACACAGTGGTGTCCTGGAGGAAAAAAGGGTTTTATTCAAATAATGCCATGTGGGCTGCTGTGCAGCCTGGACTCGGGATCACCTTAAGGCTGGCTGGTGTGGAAGGTTTCAGAGTCGGGAAGCCGGAGTTTGGACCTTGCCTCTAACTGTACACACCTGGTCAAGTCACTTAACCTCAGAACCTCTATTCTCTCTATGTGAATATCTACTTTGTAAGGCTGTGGCGGGGACTCAGAAAATGACTATGAAATGCACACCATAGGTAAGAGCTGAGGAAACAGCATCTGTTTGATTTAGAAGGAAGTTCCGTATTATTCCTCAGGTCCTTAAGAAAATTCCTTGGTTTCATGCTATAGAAGCAAAGCAAAGTTATTGATGCAAAGTGACCAGAATGAAAATGCAGGAAGCAGTGAGCTCTCAGTCTCCTAACTCCCCCTTTTGCGCACCTAGCTATAGAAACAAATCACCAACTGTCTCCCATTTATAACTAACCAGCCTCCACTCAGAGGCTGCAGTGTAGTAACCATGGGGCAGATATTTGTCATTTTTTGCTGTCCCCTTCTAATGACCCACCCCTTCCTACTACCATTCCACTCTTCCTTTTGAGGATGCCTTCATGCGCAGAGCTTTGCGAAATGGGGCCTGAAGTCAAATGGACGGACCTGATCTTGCCCAGGGGGCAGGCATGTGACCTAGACACAGCTCATCACATTCTCCCTTCTTTCTGGGATTCTGTATTTTACATAAAGCATGCCCCAAAGTGGGGACAACTGAGGTCATATCTGTCACTGTGGTGGCCACATTACAGGATGCAGACGGTGTTCACATTTCCATTACTGTGGTTCTCAATGGTGTTCTTACTGGTTCTGGCGACTTGGCTTTCAGACCCGCTCACTGCTCTCCTTTATACCCGGTCAACCCCTGCCCCCCAAACTGTTCCAAAAGATTGCCTTTTTGTTTAGCACAGCTCAGTTTGGTTTTTCTCTCTTGCAACAGTGCACAACTGATAGAGCCAGATTCCAAGACAAAGGTAAGAAAAGTAGCTCATCCCACTTAGCAAGAATTCTCTTACCATGGTCAACAGCTGGTGCTTGGGGAAAGGGGGACTCTTAAAACACATGACTAAATGGTACATCATGACTGAGCTGAAGTTCGACATTACCACCTTAGAGAGGATTTTGGAGTAGAATGCCTTTCAGTTTGCAAATTTATCACCAAAGGAGGCAAGAGGATGGAGGGATGGAAAAGAGAGAGTGAGTATCCACACATGTGATGATCAACTCAAACCCAAAGGCTTCATACGTTTTCAGGAGAACCTGAAACAATTTCTTTGTTCAGAATGGGGAAAAGTAAACGCTAGATTTGCCTTTCCACTCTCCATTTTCCATTGTTTCAGCACTGCTCCGTGGGCCTGAGAAAGCTGCCACCAGCATTTACTAGTTATCTGATTGTCATCCTACTTAACATGTTCCCTGGTCTGCTGGCTGATGGTAGTTTAAGCAGGGTCTAATTGGTAACATATTGTCGATTGAATTAAGTGCCATATGATAGATATTTAAACCATGGTAATTCTTCCATAAAGAAAAAATCTGTCAACAGACTACAGCAGAGGATCATTAATAAATCAAATTGTCATGTTTATTAGTTATTGCAGGAGTCTTGTTGTCTTGTATTCATGATAGTCCCCTCCCCCCATTTTTAGCACCAATAACAGGTATAAAGAGGAATCTCTGGCAAGGCGCTTTTCAATGGGTTCATATTTGTACACAAACACCTGTTTGTATTTTAATCATGAGAAAAATGGTGCTACTTCGCTTTAAAAGGAACATGGATTGGGGCTGTTTTTTGGATGAGGGATAATGTTTTTATTTTCTTGCAGTTATGTTTTAAAACATTTGGAATCAACACATTGATAATCAAAGAAAAGCCAATGAAAACAAAAATGAGAACACCATTTGCTGATCAGATCTGCAAAAAAATAGAACTGGTAGAATGTACTACAGGTTTTGTAGAACAGTCGCTGCAGTTTGATTTGTAATATTACAAAAATTGGCAATAAATTAACTTTCCATATATGGGAATGATTCAACAGATTATGGAACATCAGTACCAGGGAGCAAAACAGCTATTTGAAAGAATGAGCTAAATCGTACCTAATGACGCATCATTAAGAACCACTATCATTTATACTTTCCCTTTCCCTTTTCTTTTAACTGCCTGGACTGAAAGTCACTTTCCACATGTTTTTCCTACATGAATAAGAAATAATAGAATCATGTTTTGCAAATGTACCATCCCTGAATCTCCTAAAACCCTGTGCACTGAGTAGGACAGGCTATTATACCAAATTTACAGAAAAAGAAACTGAAGCGCGGAAGAGAAAGTGATTTATCGAAGGAGTCCCATAGCTGTCAACTCAGGAGGCAGGATGCAAGGATGCAAGCTCTTCCTCTGAACCAATGTGTAGAATAAAGGGTCTAGAAATCAGAGACCAGCATCCAGCTCCTCCCCAGAGTGTTAAATCTCAGCATGACCTTGAACTTGTTCCTGAATTCTCTGGGACCTGGCTTTCTTATCAGTCACACTTCAATACCACATAGTACTGTTGAGGCGATCCTGGCAGCCAGGAGCACAGAGTTGGAGATGGTCAGACCCCTGCTTTGCCTGGTCCCACCCAGCTCTGCCTGGTCCCACCTGGCTCTGCACCCTTGGGCCAGCTATCGGCTATCTTCTAAATTAGGCACAATCCCAAGGGCTCTACACAACATCATGAGATGGCATGTAACATGTTCACACACGTGACAGACACCAACCCCATGCCATGTACTGTCATTTGTAACCTGTCAGTTACAGGTCTCTACTGCCCAGGTTGCTGTGCACATGGAAGTCTGTGTCATCAAATCTGCTAAGCTCCGGAGCTTGCTCTGATCACCAGCAAGACTCAGGGGTAGGTCTGCCTCGGGCTCCTGTCCTAGCCAGACCTCCCACCCCCCCGCCACTACACCTTGTTAGGGCTTGCACTTGGGTATCCTTGCTCTGACCTCCTCTGTATCTCCCCATACACTCATTTACCTACCCCACATCCCACTTTCAATCTTTCCCATTTCTCCTACCATCTCCCTTCAAATCTGACAGCTTAATTGAGGAAAAGGGTGTGATACTACTACGACTACTATTAATAATAATAATAAATAATGATCACTAAGACTTATTGAGCCCTTTCAATGAGCCAGGCACCCTCCTAAGCACTTGACACGTATCATCTCTGCTAAACCTTACTTAAGAGGTAGAGACTATTGTTGTACCCATTGTACAGATGCCAGGACTCTGATGCAGAGAGGTACAATGAATGACGTGCCCAAAGTCACAGCAAGTGTCAGAGTAAAGATTGGAACCCAGAAATCCAGTGACTGAACAATGTATATTTTTCCACTTTCTAAATACAAAATAAATGAAAACTATGCATGACACAACTAAACACTAAATGCAGGTGTTACCCAGAGAAAGAGAACCACAGTAGACAGAAGCAAACCCAAAACCTTAGCATACTGAGTGTTTGTGTTACTTTCACTGTAATAACCTCACATCAGCACTGAGGTGAGAAACCCTAGTGGACCTAGGTAAAGGAAGGAACTCTTTCTCACTTTGCACTAAGGGGCAAATGCTTCTGAGAAAAGCAGAGAGCATAATTTGAAAAAAAAAATTAGTTGTACACTCGAGACTCAAAGAACGAGCTTACTGCCACTCCTCTGCTGTTGTGGGTATGAGTTAACACTTGGCTTACGCTATTTTAGTGATAGTATCAGGTCACAGAGTACCTGAACAGGCTCTACCTCAGAATTTCCAGCCCTTTGAGTAAAAGGGATTATGAACTGCATATCGAAACATGATTTCACTTTTACATTTGTAAGAGCGTGAGTAGCAAGGAATTCACAAAGTAGGGGGAAAAAATCCTTTATCACACCACTAGTTTCAAAAATATTGTCACTATTGCTATTTTGTATTAGATGTGTGTCTATGTGTATACACGAGTGTGTGTACATTACATGTAATGTGCCATATGTATATGCATGATGTCCGCACACCCAAGCATACATACATGCATGTACATGATGTGCTGTCCAAAGAATAGGAGCTAGGGCTGTCAGACCCTATTGTTGAGAAGGTCATTTGTTCTGAGTTATTTACACAGAAGCAGTGGTGGCCTTAGGGTAAAACACACACATTCTTTCCTTCCTGTGATCAGGCCTCTGGGTCATTCTCTGTGACCATTCACTGGGGTCCAGTCTGTGGCCATGTCATAGGCTCTATTTGGGGGTATAACTAACAGCCTAAATAAGGTTCAGACACACCGATCATAAGGCCCATATGCCCAGCTATCATCACGAAGGGTATCAGCACGTCCACACCAAGACTACATATCCCTCACATGTGCGCCCACACGAATCCTGTGACCTTTTCTGATCGTGTTCCAAGTCTGCCTCCGCAGTTGATCCAGCCATTCACCCCAGGCTGAATTATCTCTATGGAGTGCAATGGGGGTGCTCCCTGCTGCCAGGCTACTCTGAAGCAACCCCCAAAATAGGTACAAAGCAAGGGTTACTTCTTCTCCACCCATAGCAGCCCAGAGGATCCAGATGCTCTCTGGCTTGATCTTACCTCTCAACTCACGGGCTCCTCTTCTTTCCCTCTCAGATAAGTCGTTCAGCTTCTTTCTTCTGAGGCTGTGTGTGGAGCTCCCATCTCACTGGCAAGCTATCTGAATGACACTTTCTGTATAAACAGGAAGAGTATATGTGGTCATGACTAAAGTGTGCAGGTGCTGATAGAGGATGTGAAAGTGTGGAGGCGAGTGACTAAACCAGCCGATGGCATTTCCTCACCAGATACCCAACTGCCCTCCTGTTACCCACTGTAGGGCTAGGTGTGCCAGAAGGCTGGAAGCAAGAGCCTGGGCCCCATTCTGGGGGACCACCTGACATAAACCAGAAGAATGTGGTTGGTCATGGAGGCCAAGAATGAAGTTCTCTACTACTCTGCCTCTCCCTAACTCTGTGCAGACTCCTTAAAAGAATCCCAGGAACATTTTTGGAATCCCTTAAATATATTCTTACCATCAAGTACATTGATTTAAATGGTCTACTTGACTTGTCTGAAACTCTGCTGGCTTCTCAAACTGCCCATACATAGGAGACCAGAACCAAAAGACTTATCCTGTCTGTCATCTGTAATAAGTCTTCTAGAACTTTCTAGAATAGAGATGCAGTGGGAGAGAAGATCCACTAGATCAGTAATCAGATGACCCAAGACTGCTCTACTTGCAGGGTTTCTACCAACTCACCTCTATTCACTGGTCAACACACAATAGTAGGGCTTCTTGCCCCACACCCTTCCATTCTACCCCATTCGTCTCTAGAATACTTTCTGTCACCAAGGAACTGACTGATGGACACTTTCTTAGTTCCTATCTTATCTGTCCCCCTGCAGTGTTTGACACAGGGACCATTTCTTTCCTTCCCTCTTGGCCTCCATGACTCCACATTCTCCCGGTTCGGGTCAGGTGATCTCTCTCATTGTTAGGTTTCCATTCCTCTGCCAACATCTTAATTTTTGTCCCTCCCCAGAGCTCTATGTTTAGTCTAGTGGTTAAAGTTCTCCACAAGTGGCTCTCCCCAAGCCCACATCCATATATTCACAAGTCTCTGCTATTCTCCCAAGATGTTCCCCAGTTACCCTGGCTCAAATGGTGAAACCCTGGCCTCTAACCTTTCCATGAAACCTGTGAAATCCTTCCTGCCTTGCTCCCAACTTGCTCCTATTTCCCACTCCTGAGTTTGCCCACTTCTGGCCTCTTGCTTTGTTCTTGGCTAAAACAGCTTCTTCAGGTATGACCCTCAATCACCCTTGTCCAAACAGGGCCATTCATCTGTATCCTCAGGCTGGATTCACTTCTGGACATATCTAGAAACTGCCCACCCCAGCCTATGCCAATCACGGGGAAATTATCCAGGTATTGACCACATCAGGTCCCTGGCAAGGGGAAAATCTTTCTTTCTCTTATATTCAAATATTCAAACCAGAAATGGGGAGTCTTCCTGCCTTCTTTCCTTTCTCACACACCTGTCAACCTTTCATTATCAAGCCCTGTCAATTGACCTCTTAAACCACACCTCAAATTCTTCCCTATTCTCCTTTCCTATAGCCAGACCCTGACTTCAGGTCTCATTAACAATTCTCCCACCCCCAAAAAGGCATGTGTACCCAAGGTGTGCAAGAACATTCAGAGTTGGGGGAAGAAAAGTCTTAATATCTACTCATGCTTACTTGATTTATTTGTATTGAGGTTAGATTCACATAACATAAAATTAACCATTAACCATTTTAAAATGCACAATCCAGTGACATTGAATATACTTGCAATATTGTACAACTATCCGCTCCATCTAGTCCCAAGATTCACATTTATTTTTGTGTCATATTTTTAGTGTCTTCTATTGTGTACATTTTAATGCAGGTAATGTTTGAATACAGTTGTATTGTGACCATTTGTGAATAGTCATACATCCACTGGGAATCTGTCGTGAAAGCCTCTTTACTGAGGAGGATGCATGATAGGAAACATGGACACATGAAGTCTCTAAACTCATCTCCCAGATGACAGGCTCTAGAGTGCTTTCCAAACTGTCTCCAAATTTTCTTTGGAAATGACTGCAGAAATGATATAACATTACAACCCCTGCACCCCAGTCTCAGTCCTTAAACTCTTTAGTGGCTCCCCATTACCTATAGGAAAATCCCTAAGTTCCAGCACTGGGGGACAAGGTGTTTGATGCAGTAGCCTCTGACCTCTCTCTAGTATCATCTCTTGTCACGCTCGCTACCTCCTTCCTTCTCACCACCCAACAAGACCACACCACTGGCAATTTCCTGAACATCCAGGCTACTTTAAGTCACTCTTTTTCCATGTTATTCCTCTTTGGGGGGTGCCTTTACTTCCATGGACTATCTGGCAAGTCCCCACAGACACTAAAAATCCTTCCTCATTAATCCTCTCTGAGGTGTCATTCATGATACATGCCAGCGAGCCCTGCAGCATTTGTTTCCATGTTGGAGGATATCATGGGCAATTTGGTGGTTAAGATGGCGAGTTCTGACATTAGAAAGACCTGGGTTTGAGTCCTGCCTCTACCATTTACTACCTGTGGAAACTAGTGTTTCATGTTCTCCATGGGTGGCCTTAAGTACATTACTTAAGCTCAATCTCCTCATCTCTACAATACCCATAGCAGAGTAGTTGCATAAATTAAACAACATCATGCATAAGTATTCAATAAGTAGAGGGGAACAATTGTTTCTCTTACTGTTCTGAATCCCTAAATATTTTGTAAATCTCCTACCAAGGAGACCTACTCTCAATGAGGCAGAATGGCTTTATTTAAAAAAAAAAAAAAAAAAAAAAAAAAGATTACTTCTTTAGTGTGGATTTGTAACAGAAATTCAAAGAAGGCATTTTTTGCCAGCTGTTTATGCACCGACCTCTGCGGACTTCCCAGCCATGCCTCCTCCCCTTTCCTCCTCCTGGCCCCTCTCACCACCCACACAGCAATAACCCACAACTGGCAGGTTGCTGAACACTAGTGGCTGATCTCCCACTTTGCTTCTTCATAAGCTTGCTGCCCCAACACTGGTGGGGAGCACTCAGGGAGCCCGCCTGTGTTCCTCTTAGGGAGCATCCCCGTGTGCCTCGCCCTGGGTGAACAGCTGGGCAGAAGAGAAGGCAGACATAGGATGTGAGCAGCAACAGGTCCCTAGAGGCAGGGCATTCATGTAAACTTCTTTCCAGCCTCTGGCAAGATCTCTGGCACAATGTTTAACAAATGTACTTCCTCTGCCATAACACCAACACGCTGAATAACAATCAATTACTTATTCACGCATCTTCTCCAGGAGACCGGAGGGCTCTGCCAGGTAAAGTTGGCACTGGTCTCTGTCACACATAGTGGGCCCTCAATAAATTTGTTGAGCGAGTGTATGAATGAAAATAAACTGTAGTTGGGTAAAACCAATGTTGACCTCAAATTCTGTCATGTGTTAACCTTGTCGTGCTGTGTGGCCTTGAGCAAGTTGTAGTATCTCAGAGCTCAGTTGCCTCATAAAATGGGAAGCACAAAACACACCCTCCCATGGGAACAGAGCCGTTTCCAAAGCAGGTCATAAACTGTAAAGCCTGCCCTTTACAAGACAGATGCCACTGGGTGTATTTGGAGCTGGAAGCAAGAAGTGATGAGAGAGGGTGGCAAAAAAGATGGGGACAGATGTGCCTAAGCAGGTTAGTGGCAGAATGTCCTACTGAAAGGACACCTTACTTCTCCAGCATGTGAAAGCCAGGATTTCACTTCTGAACCAGGAAAGGCTGTGTTTGTGGGGCTGCTATTCCCCTGAGCCCACTCTCTGTTTACTATGTAAAATTCTGGAGGCCTCCCTGGAGGAAAGTGGCTCTGTTTTGTGATAGGGGACAAGAGCATAAGAAACATGGCTTATCCTGTCCGCCAGGACCTGGAAAGAAGCCCAAACTGGCTGTACTCACTGGACACCAAGGGGCCTCTTGAGTGAATCTCTCCACAGAGTCGGGATGAAGAAGTGTGTTTGGGAATCTTACAATTCCTTTTTTGGGTCAGTGCAACCGCTAGAGTGGTAGTTAGGGTGAGGAAGGACTAGTTAGTGCTGCCTGGGATCTCTACTGTAATTCTCAGCCAGAATGGGTGCCGACAGCCTATCCTGTCTGAGAGCTGGAATAGGTAGCGAGGATAAATCCTGAGGGAGAAGGCCCATTGGGGTCCACACCAGGAAGGACTGTACAAGATCATGGAGGTACATTGGAGAGCAGAGACTCTCCATCTTTGCATCCCCAAGCACTCTAGTATGGCATCAGGCACTCAGAAGGTGCTGCGAATTTTGGCTGAGTGAATAGGTAGGATCCGATCTCCTCAATGTCTGTTATGTGTATATGTCTATATCTATTATTTATCTCATGTGATAATAGAAATCACTGACAGTGATTACTGAATGCTTATGCTGTACCAAGAAGCACTTTGTATTAACTTATTTAATTCTCAAAAATCCTATGAGATAGATACTATTCCTATCCTTATATTGCCAATAAGGAAAATGAACCCCAGTTTAAGAAACTGCCCAAGGTCAGGGGTGCCTGGGTGGCTCAGTGGGTTAAGCCTCTGCCTTCAGCTCAGGTCATGATCTCAGGGTTCTGGGATCGAGTCCCACATCGGGCTCTCTGCTCAGCAGTGAGCCTGCTTCCCCGCTCTCTCTGCCTGTCTCTCTGCCTACTTGTGATCTCTCTCTCTCTCTCTCTGTCAATAAATAAATAAAATCTTAAAAAAAAAAACAAAAACCTGCCCAAGGTCACACATAATTAATGAATGATGCAGCGTTCAAACACAGGTGTTACTCTTTCAGAACACATACAGTCTCCCTACACAAACACACACACACACACACACACACACTTTATTCACATACTATTACATGCATATGTAAAGACAGGTAGACACATTGTGCTTGTATTTATAAACAAATCTATGTGCATTATGTTTATTCCTGGCATGGCTATCCTGTGTGAAATTTTCATTAGATTTCTCAGCCCTAGTGAGCACCCCAAAACATACACATTTATATATAGTAATTTTACCTCATATGTCAGGATCACACAAATCAAACCAAAGGAGGGGATGGGAAGGAGCTAAATTAATTAGTTGAACAATGTCTCTCTGTTAGAACCAAAAGACTTCTAGCTAAGAAATAAATAAGCAACAGAAGGAAACAATCAGAAGGAAGATAGAACAAGCTTCATACACTTGGTCTCGAAAGTATGAGTAAGTGTGCAATGCTTTAAGGCAAAGGAAGTAGAGTGGCCCATCACCCATAAGAAAAATTACCGCTGGATCCACTCTGTAATTCATGGCTGGAACATGAAGCAGGGAGTGCTGCAGTGATATAATAAGAAACAAATAGGGTAGACAAGGATGGAACACAATTACGGAGACACTCAATCCGTTGGTTGCATTTACCAGAGAGTAAGTTGCATGCCAGAGAATTTGCATACAAATGAGATGCTGAAAATACAGGAACAGGACAGTGATAAGACCTCATACATGTTATTAAAGCATGTCAGTGGGAAAAACAATCATTAAATTGATACCATGTAGGTTTAACTACATTACATTACAAAAATAAATTTTCAAATGGTCTCCTGAGCTTTAAAACACGTATGTGGCTTTCAATTCAGCAAGTTAACTGGTATTTTGTGTGTGTCTATCTTGTTATTTGTGTTGCTTGGCCTTATTATTTTACAAACTAATATTTTAAAATAAAGACTAGATTATTAGTTCTCCTATAGGTTAAATGTAATCATTCTTTTAACTTTCACAAACACTATTTTTTATGCTCTTGTTATATGCTGTGTGCAATTCCTAGACGAAATTTTTAAAGAATAATTTCTTCAAAATATTTCATCATTACCATGGTGTAAACTTTGTTTACATGAATAGATCAGAAAAAATTCAACTTTTATAAATAATCATTATACCATTTTAATTTAACATTATTTATATTTATATATTTATATTATATAAGGTATAAAATAAATATACAAATATAAATACATATATTATATATAACATATATAATATATAAATATATTTATTATATGTTTAGTTATGTATTTAGTTATATATTATTTAATATTTATTTATTACCATTATTTAATAATAACCATTATTTAAACCATTATAAATAACCTTTGAAACTTCTACAATAGTTAAAATGATATTTAAGGACTCCAACAGTCTTCTTTTGCTTGTCTTGAAAGTTGCTTTGGTGAAATACATTGTGAAGTAGAAATGAATTCTGTATCAAATGAAACTTCATATCAATATTTGAAAATAGTGATGACACTCTCATTTTTGCTTTGTGCATATATCAGAGAAATCACTCAGTTGGTAGCACTGAAAGGCAAATCTACCAAAAGGGAAAGGAGTATCCAAAACCCATGACAGAGATTTAGGGTTGGGGCCAGGGTGTATCCCTGTTCATCCTCCCTAATTACCAGCCACATCCTTGTTGTAGTTTGTTCCTTGATGCTTGGACACCTTACCTGAACTTTCCTGCTCCATGACAGAGCCAGATGTAACTCATTTTATTTTCTATCTCATCTCAGGAACTGTGGGGCATGCCATCAGACTCCCATCTACTCAAGCGGTTCTCCTGAGAGCGCCAGAGAAAGCTGCTCAAGGCCGGAGGTGGCTAACCTGAAGTTTTCAGCTTCCTTCATCTCTTTAGATGGCTTCACAGCTCAGGAGACCCAAGGCACAAGAGTGCTTATTGGTCAGGAAACACTGTTCTAAAATTTGGAAGCTAAGTGTTGGTTATTACTTTCATGCTCAATATGCTGTTAGTGAATACATGCTATGAAAATTAATAAAGGGACATCTCACTAAAGTGAAGTTGGGAGGCTAGGGGAACCTTAATATTTAATGTCAATTATAGGAAGAATTGTCAATTATAGACCCAATGGAAGAATCATCAACAGGAAAGAATCATCCGCTACAGAACCCACCAGGGAAAGTTATATACTGCGTCTCGTACAGGAAACTGACTACTCCTTCAACTCAGCCAATGAGAAACCACCATCACCCTGAATTTGTGATTCTTCTAAAGGATTTTTGTTCAAAACAACCCCTCCAAACTTCTTCTCCATAAAATCACTTTCCTCTCCTTTGTTTGCTGGACTTGCCTATGGTTTTGCCATACCTTCATGTCCTTGATTGCAATTCCCTGCTACTCCTAAATAACTCCAGTTTTTGCTGCTAAAATAACCTTTATTTTTAAGAATATTATTGCATTTTATCGTATCCCTCAATTTGGACTTTGTTAATTACTCTGATCATCTTAAGATGTTTGTTTCTATATATTTTTATTGACATATAGTTGACATACAATGTTAGTTTCAAGTGTACAACACAGTGATTCAACAATGCTATACATTGTTATGATCCCATTATGTGTAGCTCCCTCCTGTCACAATACAATGATATTATAATACAACTGACTATATTCCCTATACTGTATCCTTCATCCCCAAAACTTACTCATTCCCTAACTGCAAGCCTGTATGCACCTCCTGCTCTCCTTTACCCATTTGCCCATTCCTGATAATTCTCCCCTCTGGCAGCCACCAGTTTGTTATCTGTATTTAAGAGTCTGTTTTTCTCTTTTCCTTTGTCTGTTAATGTGTTTTGCTCCTTAAATTCCATATATGAGTGAGATCATATGGTATTTGTCTTTCTCCATCTGACTTGTTTCACTTAGCATAAGATTCTCTAGGTCTATCCATGTTGTTGCAAATGGCAAGATCTCATTCTTTTATATTGCTGCATAATATTCAGTGTGTGTGTGTGTGTGTGTTCACACATACCACATCTTCTTTATCCACTCATCTATTGATAGACATTAAGGTTTTGCTTTGTATATTTTATGCTATTTTTTTGGACACATAGATATTCCTGTAAAATATTTAATTTTGTTATTGATTATACCTTATACCAATTTATAAGATGATTCAATTTTCATTATAATTGTAGTGCACATGACATCGAATTTGACTTTGTATGAATAGAAATATCACATTCCTTATATTTAGCATTTTCCTTGTCTTTACCCGTTTAATTTTAACATTTCTTTGTCATTTTGGTTTACATATTAGGAGCCTAGTAGTTTGTTAGACTTTATGTTGTTGGGGGTTTTTTGAGAGAGAGAGAGAGCAAGAAAACAAGCACATGAGTTGGGGGAGGGGCAGAAGGAGAGGCAGGCTGAGAATCCCAAGTAGGTTCTACACTCAGCGTGGAGCCCGACTTAGGGCTTTTTCTCATGACCCTGAGATTATGACCTGAGCTGAAACCAAGAATAGGACACTAAACCAACTAAACCACTTAGGTACCCCAGAGTTTATGTTTCACCTGGTATTTGTTTACCTGGCTTCCCTTATTTACTTTTACTCTCTAAATTAATTTACTTATTGTTTCTTCTATTATTTTTCAGGCTTCTCCTTTTTTATATTTCTTGTTTTGATTTTTCTATATAAATTAGGCATTACTCTCTTCGAAAGGTGGAAATCCAGTTTTAACTTCACTGGTCTTTTGTTCTTTAAGTCTAGTCATTTTGAAACCGACAAAAACATTAAGCATTATTTACTGTTTTAGTTTTAGTAAGATGGATAAAATGCTTAATAGAGCAACATATTAAATAGAACTACTAATGGCATGATAATTTCAGTAATTCTGGGAACTGATGTTAACTGAGGGCTTACGACATGTCAGAAACCTGTTGAGTCTTTCAAAGATGGAACTCAGTGGTGGGGTTCCCAAGGCTGAAGCTTAGCCAAGTCCAAGGGGTTATCAGTAGATGAGGCAGGGATCTAAACCCTTGGCTGTGTGACTACAGAGTCCAACACCAAATCCAAAGGGGTGTCTCAAAAATATTTTAAGGAAGTGATGTCCTCTCTTGCCCCAGTGACTGGCTATAGAGCTCATTCAAGGATGTTCTCGCAGCCAAAGATAACTGATCCTGGAAAAAAGCCACTTACAGTGAATCCATTTAATGGGGGGGGGGGTCTGGGGAGCCTGGGTGGCTCAGTGGGTTAAGCCTCTGCCTTCAGCACAGGTCATAATCTCAGGGTCCTGGGATCGAGCTCTGCATCAGGCTCTCTCCTCAGTGGGGAGCCTGCTTCCCCCTCTCTCTGCCTGCCTCTCTGCCAACTTGTGATCTCTCTCTCTCTATCAAATAAATAAATAAAATCTTTAAAAAAAAAATAAAGTAGGGGCCCAAATTTGATACTCAGTAGAGAAGAAGTTTCATTGTGATTTTATTTTTAAAAAAGAAAAACTGTGAAAGTAAGTTTATTCTACATTTATTAAAATGTAGGTTGTAATTGTAATTATGTGCTAATTCTTAAGACAAAGAAGAAAGAAACTGAGTACTATTTGGGCGGCTTTTTCTATTTTGGTGAAACATTCCTGATAAAAGAGTAGGGTACTACCTAAGGACATCCTTTACTTCACGTAGTTTTATGGTATAAACATAAAGAAAACATCTCTTTTATTGAAGAAGGAGAAGAAGAAGGAGGAGGAGTAAAGGAAGAAGAGGAAAGAGGAGGAGAAGGAAAAGAAGAAGAAGGGGAGGAAGAAGGGGGAGAGAGAGAGAAGCAGCAGCAGCAAAGAATTCATATATTTGCCTAATGTCTCTTTTAATCCTTTGACATTAAAATCACTCCCTTTTGAAATGTCTGAGTGTTAATTTTCTCTTCAATTTTTCACTGGGGGAACTTTGTTAACCTGCATTAGATAATTGTTTTACATGTGACTCGAGCAGTTCTGCAACACCACTTCCATCTGCTCCATGAAATTTTACATCTTTTGCAAAATGTATAATTTCACTCTGCAATGGACTTACATCTTATATCCATTGTATTACATTGTGTTGTTCTGCTTATATATGACAAATGGGGAGGGGCACACTGTACCAGACTTGGTCCCTATAGGAAGCAGATGGCATACTCACTCAGACTATGTAATTGAGGAGAGTTTAATGAAAAAAAAACCTTAAAAAATGTTGTTGGTCAGGGCTGGAGAAACCAGTAAAGGATATTGAAGGATATGAGGATTAACAATAGCAGGAAGCCATTGCTAGCCACGGGTAAACCCCAAACCCCTACCTGTGACCCAAAACAGATAGCTATAGCCAGAGGAGAGGGCTGTGACAAAGAAGCTGTGATTTATGGGCACCTGGGTGGCTCAGTCATTAAGCTTCTGCCTTTGGCTCAGGTCATGATTCCAGAGTCCTGGGATCGAGCCCCACATCAGGCTCCTGCTCTGCTGGGAAGCCTGCTTCTCCTTCTCCCACTTCCCCTGCTTATGTTCCCTCTCTTGCTGTCTCTCTATCAAATAAATAAATGAAATCCTTAAAAAAAAAAAGAAGTTGTGATTTAGGTAGAGAAACACAGGCAATTCACAATAATCCAGTTGAGAAGGAGCTGGGAGAGTAATTATCAGTAATTATCTTATTATCACTCTTCTATTGTCTTCTGGTCACCTGCCAGGGACATCCATTGGCTAAACCCAGATGGAATCCAGAGAGGAAGGGGGCCCACTGAATACATTTCTAGAGTTTAGCCTCTCAGGAGAAAGGGAGGTAGAAAGGGAGAGATTGGATCTAGGGGGACAAATAAAAGTATCTATCATATTGACCAGAGACATGTTGATTTGTTGACTCAGTAGATTCTGATATTAAGTAGAGAGTGATATTTGAATGAGAACAAGCCCCACAGGTGCTCAATTCATTATGGATCTTCTAGTTTTCTAATTTGTCCTTCCTATATTACATCATAACCAGAGCAATCTGCAGGACAAATATTGGATTAATTTGATCTCCTGAAGTTTCCTTTCTACTTTGAAGAGAAGAAATTGAACAAGGGGTAGATTGAACACATGTGCTTTGGGGACACATTTGTGTATTTCTCCATATATATATATGGATATATATATATATATATATATACACATACATACATACATATATACACATACACACACACACACACATATACACACACATAACAGAAAAATATCTCTATACAGCATGGGTGAATTTACTGAATCAGCTAGCAATAATGGACATTTCAATAGCTAGAAAATGCTTTCTGACATTTTGAATCCAAGAGACCATATTCAAACTTTCAAGCCTTCACTTAACTACCAGTTTCATGATCTCACTTGACCTACAAGGTTTAAGGAGCAAAATGAAAGTTTCAGAAAGAAATTAAGTTGTAAATAATTCCATTTTCTACCATTTGCAATGACTTAAGAAAAATTTTTTTACACGGGGGCTCCTGGGTGGCTCAGTCAGTAAGTGTCCAATTCTTGATTTCAGCTCAGGTCATGATCCCAGGGTCGTGAGATTAAGTCCCGCATCTGGACCCATACTTAGGGTGGAGTCTGCTTGTCCCTCTCACACCCCCTGACCACCTTTCTGCTCTCATGCACATGAGTGCTTTCTCTTTCTTTTGCTTTCTCAAATAAATAAATCTTAAAGAAAAAAAAAGTTACTTCTGGCTCCTTTCTGAAGTCTTTCAGGAGATCTGAAATGAATGTTTTCTAGAGTAATCACTAATACCTATTTGCTTCTATACTTTCAGGACAATTTGCCTGTTTTTAAACATTCTAATGGTTAAAACAGGACAAATAAGGGCAAAAGGAACAGAACACATCATTCTGACAAAAAGCTTAGTCTAGGCTACAGTTGTAGAGAAAAATTTTTGTTTTTGACTGGCAAGTCATTCACCTATTTTCAAGATGTAACTTACCACTACCCACTCAATCAGAAAACTAGGAAATGGCCCATGGCCCCCAAACCTCATGCATCTCTACCCTTTCATCTCTGACGTCCTGTTATCTCCTCTGGGAGCAAGGTCTGCATCTTCACTAGTCTAAGCCAAGTCATAGTTTGTTCCCCCACAGGCAGATGCTGAGACATGGATTCTAGTGTAAATTATTTTTTAGGGAGGCTAAGAAGTCACCAGGAAGGAGCCAAAAGGAGATATTATCAAAACACTGTAGCCAACTAG
Source organism: Lutra lutra (assembly GCF_902655055.1). Taxonomy (NCBI): domain Eukaryota; kingdom Metazoa; phylum Chordata; class Mammalia; order Carnivora; family Mustelidae; genus Lutra; species Lutra lutra. Next base: position 81,754,709 of record NC_062286.1, read on the forward strand.
AACCTAACTTTTGGAAAAATGACCTGGGAGCCAGTGTAGAACACACAACTCAGAAGTTGAAAGCTGGAGTATTTTAATGCCAATTTCTGTCATTGGTTGGAACCTACTTGCTGAAGGCACTAGTTTGCCGGCATTTCAAGTTGGCCAAAGATGAAGGCAAAGTAGGATTTGGAGGCCAGAGAAGACCTTCAGGCAAAGAAGCACAAAAGCAAAGAAAAAGAAAAGAAGTATTGGCAGTTGGAAATTAGACTGGCATATTCAAAGGTAGTAAGTTAGTGCCAGGGTACAGGGGCAGGGCACCAATATCTGCTACACCAAGGCTCTTTCTCCCATCATTCTCTCTCTCCCTATTGTCCTCAACTCAGGGGACTTATTTTCTTGTCTTGGATTGGAGAGGCCTCTACTCTCTACCCCTGTTTCTCTCAAGAAGTTTGCTGAGGCCTCACATTCTCTAAGTTGTCCTAAAGGCCTAGGCTTTGGGACCACCAAAGCCAGAGAGTTACAGACCTCCTTAGCTCTCTATTCTATCATATTTTCACACAGGACAATGAACACAGAGCAAACCATCTATATGAATGGATAAAAGCAAAAAATGGAAATATTGGAGAGGCAGTTATTATCTCAAAATTTTATCCTTCTATAGAATCCACCACTGTTGTTATCAACACTACCATTAGTTATTTTATTACTGTGGGTGCAACAGGAAACATTATTATGACAACAATCATGAACATTAGTACTAATAAATGTGAAAAACAATAATCAAATTAAAAGTAATATAATTTTTGACATCTGTGTGCTTACCATTCGAACTTATTTTTATTAAAATCCTATAAAATAGCTCTACAGGCTACGAGAGAATGACTTAGAATGGACTAATGATTCAGCTGAAAACAAGTGGAAAAGCAAATACAAAGTAAATTTGTTTGATAGCATTGGAGAAATGCTGGGAGAGGTGCCAGTTCTTGAAGGGCCAAGGTCCTAGAGAAAAGGGAAGCTCACTGAGGAGAACTTAACCATTTTCATTCCATTCTTCTTAGGACACTTGCTGATTCCTGACATGGAGAGAGTAAAGTTGAACTGGGCAAAAGAAAACTACCAAGAATCACATAAACCAGAAGAATGTCTGATAATCTCACAGGAAAGGAGATGGAAAATAAGAGTTTGGGGTTGCCAAGATAGCCAAGACATGAAGACCAATCACTCAAAGAGAAGAGAAGCTCAGAAAAGTAAGCCTGATATTCCACAGTAGTTTCTCCCTTGAGGCATTTGTTGACTCTTAATTTGTGCAATAAAATTAATTGATTGATTGATTGATTGAATTTGTGCAACAAAATAAAATGCTCAGAAATCCCTGAAAAAACAGCAGGAAAACATAGCAAAAGTTCTTACTGGTCATGTATATGTGGAGAAATGAAAATTAGAGCCCAGTACCCTCTAAGCTCTAGCAAACACCCAAATTATCAATGAGAGTATGGAGTATGTATTAAAGGTAGGTTTGAATCAGAAATAAACTCAATCTTACAAAGACTACAACATGGCTTTGAACCAAGGATTAAGGTAAACTGCCCATATTTGAGCTGTCTGGCAGAGTGTAGCACTAATCCTCTCTGAAGCAGAAAAAATTACCCTCACCCTCTTCAATTTTTTACACATGTTTGACATTCAATTGAACATATCAAGTATATAGGAAACAAGGTTAAGAGAGAAATAGGCAATATACAATAGGCAATAAAAATAGAGGTGATCGAGATATTTCAGTTATATGCATTCACACATCTGATTAGTATGTTTATGAAACTAGATTCTAAGAGGAATAAATTTCAACAGAGTACTGTAATATACTAAAGGGAAATTCCTAAAATTGAAAATATAACTGAAATTAAGAAAGGGCTCAATAAATAGGTATACCAGCAGACTGAAAACAACTGAGGAGAGGATTAGTGTATTTAAAGACAGATCTGTTGAAAAATACACACATTGACACAATGAGAAAAAATGGAGAGAAAAAAAAATGTTAAAAACATAAGAATTATAATCAAAAGGCCCAAAATATGTGTGCCTGGGATTTCAGAGGAAGATAGAGACATTAGGGCAAAAGTAATATTTAAAAGAGATAATGTCTAACAGCATTCCAGGACTTACAAAATACATTATGTTACAGGTACAGGGATCACTCTAACCCTCAAGCAGTATAAAGAAACTAAAATGAATAAAACCTATTACTCACTACATCATAGTAAAAATGAAGAAATTTAAAGACAAAGGAAAATTATTAAAAGCAGCCAAAGAAAAAAGAACACTTTCAAATAGTGAACAATAAGGCTAATATCTGACTTCTCAGTAGAAACTTCAGAAGCCAGAAAACAATGGAAAGATAGCTTTAGTTATTGAAAGGAAGTAATTTCCAAACTAGAATTTTATTATAAAAAAATACATTATTGGGGCACCTGGGTGGCTCAGTTGTTAAACATCTGCCTTTGGCACAGGTCATGATCCTAGGCTCCTGGGATCAATCCCACATCAGGCTCCCTGCTCAGCGGGAGGCCTGCTTTTCCCTCTCCCACTCCCCCTGCTTGTGTTCCCTCTCTCGCTGTGTCTCTCTCTGTCAAATGAATAAATAAAATCTTTAAAAATATATATATTCTTTAAAATTAAGGAAAAATAAAGATGTTTTTAGATAAACACAGAATAATTTTTGCCAGGGAATCCCACACAAGAAACACTAAACTGGGCTTTTTAGGCAGAAAGAAAATAAATCCAGATTGAAATATAGAAAGGAATAAATAAAGGAGATACAGACAAATGAATGTTAACAACAACAACAACAACAATTCATGTGATTTGAAACATTTGTACAATTAAATTCATGACAATCATACCAAAAGAAGCAGAGAATGAATAAATGGCGTTGAAAATTCTAGCATGAGAAATGGTAAACAAACTAATTTATATTGAACCTTAAGAAGTAAAAAGCACAGAGAGTAGTCTCTAAGGTAGTCATTTAACAAATAGTACAGGAATACATAACTAAAAGCAAGATGAAAATTATAAAATAATAAAATATTTTTGATTGTCTAAAAGAGGTAAAAAAAAGAAAACAAGATAATGAAAGGTCTACAAAACAGGCAGGATGGCAGCTACCCAAGCAAATTAGTAGTGAACTGGATTTCAAAAAAACAAGCACCAACTAAATGTGGCCAACCAGACACACATTTTAGTATAAGGACAAAGGAAAAGGGGTGATAATTAGAAGATAAAGAAAACTGTACCATGCAAACACAAAGCAGAAGAAAGCTGATATAGCTGTCTAATCTACCAAGTATTAATCAAGGAACAAGGCAGACTTTAAGGTAAGAAACAGCAACAGAAATGCAGAGACTTTCATAATAACAAAAGGATGAAGCATTAAGAAATACACAAAAATTGTAAATTTGTATGCACTTAATGACATAGTTACAAAATACATAAAACAAAATTTGACAGAACTAAAAGTGGAAAGAACCAGATCTGCAATTCTACTGGGACATTTAAACATGCATTTGTCATTAACTGACAGAGCAGGTCAACCAGAAATTCAGTAAGGGCATAAAAGACTTGAACGACATGATTAATAAGTTTGACCTGATTGTTCTATATAGGACACTGCATCCAAAAATGACAGGATAGCCAACCTTTTCAAATGCATATTGAATATTTACTAAAATTTAACATATACTGGTCCATAAAACAAGGGGTAAAATCACTCAAAGTATATTATTTGTCAGTGAAATTAAGCCATATGTTAGTAACAAAAGATAACTTGAAAATTCTCAAATGTTTGGAAATTTTAAAAATTTCTAAATAATTTATGGGTCTAAGAATTGTAATAGAAATCAATAAATACTTTAAAGTGATTAAGAAGAGCTTCTATTTCCAGTAATGGTGGAGAAACTTGCATTAACCCTCCCACAGATAAAAATTATAAACTCTGGGCAAAATACTAGCAATACCTGGACAACAATAGTAACAAAAACAAATGACTATTTGTTAATTAGTCATATCACAATCAAATTGTTTAAAACCAATGAAAAAGAAAAAAATATCCTAAAAGCTTCCAGGTAAAGACAAATTATGTACAGAGGAAATGAGATAAAGCTGATTGCAGATTTCTTGGTAGAAACAATGCAAATTGGAAGACAGTAGAGCAAAAACTTTGAAGTGCTGAAATTAAAAAAAAAATCTGTCAATGTAGAATTCTTTACTCAGCAAAAATGGAGATATGTCAGACATACAAAAGCTGAAAGAATTCATCACAATCAGATCTGTACTATAATAAATGATAGAGGAAATTATTCAAGGAAAAGGAAAATTATAGGAGTTGGAAATCTAGATCTAAGCAAAGGAAAGAAGAGCACCAGTAAAACCAGACACACATTTTAAGGGTAAACATAAAGACATTTTCTTATTATTGGAATATCTGTGAAAGAAAAGCAATAACAATGTATTGTGGGTTTTATAACACATGTAGAAAAAAATATATATGACAGCAACAGCTCAAAGGCCAGAAGGGGAGGAATGAAAATAATCTCTTGAAAGACTCTCAAACAGTAATGTAAAATGCTATACAATATCTTTTGATGGCAGATTATGATAATAAAATCTGTGTACTATAAACCCGAAAGCAACCATTAAAATAACATAATGAAGTGTTCTAGCTAATAACCAATGAAAAAGAAAAGACATAAAATACACACATTTAACACCCCAAAAAAGCAGAAAAAGAGGGAAATGAAACAAAATATTAGAGGACAAACAGAAAACAATAATGAGAAGACATGGTAAGATCCAATTATATCAATAATCAATCACATTCAGAGACAGGGATCCATCAAAATCCTTGAGGAGAACACAGTCAGCAACCTCTTCCACCTCAGCCACAGCAACTTCTTCCTAGAAACATTGCCAAAGGCAAGGGAAGTAAGGGCAAAAATGAACTAGTGGGACTTCATCAAGATCAAAAGCTTTTGCACAGCAAAGGAAACAGTCAACAAAACCAAAAAACAACTGACAGAATGGGAGAAGATATTCGCAAATGACATCTCAGATAAAGGGCTAGTATCCAAAAGTTACAAAGAATTTATCAGACTCAACACCCAAAGAACAAATAATCCAATCAAGAAATGAGCAGAGGACATGAACAGACATTTCTGCAAAGAAGACATCCAGATGGTCAACAATGAAAAAGTGCTCCACATCACTCAGCAACAGGGAAATACAAATCGAAAACCACAGTGAGATACCACTGCATACCAGTCAGAATGGCTAAAATTAACAAGTCAGGAAATGACAGATGTTGGCCAGGATGCAGAGAAAGGGGAACCCTCCTACACTGTTGGGGGGAATGCAAGCTAGTGCAGTCACTCTGGAAAACAGCATGGAGGTTCCTCAAAAAGTTGAAAATAGAGCTACCCTATGACCCAGCATCACACTACTGGGTATTTACCCTAAAGATACAAATGTAGTGATCAGAAGGGGCGTGTGCACCTGAATGTTTATAGCATCAATGTCCACAATAGCCAAACTATGGAAAGAACCTAGATGTCCATCAACAGATGAATGGATAAAGAAGAGGTGGTATATATATACAATGGAATACTATGCAGCCATCAGAAGAAATGACATCTTGCCATTTGCAATGATGTGGATGAAACTAGAGGGTATTATGCTGAGTGAAATAAGTCAATCAGACAATTATCATATGATCTCTCTGATATGAGGACTTTGAGAGGTGGAGGGGTTGTGGGAGGTTGGGAAGGGAAAAATGAAACAAGATTGGATCAGAAGGAAGACAAACCCTAAGAGACTCTTAATCTCACAAGACAAACTGAGGGTTGCTGGGGGATCGGGGCAGGTAGGGATAGGGTGGTTGAGTTATGGACATTGGGGACGGTATATGCTATGGTGAGTGCTGTGAAATGTGTAAGCCTGATGATTCACAGACCTGTACCCCTGGGGCAAATAATACATGTTAATAAAAGTAATTTAAAAAAATAAATCACATTCAGTGGCATAAACACTTTAATTTAAAGACACAGGTCAAATGGGATTTAAAAAGACCAAGACCCAAGTATATGTGACTACAAAAAACTAAAATGTAAAGACAACAAGAAGTAAAAAATAAAAGAATGGAAAAACATATACCACATTAAACCGTAGTTGAAAGAAAGCTTGAATTGTTATGTTAATATCAGGTGAAGTCAATTTCAGAGAAAAAAATTACCAAGGACATAGAGGGTCATTTATAATGATAAAAAGATCAATTCATCAGGAGGATATATAATTTTAACATTTATATTTCTAAAACAGACCTTCATGATATAAGAAGCAAAAACTGAAAAAACTTCAAGGAGAAATAGATAAATTCACATTTATGCTAGAGGATTTCACCACCTATGTGTCCATAATTGAAAGAAAAAGTATACAGAGCATCAGATGTTTACAGAAGATCTGAACAACCCTATCAATGTATCCTCATTACATTAAAGGACACTACCAATTATAGCAGAAAGTACATTTTTTTCAAGTACATTTACCAGAACACATCAAGTTCTAGGCCATACAACTATTCTTAATAATTTTTGAAGGTAACAAAGTCATCCAAAGTATGTTCTATACAATGGCATTAAATTAGAAATAAATAACAAAAGTCCCTAGGAAATCCCCAAATATTTAGAAACTAAGAAATTTCAAAATAACCTGTGAATCTCAGACAAAAAAAATACAAAGGGAGGTTACAATGTATTTTTAACTGAATGAAAATAAACACAAACTATAAAAATTGGTGGAATGCAGCTAAAGCTATATTTAAAAGTAATTTTATAATACTAAATACCTGAATTAGACAAGAAAACGTATTTCAAATCAAAGACTAAACCTTAAGAAACCAAAATAAGAGGAGCTAATAAAATCTAAGGTAATCAGAATTTAGAACTTCTAAATTTAAAATATCTGATCATACCAAGTATTGGAGAAGATGGGGAGCAACTGTAATTCTTGTACACTCCTGATGAGAATGTAAAATGGCACAACTACTTTGCTAAACAGTTTGGCAGAATCTTAAAAAGGTAACCCTTTACCCACCCCATGACCTAGCCATTCTGCTCCTAGATAGAAAAGAAAGCATATGTCCATGCCAAGACTTGTACATAAATATTTATAGAAGCTTTATTTATCCTAGCCCCAAGCTGGAAACAAATATACATCAATGGGTGGTTGGGTAACTGAATTGTGGTAGGTACATACAGTAGAATACAGCTCAGCTTAAAAAAAAATGAGTTAAAACACAGCCCAACATGGGTAAATCTCAAAATAATTATGCTGAGGATAAGAAGCCAGACCAAAAGGAAAAAAAAAAAAAAAGAAAAGAAATCGTATAATTTACTTCTATAAAATTTGAGATCAGGCAAATAATCCAGAGTGATGTAAGTTGGTCAGGAGTTGCTGGAGGATGGGGATGGGGAGGCAATACAAAGGACTTTGAGGAACCTTTTGGAAATAATGGGTATTTCTATTATCTTAATTGTGGTGACTGGTTTGACAGTTTCATGCATGTGAACCTATATTCAAAGGTATCCAATTATTCCCTTTAAGTATATACAGTTTGTTCTCTGTCAATTATACCTCAAAAAAAAAAAAAAAAAACAAACAAACCAAAAACCCCTGTTTCAAAATTTAATTTAAAAGTTTTCTTACAAAGAAATGTTCAGGCCTAGATGTATTTGCCAGTGAATGGTTCTAAACACTAAGGAAGAAATAGCACCCATCTTATGGAAACTCTTTTAGAGAGGAGATAAAAAATGAAATACTTCACGACTTGTTCTATGAGGCCAACATATCCTTAATGCCAAAAGCCGACAAAATAAGGCAATACGGAAAAAATTAATTGCCAGCCAAATCCTTCTTTTAATGCAAAATCCTAAAAAAAATTTTTAGCAAACTGTATCCTGCAATTTATATAAAGTGTAACATGTCACAAAGAAGTTAGGCAGGTTGCAGGAATCATTTTGAAAAATTACCAATTATCAGAATAAATGTGAAAAATCATATTATTTGAACAGATCTATAAAAAGTATTTGACCTAATTCAACATCTATGTATTTATTAAAAAAAAAAGAACACCCAAACACTTAGCAAACTAGAAATAAAAAGGAACTTCCTTGATACAATAGAAAATTTACAAAAAAATTTGTAGTAAACAACTTAATGGTGAAATAGGGAAAGTTTACCTTCTGTGATCAGGAATAAAACAAAGATGCTGCTCAGCATCACTATTTCTATTTAATATTATACAGTGTAATACGACCAGTAGAAGGCAAGAAAAAAATTCAAGAATTGGAAAGTAAGTAATAAAACATATTATTAACAGCAACATGGTTATGTTTGTAGAAAAGCCAAAAGATTCTACACACTCTTAGGATTAATAATGAATTTAGCAAGACCACTGAATAAAGGATCGATATACAACAACCAACTATACTTCTATACATCAGGAAACATCACAAAATAAAACTTTAAGACAATATCATTAAAATAGCATCAACAAACTTCATATAACTAAAAATAAAGTTAATGAAAGTTATATAATTGCTCTGCATTAAAAATTACAAAATAGCATGTAGAGAAATTAAAGAAGACCTAAATAAATGGAAGGATATATCTTCATTTTTATTTTATTTATTTACTTTTTATATTTTAAAGATTTTTATTTATTTATTTGTCAGAGAGAGAGAAAGCACAAGCAGGGGGAGCAGAAGGCAAACCAGGCAGAGAGAGAAGCAGGCTCCTGCTGAGGAGGGAGCCTGATGTGGGGCTCAATCCCAGGATCCTGGGATCATGATTTGAGCCTAAGGCAGACACTTAACGACCAAGCCACCCAGACATCCCTCATTTTTTTACTGTAAGATTTCATTTTTCTTCTTCAATTCAACGAATTTATATGGAAATGGAAAGGGCCAAGAAGGGTCAAGACAATCTTGAAGAAAGCTTACATTCTTACCAATCCATAGATGAATTCATATGGAACACATTAATGAGCCCAGAACCAGACTTGCACATTCTCTGTACCTGATTTATTATGAAGATGACACTACAGTAGAAGGGAGAAATGATAATTTTTCTCAAAAGCAGTGCCGGACCAACTGGATAAAGAGACAACAATTAATCTTGACAACTACCTCACACCAAGAAAAGAAACTTAGATGAATTTTAGATCTAAATGTACCAGGTAACAATAGCACACACAGAAGAGAACACTGGAGAATATTTTGGTGACACAAAAGTAGGCAAAGATTTCTTAAGAAGGATACAAAAAGCACTGACCACAATGGAAAACTGATAAATTAGGCCACATTAAAAGTAAGACTTTCTATTTGTCAAGGGATACCCCTACGAAGTGGAAATGCAAATCACTGAACACAGCAAGGTATCTGTAACTCATTGTTCACAAAGACTTTGATACTCCAATCAGTCAATAAGGAAAATACAGACCCACAGTGGACAAAACATGTGAGCAGCTATGTCACAAAAAGAATATGCAAATGTTCAGGAAACACATGAAAAAGTGCTTACATCATGAGATGTCAGGTGAGTACAAACCCAAACCACAAGAGGGTAATACTGTACATAGACCGAAATGATCAAAATTAAAAAGACAAACAATACTAAGTGTTGGCAAGGAGGTGGGGCAACTGGAATTCTCAATCATGGCTGCTGAACGTGTTGATTTGTACAACTCCTCGGCAATATTTACTAACACTGAGTATCCTCATACCTTATGCTCCAGTAATTCCACTTCTGGGTTTATCCCCAAGAGACAGGTGTCTACATGTACACCAAAAGGCACGTGTACAAATGTTCATGGCAGCACTCTTTGTGATAGCTAAAAACTGAAAGCAAGGCAAATATCTCTTGGTAGTGCAATTAAGCAATAGTAAGTTGTAGTATATTCCCACAACACAACACTCTATAGCAGGGGTCAGCAAACTTTTCTGTCAAGGGTTGGAGAGTAACTATTTTAGGTTTTACAAGTTGTATAATTGTCTTTGTTACATATTTGTGTCATTTGTTCACAACTCTTGAGAAATGTAGAAGGCAGTCTTTAGCTGGTGGGCTGTACCCGAAGAGCTAAAGTGGGTTTTAGTCTACCAGCCTCCCGCTCTAGACCAACAACAAGTGTGTTACTACCACATGCAATAATACGAATGAATTTCACTAACATAATTTTGCATGAGGGAACCCCCATCCCCACAAGAGTGCATACTTACCATTGTAAGGAAAACTAAAAAACTAAGGATCTTGATAGTGGGGTTTTTGCGGGTAAGAGTAATGATCAAGGGGGGGCACAAACAGGGTTCCTAAGGAGCTAGCGATATTATTTCTTTACACATGGTTACACATGATTCATTCAGTGAAAATTCATTGAATTACATGCTTACGATTTGTATAATCTGCTATATATTATACTTCAAGAAGAATTTTATGTAAAAATCTGGAAAGTCCAGTTTCTCCCCCCAACAATTTAATTATTCTCTTCTCACGACTGTTTTATACCAGCTTTTCAGCTGTTCTAATTAGTAAAAACCTCAGCCCATGCCTAGAAGATTGTGTTGTGACCTATATTCACTATAAAGTTGTTTAATAATAATACTCAAAATATTGACTTTCCTTGTCATGAGTGAGAGGGCAGGGAGAGAAAGGGAAGGTAGTGGGAGAGAAAGAGAGGGCAGGGGAAAGAAAGTGAGAAAGAGTCAGAGAGAAATGGAGAGCATAGAACCTTGGGGAAAAATTACCCCAAGTACAGCAGGACAGTGGTTTCACCCATGTGGCCTGCAGTCATTTGTCCTGCTTGTAACATTTATATTTCAGCAAGAGAGAATTAATAACACAGTTAGCCAAAATATAAGAGCAGAATTGAACATGGTTTTCTCATTTCTGCTTTATCCTAAACATGTGTAAAGATTTAGCAGCTCACCCAGCAAGTATTTTTAATCCACATTCCAGTAATAGAGATTTCATGAATGCTTCTCGAGGATATTTTTATTTCCAGGCTTCAACAGAGCCAAGTTATTTCATTTTTTTATGTGGCTCAGTGAAACCTTGAAATGATGACCAACAGGACAAATGAAAGGTGATTCCTCGTGGAACTTTTTTTTTTTTTTAATGATTCATTTGACAGACAGAGATCACAAGCAGGCAGAGAGACAGGCAGAGAGAGAGGAGGAGGAAGCAGGCTCCCTGCTGAGCTGAGAGCCTGATGTGGGGCTCAATCCCAGAACCCTGGGATCATGACCTAAGCCGAAGGCAGAGGCTTTAATCCACTGAGCCACCTAGATGCCCCTCCTCTTGGAACTTTTAAAGGTTGGAGATATTGGTTGATGTAGCAATTTATTGGGTTTTCTGACCTCAATGAGAACTTGAAGATTTAGAGACCAGGTAGTGTTGTTTAACTTTCACAGCAAGGTAAATATAATGATTACAACAAGTAACAGAGACAGAACTGTTAGCAGAATGTTTTTACCTGAATATGTAAGAGGTGGGTCTCTTGGGTCCCTAGAGATTAAACAGATGGACAATTTCCCAGGATGCTGCTTGACATATATAGGTGAAAAAATTCTAGGTCTGATGAGTAAAAACCTAACCTGGGTTGCCATAGTGGGAATTCAAGATCTCTTACACAGGTCTTGGACATAGGCCAGTTCACAGGTCAAAAACTTCTCAAATCAGGGAGGTGACTGTGTCCCTTTGAGGAAGGATCAAGTGATATGTACACAGAAGTACAACATTTGTGAATATTTTTCCAAGCCTTTCCCAGAGTCCTCGGTCCTTTTTCCAGGACTGTGCCCCAAGATAACCAGACTTTCTAGGAGTTTCTGGATACTTGTTCTAAAGTGGTACGAAACCTTGGAGAACCAAAAAGCCACAGTGGGAATATTGCGAGGTAAGTGATAGACAAAGTCTTTAATCTGTCTCCCAGTGGGTCCGCCCATTTTGTGGTTAATTTTCCCACCATGAGAAGTAGAGCACGACTAGGTATACTCAGTAACTAGACAAATCTTGACATTGGTTCCCCAACCTGTGAAATGAAGACTATTATGATAGGAAGAGCCAAGTCCCTAAAAGTGCTCCAAACCCCATCATCAAGAAAATAAACTAAAGGAATGCCATGTCTCTGTGAACTGCAGAGATTAATGCTGCTATCAAAGATCTGACACATCCAGCCATATCTCTATTTAAACCACCTGTTGAAACAGACTGATATCTCCTAGAGAATAACTGAGATGATCACAAACTTAACCAGATGGTGATGATGATCACAGCTGTGGTTCTGGTTGTGATATAATTACTGTAATTACTAAAGCAAATCAACATGGTCCCTGGTATCTGCTATGTAGCAAATCCTATGTCCCAGCAAATCCTTTTCTCATTCACATCAACAAGATAATCAGAATCAGTTTGCATAAAAAGAATAGTCATACCACTGTCCTACCTAAGAGCTATGTCAGGTCTCCCAATTCCCATCAAAATATAGTCTGTGTTGCAGATACCAATTATTTCCCATAAAATAAAAGACAGTGAGGAAGCTAAGAGGCAAGGGAGGTGAAATATTTTAGATATTTTCCACTGTCCCTTCAGCTCCACTGTCCACCCTTCTCCTCCCTATTCTGTGCTTGTATGGAGAATACAAACAGACATACTTGCTTTTTGCCTTTTGGTTCATTTGGCCAATAGAAGGCACCAGAAAAGGACCAGAGGATGGGAGAAGAGTGAAGTGGAGGCATTTTTCTGCCATGCTGAATTGTCTTGGGTTGGTTGCATCCCTCCACAGAAAGCCACAGTTTTTATCAGGCAGCTTTCTCCATATACCACTACTCTCTCTGGGTTCTACTCAAGCTTAGGGGTGGTGATGGCTGTTTCCAGTGCTGGGGACCTCTCTCTTCTTTGTTGATTTCTCTAAAATCTGCCCATAACTGTAAGTAGCTTTTTTCTTTTTTTTTGTTTTAATATTTATTTTTATTTTTTTATAAACATATATTTTTATCCCCAGGGGTACAGGTCTGTGAATCGCCAGGTTTACACACTTCACAGCACTCACCATAGCACATACCCTCCCCAATGTCCATAACCCCCCCTTCTCACAACCCCCCTCTCCCCAGCAACCCTCAGTTTGTTTTGTGAGTCTACGAGTCACTTATGGTTTGTCTCCCTCCCAATCCCATCTTGTTTCATTTATTCTTCTCCTATCCCCTTAACCCCCCATGTTGCATCTCCACTTCCTCATATCAGGGAGATCATATGATAGTTGTCTTTCTCCGATTGACTTATTTCGCTAAGCATGATACCCTCTAGTTCCATCCACGTTGTCGCAAATGGCAAGATTTCATTTTTTTATGGCTGCATAGTATTCCATTGTGTATATATCCCACATCTTCTTTATCCATTCATCTGTTGATGGACATCTAGGTTCTTTCCATAGTTTGGCTATTGTAGACATTGCTGTACCCGAATGTTTATAGCAGCAATGTAAGTAGCTTTTTAAAAAAACTTTTTTTTTTATAGTTGACACACAATGTTGCATTAGCTTTAGGTTCATAACTCAGTGATTTGGCAAGTTCATACATTATACTATGTTCACCAGAAGTATAGCCACCATCTGTCCCACTACATTGCTATCACAATATCACTGTAATCTCTGTATTCTGCTCTTCATTCCCATGACATCTTCATTCCGTAACTGGAGGTCTGCACTCCCCTTAACCCATCCTGTCTAATCGCCTAACAGCACCCCCTCCACATCTTTGGCAACCATCAGTTCGTTCTCTGTATTTATAGTTCTGACTCTGCTTTTTGTTTATTCATTTTTTCAGATTCCATTTATAAGTGAAATATGGTATTTGTCTTTCTAGTCTTATTTCACTTTGCGTAATACCCTCTATGTCCATTTGTTTTGTCTCAAATAGCATGATCTCATCCTTTTTTATGGCTGTGTAGTATTCCTGTGTGTGTGTGTGTGTGTGCGCGCGCGCGTGCGTGTGTGTGGTGTGTGTGTACACATACCACATTTTCCTTATCCATTCATCTAATGACGGACACTTAGGTTGTTTCCATGTCTTGGCTATTGTAAATAATGCTGCAATAAACATAGGAGTGCATATATTTTTTGAGCTAGTGTTTTTGTTTTTCCCCGGTAAATACCCAATAGTGGAATTACTGGATCATATGGTATTTCTATTTAATTCTTTGACGAACCTCTATACTGTTTTCCATAGTGGCTGTATCAATTTACATTCTCACCAACAGTCCACAAGGGTTCCTTTTGCTCCATGTCCTCACCTACACTTTTTTCTTATCTTCTTGATTTCAGCTGTTTTTTAGAAGATTATATTTATTTACTTGGGCGGGGGGAGTATGAGTGGGGGGAGGGGCAGAGGGAGAGGGACAAGCAGACTCCCCACTGAGCACAGAGACTATTGCAGGGCTTGATCCCAGGACCCCAAGATCACGACCTGAACTAAAGTCACTCAACCAACTGAGCCACTCAGGACTCCTTGATTTTAGCCATCCTAACAGGTGTAAGGTGGGATCTTGCTGTGATTTTTATTTGCTTTTCCCTGATGATTAGTGATGTTAACCATCTTTTCATGTGCCTACTGGCCATATGTATGTCTTCTTTGGAAAAATGTCTATTCTGTCCTCAGCACATGTTTTAATCAGATTGATTTTTTTTTTTTTTTGCTGTTGAGTTGTAAAAGTTCTTTCCATATTTGGATATTAACATTTTATTAGATATATCATTTGTAAATATCTTCTCCTATTCAGTAGGTTGTCTTTTCATTTTCTTGATGATTTCCTTTGCTGTGCTATACAAAACTTTTTATTTTGATGCATTCCCAATAGTTTACTTTTACTTTTGTTTCCCTTGCCTTAAAAGACATATCTAGAAAAATGTTGCCAAGGCTGATGTCAGAGAAATTATTGCCTGTGTTCTTTTCTAGGATTTTTATGGTTTCAGGTCTCATGCTTATGTCTTTAATCCATTTTGAGTTTATTTTTGTGTATGGTGTTAGAAAGTGGTCCAGTTTCATTTGACATGCAACTGTCCAGTTTTCCCAGCACAATTTATTGAAAAGACTGTCTTCCCCACTGTATGTTCTTGCCTTCTTTGTCACAGATTGACCATATAAATGTGGGTTTATTCCTGGGGTCTATAGTCTGTTCCATTGATCTAGGTGCCTATTTTTGTGCCCAGTGCCATACTACTTTAATTGCTACAGCTTTAGTATATTCTGAAATCTTGAATTGGGATTCCTCCAGTTCTGTTCCTCTTTCTCAGGATTGCGTTGACTATCTAGGGTCTTCTGTGGTTCCATACAAATTTTAGTATCATTGTTCTAGTTCTGTGAAAATGCTGTTGGTATTTTCATAGGGACTGCATTGAATCTGTGGTTTGTTTGGGTAATATGGACATTCTGACAATATTAGTTCTTCCAATCCATGAGCATGGAATATCTTTCCATTTGCTTGTATCATCTTTCATCTCTTGTATCATTGTTCTATAGTTTTCAGAGGACAGGTCTTTCCCTTTCTTGGTTAAGTTAATTCGTAGGTATTTTATTCTTTTTGGTGCATTTATAGATGATTTTTTAAAATTTCTCTCTCTGCAACTTTGTTAGTGTATGGAAATGTTATGATTTCTGGGTATTAATTTTCTATCTTGCCACTTTACTGAATTCATTTATTACATCTAGTAGTTTTCGGTAGAATCTTTAGAATTTTCTATGTATAACATCATGTGGTCTGCAAACAGTAATGTTTAACTTCTTCTTTACCATATGGATATCTCATTTCTTTTTCTTGTCTGATTGCCATGGCTAGGACTTACAATACTATGTTGAACAAAAGTGGCAAGCATGGACATCCTTGTTCCTGAACTTAGAGGGAAAGCTCTCAGTTTTTCACTACAATTAGCTTTTTTTATTAAACTGCCTAACTATCACGTTTGCATGTGCTCTCTGTGTCCTGCTGGTACCCTCAATAATATATAGATAGATAGTTTCCAACCCCCACCTAGGGATGCTTGGGTCTGAGATAAAGTAGATGGAGGTTACAGCCAAAAATGCCACTGCCACCCTTCCTGTCCCCCTCCTTTCAGATAAGGATTTGGAGAACCAAAAGTATCCACACAACCTGCATATTTCCCAGCTCCTGTCTGGCCTAGAGCTTCTTTTTGTGGTCTTCTCCTTCCTTGATTTCCATCTGTCATTGGTCTTGCTCTGAGATCTAGCCCACCTGGCTATTAGACTCTCCATGGCTCAAAGTCCTCAACTCTCCTTCTCTAGATACCATGGGCAGATCAACAGGAGCCAAGACACAGTCTTACTATACTTTCCCTCAGCTACCTGATTGGTCACCTGGAGCCGATCATTTCTAAAATCAGAACCACTGTACCCAGGCCTGCACGATGCCTGACTGGCAACTGTACTTTTTGAGCTACATCAGTCTTCATTCCCCTCTACTTCCAATCGATATCACTGGCCTATACCTACCCACAATATTTCACATTTGAGCTGCCCCAGAGCACACACACTCACTCCAAGGCCAGATAATTTTACAGTGTTACATGAAGTACCTTGCATGATGTTCCTCATTAAATGAAATGAAATGTCAGGAAGAATTTGTAAACTATAAAGTGCTATAGACAAACAATGAAATTGTGAGTATTTCTTGGCTAAAGTAAATGATCAGCATGTTCACAAAAGTTTTGATATTTGCAATAGTCTTTTACATAATTGATATTTGTAAAGTGACAGTAAAGAAAATCACATATAATTTCTTTTTGTGTCTTTTTTTTTCCTTCCTAAAGATTCATTAGGAAAAGACCTGCCTTTAATTACATATGGAAATGGTAAAAACATCATTCTGCTATGCTGAGAATGAGCTCACTAGGAATGTGGCATACAACATTATGTGTATATATTTGTATGCATGTGTGTTTATATGCATGTGATATGTGTGTGTGTGCATGTATGGTGTGTGTATACATATGTAGAAGGGGCAGCTAGACCCCCACAGCAGGGCTAAAGATGTTTGGACTGAAGGTTAAGGAGTAAGTTTTGGCAGAGGGGCTGTTAGGAAGCTAACTGATGGTGCGCCTGGGTGGCTCAGTGGGTTAAAGCCTCTGCCTTCGGCTCAGGTCATGATCCCAACGTCCTGGGATCAAGCCCTGCATCGGGCTCTCTGCTCGGCAAGGAGCCTGCTTCTTCCTCTCTCTCTGCCTGCCTCTCTACCTACTTGTGATGTCTATCAAATAAATAAATAAAATCTTAAAAAAAAAAAAAGGAAGCTAACTGATGCTTTTCTCTGAGCAGGATGAAGCAGATGCTGCCAAAGGATATGAAAAGTTTCTAGGCCAGGGAAAAGTCAAGAAGGAAAAAAAAAAATCACATCTTATGTCCCAAAGAAGATAATGTTGAATGACATAGGGACTACACAGTTAAGTATTGACATGAAGCCTTACTGAGTATTTAGGAACTGTTTAACACTTGCTGTATTTGGTGGTAATTCAGGGCCTATGAAAAGAGATATAATCATCATCATCATCATCACACCAAGATATATTAACCACTGGCTGTGTGCCAGGTGTTGTGCTAAGTCTCCTACGTATATTAGCTCATTTAATTCGGATAACAACCCTCTGAAATATGCTCTATAATCCCCACTTGGCAGATAAGGAAACCAAGGCACAAAAGGATTGAATGGTAACTAGCCAGTGTTAATACAGCCGGTAAGTGGTGAAGCCAAAATTCAAGTGCCCGTAGCTGAGTCCAGTCACTGGGGTTTATGTGCTCAGTTGACTCACAGAGGGTTTTCTCAAGGCATTTATTTCTGTGGATAAAGCTAAAGGAGTAAACTGTTAGATTTTTTTATCCAGGTTTGAATAAACCTAATTGTTTATATTACACTATCCTAAACCAGCTACTTTGGCTGGTGGCCAGCCACCCCAGTTTGGTCAGGAGCCAACACTGGGAACATCCCAGGAAAACCAGGATGGTTGGTCATCCTAAAAGGAATCCTATTTAAAATGAATACATTTCATGAGTTCAAGCCCCATGTTGGGTATGGAGCCTACTTAAAATTAAAACAAACAAACAAACAACAAAATAAATAAATTTACCTCTATGGACTTATACCAGTTTGTTTTGTCAACAAACACATCGCCAGAGTAATTTCTACATTTTGTCTCTGGCATTAATTAATAACTATCATATAATAAAATGGCTCCCGTTCATTTTTCATTAAGCAATGGCTCCCATCCTGGGATGGTTTTGTTTTAATGTTGAGTGGAGAGTGTAGGCAAGCAGATCCCCAAGCTCTTTAACCCACTGCAGACACAGCTGGGTGGATGGAGAGTTCTCCCAGGGAAGAGAAAGGCTTTAGGAATGGCAGACATTGTCCAGAAGGTCCAACCTCTCTGACCATGCAGGAACTTCTCCTGTGGCTCTCTCGGCACAGGCCTGACAGAGGACAGATCAGTCAAGGCCCAGACGATGCCCACATGCACCTCCTGTATCTGTTAGTGCACACTGGACTAGCCATTCTGTTCGGCAAGTCACTCAGATATTCAGTGCCAGGTACACAGCCAGTGCCTCTGATTTCTTTTTAGTAATTGGTCCATTGTCAGTGTCTTTCTCACCTCTTTAGAGTGTGGCTTCAGAGGGTATTTCCCATTGTGCCCTTAGCTTTGTCACTTGGCCTCCTGCCATGTGCTAGAATCTTTTCCTTGAGTGACTGGGGAGAGGCACCTTTATGCCAGGCTCTCTAGTGAGATCTTACTGTCTTGGACCAGTGTACTGTCTCATGTTCAGTGCCTCGGCTGGAAGAAAAGCCCTACTTGCTGGCTTGTTCCATTTTATCAGACCACACAACAGTCAAAGTGAAGTGACAAGTGCTGGAGGGTGCTCATTTCCTAAGCCTCAATTTGCACCTGCTAATGATCTGCAATATCTGGGCTGAGGCACATAGATTTGCAGAAATAAACCCTAATGGCTGCTAATTTCAAGTAGCATCAACCAAGTCACACAGGCAGAAAGAAGGTATGCAGGTGGCATGAACTATATGTACAGTCTATAACTAGGATGGTTTTGAGCTCAATGGCTTAAAAGTGAACAATAAATAATTGAGAAATGAATAACATGGGATTTGGGATCCTTTGTGTAAAATTCCATTTGCATAAAAAGAACCTATGTACCAGGACCAGAAATTCTGGTCATTAGATCTGACTAAATCATCCCAAGTGGTGATCCCTAAAATGGAACTCTGCATAATTTCCTGACATTTCCATGTCTCTTCTGCACAAGAAATTGGTTCTAAAATCCAAACAACTTAGGGGAAAAAGTTATAAAAACTTTTACCCTTTTACCCTTTTCTTTTTTAACATTTTTTAACTAGTTTATCTAATATATATATATATTTTTTCTTTTTTATATTTTTTAATTCGTTTTCTTTTTTTGTTTCTTTTTTTTTTTTCTTTCTGAACCTCTTTTTATCTCCTTTCTCCCCCCTCATGATTTGGGATCTCTTCTGATTTGGCTAAAGCATATTTTCCTAGGGTCTTTGCCACCCTTTTAGTATTTTACTTGCTCCTTCATATACTCTTATCTGGACAAAATGACAAGGCGGAAAAATTCACCACAAAAAAAAAAAAAAAAGAACAAGAGGCAATACCAAAGGCTAGGGACCTAATCAATACAGACATTGGTAATATGTCAGATCTAGAATTCAGAATGACGATTCTCAAGGTTCTAGCTGGGCTCGAAAAAGGCATGGAAGATATTAGAGAAACCCTCTTGGGAGATATAAAAGCCCTTTCTGGAGAAATAAAAGAACTAAAATCTAACCAAGTTGAAATCAAAAAAGCTATTAATGAGGTGCAATCAAAAATGGAGGCTCTCACTGCTAGGATAAATGAGGCAGAAGAAAGAATTAGCGATATAGAAGACCAAATGACAGAGAATAAAGAAGCTGAGCAAAAGAGGGACAAACAGCTACTGGACCACGAGGGGAGAATTCGAGAGATAAGTGACACCATAAGACGAAACAACATTAGAATAATTGGGATTCCAGAAGAAGAAGAAAGAGAGAGGGGAGCAGAAGGTATACTGGAGAGAATTATTGGAGAGAATTTCCCCAATATGGCAAAGGGAACAAGCATCAAAATCCAGGAGGTTCAGAGAACCCCCCTCAAAATCAATAAGAATAGGTCTACACCCCGTCACCTAATAGTAAAATTTACAAGTCTTAGTGACAAAGAGAAAATCCTGAAAGCAGCCTGGGAAAAGAAGTCTGTAACATACAATGGTAAAAATATTAGATTGGCAGCAGACTTATCCACAGAGACCTGGCAGGCCAGAAAGAGCTGGCATGATATATTCAGAGCACTAAATGAGAAAAACATGCAGCCAAGAATACTATATCCAGCTAGGCTATCATTGAAAATAGAAGGAGAGATTAAAAGCTTCCAGGACAAACAAAAACTGAAATAATTTGCAAACACCAAACCAGCTCTACAGGAAATATTGAAAGGGGTCCTCTAAGCAAAGAGAGACCCTAAAAGTAGTAGATCAGAAAGGAACAGAGACAATATACAGTAACAGTCACCTTACAGGCAATACAATGGCACTAAATTCATATCTCTCAATAGTTACCCTGAATGTTAACGGGCTAAATGCCCCAATCAAAAGACACAGGGTATCAGAATGAATAAAAAAACAAAACCCATCTATATGTTGCCTACAAGAAACTCATTTTAAACCCGAAGACACCTCCAGATTTAAAGTGAGGGGGTGGAAAACAATTTACCATGCCAATGGACATCAGAAGAAAGCAGGAGTGGCAATCCTTATATCAGATCAATTAGATTTTAAGCCAAAGACTATAATAAGAGATGAGGAAGGACACTATATCATACTCAAAGGATCTGTCCAACAAGAAGATCTAACAATTTTAAATATCTATGCCCCTAATGTGGGAGCAGCCAACTATATAAACCAATTAATAACAAAATCAAAGAAACACATAAACCATAATACAATAATAGTAGGGGATTTTAACACTCCCCTCACTGAAATGGACAGATCATCCAAGCAAAAGATCACCAAGGAAATAAAGGCCTTAAATGACACACTGGACCAGATGGACATGACAGATATATTCAGAACATTTCATCCCAAAGCAACAGAATACACATTCTTCTCTAGGCACATGGAACATTCTCCAGAATAGATCACATCCTCGGTCCTAAATCAGGTCTCAACCGGTATCAAAAGATAGGGATCATTCCCTGCATATTTTCAGACCACAATGCTCTGAAGCTAGAACTCAATCACAAGAGGAAATTTGGAAAGAACCCAAATACATGGAGACTAAACAGCATCCTCCTAAAGAATGAATGGGTCAACCAGGAAATTAAAGAAGAATTGAAAAAATTCATGGAAACAAATGATAATGAAAACACAATGGTTCAGAATCTGTGGGACACAACAAAGGCAGTCCTGAGAGGAAAATATATAGTGGTACAAGTCTTTCTCAAGAAACAAGAAAGGTCTCAGGTACACAACCTAACCCTACACCTAAAGGAGCTGGAGAAAGAACAAGAAAGAAACCCTAAACCCAGTAGGAGAAGAGAAATCATAAAGATCAGAGCAGAAATCAATGAAATAGAAATCAAAAAAATAATAGAACAAATCAACGAAACTAGGAGCTGGTTCTTTGAAAGAATTAATAAGATTGACAAACCCCTGGCCAGACTTATCAAAAAGAAAAGAGAAAGGACCCAAATAAATAAAATCATGAATGAAAGAGGAGAGATCACAACGAACACCAAAGAAATACAGACAATTATAAGAACATACTATGAGCAACTCTACGCCAACAAATTTGACAATCTGGAAGAAATGAATGCATTCCTAGAGACATATAAACTACCACAACTGAACCAGGAAGAAATAGAAAACCTGAACAGACCCATAACCAGTAAGGAGATTGAAACAGTCATCAAAAATCTCCAAACAAACAAAAGCCCAGGGCCAGAAGGCTTCCCAGGGGAATTCTACCAAACATTTAAAGAACTAATTCCTATTCTCCTGAAACTGTTCCAAAAAATAGAAATGGAAGGAAAACTTCCAAACTCATTTTATGAGGCCAGCATCACCTTGATACCAAAACCAGACAAGGATCCCATCAAAAAAGAGAACTACAGACCAATATCCTTGATGAACACAGATGCGAAAATTCTCACCAAAATAACAGCCAATAGGATTCAACAGTACATTAAAAGGATTATTCACCACGACCAAGTGGGGATTTATTCCAGGGCTGCAAGGTTGGTTCAACATCCGCAAATCAATCAATGTGATACAACACATTAATAAAAGAAAGAATAAGAACCATATGATACTCTCAATAGATGCTGAAAAAGCATTTGACAAAGTACAGCATCCCTTCCTGATCAAAACTCTTCAAAGTGTAGGGATAGAGGGCACATACCTCAATATTATCAAAGCCATCTATGAAAAACCCACCGCAAATATCATTCTCAATGGAGAAAAACTGAAAGCTTTTCCGCTAAGGTCAGGAACACGGCAGGGATGTCCGTTATCACCACTGCTATTCAACATAGAACTAGAAGTCCTAGCCTCAGCAATCAGACAACAAATGGAAATTAAAGGCATCCAAATCGGCAAAGAAGAAGTCAAACTATCACTCTTCACAGATGATATGATACTCTATGTGGAAAACCCAAAAGACTCCACTCCAAAACTGCTAGAACTTGTACAGGAATTCAGTAAAGTGTCAGGATATAAAATCAATGCACAGAAATCAGTTGCATTTCTCTACACCAACGACAAGACAGAAGAAAGAGAAATTAAGGAGTCAATCCCATTTACAATTGCACCCAAAACTATAAGATACCTAGGAATAAACCTAACCAAAGAGACTAAGAATCTATACACAGAAAACTATAAAGTACTCATGAAAGAAATTGAGGAAAACACAAAGAAATGGAAAAATGTTCCATGCTCCTGGATTGGAAGAATAAATATTGTGAAAATGTCTATGCTACCTAAAGCAATCTACACATTTAATGCAATTCCTATCAAAGTACCATCCATTTTTTTCAGAGAAATGGAACAAATAATCCTAAAATTTATATGGAACCAGAAAAGACCTCGAATAGCCAAAGGAATATGGAAAAAGAAAGCCAAAGTCGGTGGCATCACAATTCCGGACTTCAAGCTCTATTACAAAGCTGTCATCATCAAGACAGCATGGTACTGGCACAAAAACAGACACATAGATCAATGGAACAGAACAGAGAGCCCAGAAATAGACCCTCAACTCTATGGTCAACTAATCTTCGACAAAGCAGGAAGGAACGTCCAATGGAAAAAAGACAGCCTCTTCAATAAATGGTGTTGGGAAAATTGGACAGCCACATGCAGAAAAATGAAATTGGACCATTTCCTTACACCACACATGAAAATAGACTCAAAATGGATGAAGGACCTTAATGTGAGAAAGGAATCCATCCAAATCCTTGAGGAGAACACAGGCAGCAACCTCTTCGACCTCAGCCGCAGCAACATCTTCCTAGGAACATCGCCAAAGGCAATGGAAGGAAGCAAGGGCAAAAATGAACTATTGGGATTTTATCAAGATCAAAAGCTTTTGCACAGCAAAGGAAACAGTTAACAAAACCAAAAGACAACTGACAGAATGGGAGAAGATATTTGCAAATGACATATCAGATAAAGGGCTAGTGTCCAAAATCTATAAAGAACTTAGCAAACTCAACACCCAAAGAACAAACAATCCAATCAAGAAATGGGCAGAAGACATGAACAGACATTTCTGCAAAGAAGACATCCAGATGGCCAACAGACACATGAAAAAGTGCTCCATATCACTTGGCATCAGGGAAATACAAATCAAAACCACAATGAGATATCACCTCACACCAGTCAGAATGGCTAAAATTAACACGTCAGGAAATGAAAGTTTCAGACATTCTTAAAATTTTTTCATATTGTCTGGCTTTCCTGAGTCACTTTGTGAGTCAAAGATGATAATGTTTCCCCATGCAATGTCCAACCCTGTGCTGTAGGACCATCAAGTTCACTGGTGATGCAGGATTCTTTAACAGGCGCTAAACACAAGTTGTCCTAGGCTCCTCAGCTAATATTGCTTTTCTGTAGTCAGCACATTTGTGATGCCTGCTTTGAGAATGTTGCTAACTAGCCTGGTTTACCTCCTCCCCGACCATGTCCTGGTAGCCACTTGGTTCACAGGAATGAGTGGTCTGCTGTGATCTGGGGATTTTCCTCTAGGCCACTGATACCCATTTTGCAAGTTCTGATGCTGGTGCTTTCAAACAATGCCTGTCCAGGCAATGGCAGCTACGTCTTCTCCATTGCCAAAGAATGTAAGATGTTACCGATTGCAAAGCTTAATTTCAGAAAGGTTAAAATAAAAATAAAAAAGAACGTGTGCTGTCAAAATGATGACAAATATTGATTAAGGGCGACAGGTAAGTATGTTCGTACATGAATCACTTGATATGGAGACTCTGCTCTAAGTCCAGCCCCCTCATTTTGAAATTATCATTTAATAACTTAGGAGGGCAAGAGGCACACAGTCCACACCCCACCCCCAACAAATAAGACTAGAGTTCTTTTTATCCTGGGCCCATAAGGACAAAAACAATAGTGTCCTCTCCACAAATGGAGGAGGGCCATTTACACCAGAAGGGTGGGGGTGGGGATGCAAAATCCTTTTGTTGGATGACTGATGATCCTATTACTCTAAGACAGGGAAGTCATTCTAGTCCTTCACTGAAAAACAAGGCCTATATTGGAAGAAACACTGAAGGTCTCTTTCCACCATGAGGGGGCAGAACAGACATTGCTTGTGCCTTGAAGAGATTTGCTTATGCCTAGGTTGTGCTCTAGGGTTCCTTCTTGGTCTGGCAATGCTTCTGGAAATGGTTAACCCCTTAATCCCTCCCTGTACTCCCTTCTGGATTTACTTATTGTAGGGTAGGATCATAAAGAAGTGTGCAAACTGGGACTTACCAGGCTGAATTACACCTGAGAAGTTAGAAGGGAATGGATGAAAAGGTAGAAAGACCTCAGATGATCATGGAAACAAAGAGAAAGATCCCCAAGAGGGAAATTCAGAAAATTCATTACACTCACTCAAATTTTAATTTTTGTCATTCACTTAAATTTTTATAATTGGAAAATATAATACACAAAGATGAATAGAAGTCCATAAAAAATACATTTGCCGTAAACGGTAATTATAAAGCCATTTAAGTCACGAACAAGAAGGTAGTTGGCACCCTAGAGACCCACCCCTGTGTGCCCTTCCCCATGACCACCCCTCTTATCTCACCATGTACCTTGCAGTTGAGGCAGCATGGTTTCATGGGTGTAAGACCTGAGCAATCCACAGACTCCAATGGGTCTCAGGGTTGGAATCTAAGGCTCTGCCCTTACCATCTTTAAATTCTTAGTAACTTTTTAAACTTGTGTTTTATAAGTAAAGTCCAATGGCATTTATGCATGACAGAGGAGATACATGCAAGAAAAGAAAAACCTATACATTTGAGTATCTTTAATGATACTTTTCTCTTTCTTTTTTGACAAAGGGTCCTATAATATTCATTTTGCATTGGGCACCATAAATTATGTGGCTGTCTTAGACTGTAAGAATACTGCACACCTTAAAGGAAAAAGAGAAAAAGAGAGAAATAAAATAAAATAAAAATAATTTAAATAGCAAATAAAATAAAAATAATTTTAATAAAATAATAAAATAAAATAATTTAAATAGCAAAATTAATTTAAATAGCAAATAAATAAATAAATAAAATGAAATAAATATAATTTATTATAATAAAAATATAAAAATAAAATAATTTAAATAGCAAAATTAAATTAAATTTAAAAAAACAAAGAAATACCAAAAATTGAAAGAAAGAAAGAACAAATTTAAAAAGCTAACTGGCAATTCTTGGCACAAAACCTCTAGGTATTTTCTATGTGACCCAGCTGGAGGTCAGCCTGTAGCTGTTCTCACAGTAAAGGAAGGAATACAGCACATCGCTCAGTAACTGGCCTTGTTCACTGAACAAACACTGAGAGCCAACCATATGAAAAAGCACTGTGACAGACTAATGAAACCTGACTCCTACTCTCAAGGAATCTAGAGTTTCCTGGGCCAAATGAAACATACGTGCTCCTCCTTGACTCTAGTATTGCTTGACTCCAATCATTTATCTTCACTGTAGCAAGGGTAATCCTTCTAAAACGTAGATTTGAATATGACACTTGTCTCCTTAAAATCCTTCAGTGGCTTCCTGCTACCCTCAGAATAAAATTTAAACTCACTGGACTTGGTGATTCACTTTATACCCTTCCTGCAGTAATGATTAAACAATATGACTCAGAAGTGGCCAACAATAAGAAAATCTACTATCATATAACCGGAAGTCCTGGGCAGAGAAGCTTTGGACCTCTGGTTAATTCATCAGCCCCCTGATCTCACCATGAATGCAGATCTCTCCATCTGGCTAGTCTTGTCTTTCCAGCGTATTTGTCTTCTGGAGTTGGTTTTCCTTTTGAAGTAGGATATATCCACAGGGTAAAAGAGGGAGTTACATTTGCCTCTAAGCGCCTCTCTGTATGAGCATTCTTTCCCGTCTTGACAGCAAGAACTGCAGTCTTGACGATGTTAAACCAACTCTTGGAAAGCTAATGGGATTATCATGATTAGCCTAGATCTTGGTCTATGGAGGGGCTTTCAGTTCTCTCAATCACATGCTGCCTAGTAGCTCACAAAGTAGAGATGCCCATAGCAAAGAAGGATGGCTTCAGAAGGAAGGCAATCAGCAGTGCCCACCCACCAGGCCTGTGAGGCTCTTCATCATCTGGCCCTGTTTATGTATCTGGCCTTCCCTATTACCACATCTCTCTCACATTCTATTCTTTAGCTACACTAAATTTCTCAACCTAGCAGAGTGATTCTGTTTTGGGTAGCCACTCACGCTGTTCCTTTTAACTGGAACCCTCTTTACACTGAAGCAGCTGCCTCCTGCCCCGCAACACTCACATAGGCGCACGAGCACATACGCATACACACACACACACACACACACATACAGATTTTCACCTGGTTAACTCTTGCTCATTCTGTTGAGCAGTGATAGTTTAGGCCAGGAGTGGAAAGCTGGTGGCACCTGGTCTATTAACATATTTTGTTTGTTTCCCTTAGTATTTTTATATTTTTGGATTCAGTCTAGACATTGAAAAATAAAAATCCAGCTTTTTCCCTTCCCTTAAAAATTGGGAAGAGAGGGGTACCTGCGTGGCTCAGTGGGTTAAAGCCTCTGCCTTCAGCTCAGGTATAATCCCAGGGTCCTGGGATGGAGCCCCGCATCAGGCTCTCTGCTCAATAGGGAGCCTGCTTCCTCCTCTCTCTCTGCCTGTATCTCTGCCCACTTGTGATCTCTGTCAAATAAATAAATAAAATCTTTAAGAAAAAAATTGGGAAGAGACTCTAGCACCACATAGCTCCAGAACTCCATTCACTCACGCTGAGGGCAGTGG
Organism: Lutra lutra; assembly: GCF_902655055.1. Classification (NCBI taxonomy): domain Eukaryota; kingdom Metazoa; phylum Chordata; class Mammalia; order Carnivora; family Mustelidae; genus Lutra; species Lutra lutra. Next base: position 81,782,413 of record NC_062286.1, read on the forward strand.
CACATTGTAAATGGGGCACATTCCCTCAAGTTCACGCAGCTCCCACCTGGCTGGATTAACTCATCTCTATAGCCTGCCTGGCCCTGTAGGCATTGAAGGTGGCCAACCCTGGTTTAGACTTCCCCTGATGGCCAGCTCCCAATTTGGATTGGGTTTCTCCTTGGCTATTTACAAAGCACCCTTCCCTCCCCTACTCAAAACACTTATCACATTATCGTAGCCACCCATTTTCTGGTCAGCTCCCTCAATACTCCCTTAGATTATAAAGTCCTTGAGGGTTATAAGTCTTGTTCACGAATCTGTCCCTATTACCTAGCCCAGGGTCTGGCATGTAGCAGGTACTTAGTGCATGTACAGACGAAAGTGAAAAGTACAATGTGTGTTGTTTGTCTCAGAAGAGCATTTAGGCTCTATTTGTTTAACCTACAATTACATGTTCATTGAAGCAATATCAATTAACTGCCCATTATAGGCCTGATAGCGAGCTAGATGTTGAGGGGAAAAGGCAAATAAGTCAGGCTTAGCTCTCAGTGAGGCCATCGTCTAATGGGGAGACCAAAAAAAAAAAAAAAAAAAAAAAACCAACAAAAAAGGCAATGTTTACAGTGGAGGTGATCGATGGGATCAGAGAAGAATGTGGAGACGCATGGAGGATAGGTGACTGATTTATCTTGGGTGGTAAAGAGAACCTATGTCTGGGTCCCAGCAGGAAACAGAATTCATTCCAGATGGCTCAAGCAAAGAGTTTGGGGAAGGGACCAGACACAGAGTTGTGGGCAAGTTAAGGAACCAGGAAGGGCTGTTGTAGTTACACTGGGAAGCCATTCCCTCTCTTGGGGATAGAGGACTAGAAGAAGAAATGATGCTGTTGGAGCCTATAAGAGCTGGAATTGGGGACCTGGCCAAAATTAGAGACCTGGTACCAATGTATGAGGTAAACAAGGAAAGAACTGCCCCAACCTCTCTCTCTTTCTCCCTTTCTGCCTTCCCATTTCCTACCAGTCTCTCCCATTGGCTCAAACCAACTAGAAACCCACCAAGTAGGGTGTCAGAGTGATTTATTATATAGAGGTCAGCCTCCTGGGGCACAAAACAGGGTAGAGGAGGGGAAAGATGGGACCTGGAGGATGGCAGGTAAACAGAGGACAGCTAATGCAAGAGTCTTTCCAAGGAAAGGTCATGCTGGAGCTGAGGCTGAAGTTGGGAGGAAAAATACTGCTTTCAAGATTTTTTGTTTCACTTAATTTAGGGTTTTTTTTTGTTGTTGTTGGTGGTGGTTTGGATTATCTGTTGGTTATTTTATATATATATCTGTTTCTGCCTGGTTTGCACTTATTAGCATATGTAAGTGTGTTTGCTGAGGCAGCTGCCTTTTGTAGACCACAGCTACACGTCCATTCACTAAGGCAGAAGATCTCCACTTAAACAACTGGTCTTAGGAATAAAAATCTAATTAAAAGTACTCAGTGATTTTGGGATTTTGTTTCTTCAGGTACCAGGTACATTAGCTAGAGGGCAGGCATCAATAATGGTATACGTATTGTATTATTTGTATTTACTACTATTTTTTAAAGATTTTATTTATTAATTTGAGAGACAGAGAGAACACAAGCAGGGGGGAGAGGGAGCAGAGGGATAAGCAGACTCCCTGCTGAGCTGGGTGCCTGATGTGGCACTCAGTCCCAGGAACTGGAGATCATGTCCTAGCTGAAGGCAGATGCTTAACCATCTGAGCCACCCAGGCGCACCCATAACATGAGTTGTTTTTAATACTATAGGAAAGGTTGGAAACTACTTTCATGATCTAGATTTCCTTCTAGCTCTGAATTAAGAGAAAACATCCCTAAATGTCCTCATCTCAAAATTTAATTCCATAAGAAGTGAGATTTGGATTGATTAGGTTATTTTATTTGCTCATATAAAAGAAGGAATATTTGTGAAGGATGTGGTTCTCTCATCCTTATAAAAAGAACAGAAGAAGGTCAATTTATGTCTGTAAGGGAATGAAGATGGTGGTAGACTGGGAGGGATTCAGGTGCTCATTATTATTCAAATTGTGCAAGTTTGGATGTAAAATTTGGAGCATATTCCTTACTGTGATTCAGTTAGAGAAAGCTCAAACCCTATGTCTACTCTACATGGACCAAAATACTTGGCTGGTAATGACACCAAACAGTTGTGCACAATTCTGCCTCCCCCTCAGAAATTCAGGGGGTGGGTTCCCAGCCATGGCTAGACCAGCAGTCACACCTGGTGACCACATCAAAAGGGTTCAGGGTGTTGCTTTTTACACTTAACGTTCAGTGAGAAGACAAAGTCATTTAAAGATCTTGAAGGTAGTAGGAAAGGTACGTTTTAAAAGGCTTTAATGGGAGCTTATGCTAAAGTGTTCTGACCTGGCAAATTGATTGATTTCCAATTTTCTGTTGGTTTGTGCTGTCAATACCAGACAGTCTCATAGAGGATAGTCTCTGTATTTTGTCATCTTTACATTTATGGAGATTTTTAAAAAATTAGTTTTTTAATCCTTGCCAGGTACATTTCAAAAGGATATTCTTAAAATCACTCCAATGGGATACCTATGTCCCTGTAGTCAGGGTGGAGCCATGGAAAATCCATCAGAAAAGGCAAGAGTAACCTGTGCTCTACCAAAAGGCTTTTGACCCTGGGCAAATGGTTGAGTCTCTTTGTGGCCTAACTGCTCAATTAATAAATGAAGATAAACATCTCTGCCTCACTTGCTTCATCTGGAGCCAACGGGGAAAGAATGAGAATGTACATGTTCAGGTGCTTAAAGAAGCACAGAGCATCACCTTAGGGAACAGGACCATTCATCTGCCTATTTGCCAGGCATACAGTGGTGTAATGTGATTTGGTTCCTGGGGAGGAGGGCAGTGGGATGGGGCTGTTGTTGCAAGGAGCATCTGCTGCAAGTACCACACAGCCTGTTAGATTGGGAGAGGGAGGTGAGCTGCTAGCATACTCTCCAGCTAGTGATATCATAATCTTCTGGGTCTGAGACACTCTGAACTCTGCTTATCCACAAAATACAGCACATGTGAGGAGACCTCTGGACTACAGACAACCCGAGCTGTAGTGCTTTCCTTCCATTCCAATTTTGGTGCCCTGAGGTAGAAATATATGGGTGGAGCTCTCAAACTCCAGCAACCTGAGGGTATTGTCAAGGGGCTGTGGGTCTGCTGAACCCCTAGCCTATTATTTCCTCTTCTTTCCCCCAACACACATGCAAAGTCTTTCTAGATTCTTGGCTGGGTTCTGCGGTTCCTCATATGTGTGTCTTTTGGAAACTTTCACCTCTGGAGTCCCGTTTTCTCAGCCCATTTCCCTGGTCACTTTTCCCAATCCCATCCCTCTGCCTGCTGTGGGGCCAGCAACATGGTGTGGCCCTTGCTCAGCTTTGAATTTTGTCATGACTTGGCCTTCCTTGTTAATGAATCCCATGTAGTCACACCTCTGATTGCCAATGTGCACACACCTCCTTTATTCTACATGATCCTGGCCATACCACTGGGTAAGGCAAGGGCTCTCCATCTAATTGTGACTAATTAAACAAAATTAATCCTTAAATAAAAAGACTTAGAGCTGGGGCGCCTGGGTGGCTCAGTGGGTTAAGCCGCTGCCTTCGGCTCAGGTCATGATCTCAAGAGTCCTGGGATCGAGCCCCACATCGGGCTCTCTGCTCGGCGGGGAGCCTGCTTCCTCCTCTCTCTCTGCCTGCCTCTCTGCCTGCTTGTGATCTCTCTCTGTCAAATAAATAAATAAAATCTTTAAAAAAAAAAAAAAGAGAGCTTTAAGGGATCCTTGTGCTACAGCTCTCCTTCATCTTCCATTGCAATACAGTTATTTCCCTTCCTCTGCCACTTGAGACTTCCTTTTAAATCTTTAGGGCCAAGTTCAAAATCATCCTCTCCCAGTGATGCTGACTGGATATCAAAATTGGAGTTCTCAGGCCCTCAGTGGGTACTTTGTCCCCAACCTGTCTGCTCCCAGGAAAGCCCTTTCCTTCCCACCCCATATGTGTTCAAGGATCTCAGTTCTGGGGTTGCCATGACACCCAGACCCCTATAAACCTCTCATTCCACTTGGGGAGCCTTGAGACATTGCATTGGACAAATACGCTGTTCTTTAAACTTACCCTGTAGATTTAACCCCAAACCAAGAAAAATATGGAGTTTTGAGCTCAAACGTATTAAAGGGATTTATGCATGACTAAAAATAGAGAAAAAATCATTACATTCTTTTCTTATAAGAAGCTGGATTTACTTTGCCAAATGTGTCTCAGAAAGTGCATGATTGTTTTTTGGTTTTGTTTTTGGGTTTTGTGTGTGTGTGTGTGTGTGTGTGTGCCAATAGTTGTATTTGCTGCCATTCCCACCAGGGCAGACTGTCCATTAAATAATCACAATATAAGGGCATCCTCAATAAAATACAATTTTAGCTCAGGAGGACATGGGATGCCTTGCTTTAAAGAATAGAGATGCTCCTCAAAGTGACTTTTTGGTAAAGCAACTAAGAAATACCAGAAATGCACCAGAAGGGAAATAAAAAATGTGGCTCAGACTCCAGACAAGGAGGGAATGGGGGGCGGTGTTGGCGGAAGGCAGGAGCAGCAGCCTGGGGGATGGGCACAGCTTGGCCTCAGCCTGGCTGTGGAAGGAAGTCTGCTACTCTGTCGCTGGAACTGTCTGTGGCCCCAGGAAGCCAGAGACCACACCTGCCCAAGGGGGTCACTGCCAGTGAGGCCAGGAGCTATTGGATCCTTTCCCGTCCTCCCTCTCTGTCTGCTTTGCACCATTATCAGCCCAAGGCAGAAACAGTGAGAGATGGGAGTACGCCCTGCAGATGATCCTAGAGCCAATCGGAAAACAGCCTTTGCTTCATGGACAATTTACGGCAGCTGTCTGAAGCACAGTTGCTTCTGTGATGCAAGGTACAATGGGTACAACTCTGAGGAAGGCATTTTATGTACTAGAGACATTCTGTGCCTAGTTTGAAAAGCACAAAAATTGCTTATATAACCCAGATGTCAGCTGGGGCCTCGCTAACCTTGGAGTTGAGGTAACCTTAGCTTCCCAAATCCTCAGCAGCCTGCTGCTGACTTCTGAACACCCCCAGATTTCCTCTCAGTCTGGATCTTAAATGCCTCATCTCTTATGTTCTCAGTCTTCATGTGGGGTCAGATGGGAGCTCCCTGTGGGTCCCCCACTAGAATCCACTTACACAGAAACAGCACGAGCTGCTGAGAGGGCCTGACTGGAGGTGGAGGTTGGGATACAGTTGGGGAGCTCTATCATATACTTCACTGCTCACAATTTCAAAACCTCCCCTCACAAGATGTCCTTTGGAGGTAATGAAAATGTTTTGGAACCAGATACAGGCAATGGTTGCACAACACTGTGTACTAAATGCTACTTTAAAGCAGTTCATGGTATATTCTGTGAATGTCATCCTACTATAAAGCAAAAACCCAACACCTCCCCTCCGGGTCTCCCCTCCAGCACAGCCCAGACTCCCTCGCCTCAGTCCTCTGCCCTCTCCCAGGCTGGCCACCGCGCCCCTACACCCAGGTCTGGGGTGCCCACACTTGCTTACACAAAAGCCTCCAGGGCTCCAACTTTATGGGGCCTGGCCAGAAACTGATCCACCTTCTGCAAAGGTCAGTCAGAGGAAAAGTGTGATATTTCTCTCTGTTCCAGGGACTCAGGTGAGGAGGGATAGGGAGTAAGGGACATGCATAGGGAAGTTACGATTTTAAGGAGCCAGTGGAAACTGTGTCATCCTATCCCCTGTATAACTGGGCCCCTATGAATAGGTAGGTTTTCCTGGCCCTCCATCACTCAAGCTTTTAGAGAGTAGACATAGATCATCTACAGCCCAGTGGTCAGGTGCGGGGGCTCTGGAACTGGACCATACTGATTAGTAAACCACTTTGCCTCTTCCTTGCTCCATGGCTTGGCTGACTTCTCAGCCTCTGTGTACTTTAGTCCCTTCACCTCTAAATGGGGATCATAACAATATTTGCTTCATCTGGCCATTGAAAGTGCTAGGTCATGAGAAGGGGCTAGCCTGCAGTGAGTGACAATGACAGTAAATGTTAGAGATCACGGTTCATGCCACCTCAGAGTATGGCCAGCAGACTTAGCTGTGTGGAGCTTTGGCTTGGTGTTCCTATAGTATTCCAAGCATATCCACATTTACTCTTAGCATTCCAGGGAACCTACCTATTGTGGGCTTAGAAATCAGGGTTTCTGGGGCTGTAAAGATGCCTGGAGAATAGGTGGCTTGAGGTCTCCATGTCTAGGCAAAAGTGTGTCACAACTTGACTGGAATTTGCAATCTTATATTTATATTAATTACAGTTTACAAAACACTTCCACAATAATTTTCTCACTTGTTTTCACAACCATCACAGGAAGCAGATTTCATCCCCATCTTTAGAGATGAGAAAGCTGAGACTGGAAGAGGTTAGGTGACTTGCCTATTGTCACACAATGAAGAATAGAGCCAAGAGTCAAAAGCAGGGGTTATGATTCCTGTGTGATCTCCCAGACGGGAACTCTGTCCACAATAACACGGTCTTCCTCAGCAGAGCACTGCAGCATGGGCAGCACTGGGCTGATGGCTGGTGGGGATAAAAGGAAGAGGCACATATATCCTACCCCCAGGAGCTTAGTTTATAGGGGGACCATCAAAGTGCTACAGTTCCCTGTCCAAATGGCCACCAATGTGTATTCCTGAAATCTCCCTGTCATTTTCTAATGAATTATTTTGTTTTCTTCAAAGGCCTGTTGTGATGCTAAGCTGTGCCCTCTGGTGAGCACAAACATGTCTGCAGTGAGAAAGAGGCTATGGCTGACACTCAGTGGGAAGACGGAGGGAGCCCAGTGGAGAGGACCCTCCGTCCTTGGCAGAGTCAGGAGACCAGTCTCTCTGAGCTTCAGCTCAGTTTCCTCATCTGTCAAATGGGGATCATCAGGGTACCTACCTCATGGAGTTATTTTGAAAGTTAAATGAGAAGGTCTATGAAAGATACTTGGCGTGGTGACCAGAATTATCATCATCCCCTCAAGCAAGCTTTGTTCCACATTGACCACCGTCAGTAATAGGAAATTCGACATAAAGTGATCCTATCTGTTTGTGCAATGGTTGCATCCTCGGGATTAACTGCTCAGACCTGGATGTCCTTTATTTTTTCATTTGCATCTGCACACAAACTAGAAACCTACAGAGCACTAAAAACACCATCATAATGAATAGCAAATAAAAAAATTATACTGAGAGTGTTTTTCAACCTCAGCTACAGAAGAAATTTAGGTGAGAAGAATTCAATCCTAAGACTCTTTTTTTTTTTTTTACAACTATTCTTTTACATAAATATCAGATTAGGGAATAGACTTTAATTGTAGTTTTTTTTTCCTTTGGAATTATAGTTTTTAATAAGTCTGCTTGACCTCTGTTTCACATACATGTATAGGAAGTTTTATAAAAGCTACTGAAATACAATAAAATGATTAAGAAGGTAGAATAGCATACCTCTTTTAAGAAAGATTTTGAAGAATACCTAAGGAACGACAATCTCCCATGCTCATCATTTTGTTTATTACCCATACGTGTTTTCTGAAAAACAACAACAAAGAAAAACAAAAAACACAAAAAACACCTGAAATAAGAAGCTAGCCATTAGTGGGTGCCCCTCAAACTCTGCAGGTAAACGATGTTTACTTGCAGTGGTGAGTTAGATCCGTCACCATTTTCAATAAAACTGATTAACGACTAAGTGTGAGCAAAATAGAGAAGTGAGTAATCAGGTGGAATTTATGTTATTCTAAAGCTGGAATAAAAGTCTATGGCATGGAAAAAAAAAGCCTTTGGGGGCTTGGCCAAGTCCCTAAATAATCAGGAGGCTGAGCAGAGTGGTTGCTCTCAGGCCTCAGAGTCCAGTCGCACAGACAGAGTCTATTAAAAATTAACAAAATAGTTTGAGATTACTATTTTAAGCATTATGATTTGGCAAATGGCAAATACCTAGCAGAAAAGATGACTGGTTTGAATTCTTAATAGCCAGTTGTAAAGGAAATGGACCACGACAGGCTCTCAGACACAGACGTGGCAGTCAGTGCAGAGACCGAGGACTGGGGTACATGTAAGTGTAAGGATCAGCAATTCCCCAGGGAGCAAACAGGAAAAGCCAAGTATTACTTCCCATCAGTTGTTGAGCATTTTCTAGCGAATTAAGGATAAGTCCGGATGGAACTGGGGGGTGGAGATGGGGGTGTCCGCATTGGAGTGGGTCTTAGGAATGGCCGAAGCCTGCTAATAGGAGGAGGCTCACTGTTTTAGGTATTATTCAATAGTTTGATGATGGGAGGGAAGGCGTTTAGACCACTGTATTTTTTTCAAAGGTTTTATTTATTTATTTGACAGAGAAAGAAAGCCCAAGTAGGCAGAGCGGCAGACAGAGGGAGAAGGAGAAGCAGGCTCCCTGCTGAGCAGAGAGACCAATGAGGGGCTCTATCCCAGGACCCTGGAATCATGACCTGAGCCAAAGGCAGACTGATACTTAACCAACTGAGCCACCCAGGCACCCCTAGACCACTGTATTAATCATGGTTGGTTTATTTGTTTTTTGTATTTTCTGATGCTTTGATTCCTTGGGACCTGAATGAGTCTGGAGAGAACACCCTTCCTCAGGGTGAGACAATTCCTGGGCCTGTGAGCAAGCCTTTCATTTGAAAACTAACATACACAGAGCCCTCGCCCCAACCACCTCCTCTTATAGGCTCTTACATGCAGGACCACTGTTCCCTTGCCCAAAGAATAATTCTAGGGCCAAGTACCAGACAACTAGGGTACAGCCCCTATGGTCAAGAACCCCTTGAAATTATTCAGACAACGAATCCAAAACTTGCTTATGGTGTTTACCCTGCCTCACTTGTTCCTTCCTACAGGAACAACAATAAAGTCTCTTGCTCACCTGCATTTGTCCCTCACTCCCTCTTCCTCCTGACTCACATGGGCTTTCCCATGTGATCTTGCATTGTATGGCATGCCCCCCCCTCAGGAACACTAATGAACTATCTTTTCAGATAACATATTGGCCTCACCATACTTGAATAATAATAAAATCTACATTTTAGAACAGTCCTGTCAAATATCTCTGGCATCAAAGGAGCCCCACAAAATGTCACACACCCAGAAAAGGCAAGGTTCAGAAAGTGAGTTTGAGCTCCATGAGGTAGGGCCTTCACATGCCTGCAAGAGCACTGATTCCATGGGCAGTGGGGAACCTCAGCCAACTCCTGAGTGAAGGGGAATGATCACAGCTATAGCTGAGAGAGCTCCATCTGGCCTCAGACTGTAGGAGGCACTGTGGAGGCAGGGGGACAGGTGAGGACGCTGGAGCCACTGGCTAGGCAAGAGGGCTGGGCCCAGAGCCACTGGGGAGGGAAAAAAAGGCAACACATGTCAGAAAAGGCAAGACTAGCCAACTAATGAAACACGGTGAGTTGAAGAACAAATGACCCAGAGCTTCCAAATGCTGGGCTCTCAAAAGACAGAGAGGTAACAAAAGCAGAAGGAGGAGTGATGAAAAGATGTGAAGTTTGGAAGTAGGAGATAATTGACTTTTTAAAAGATTTTATTCATTCACTTATTTGAGAGAGAGAGTGAGTGGAGGAGCAGGGGGAGATGTAGAGGGGCAAAAGAAGGAGGGGAGAAGAATCTCAAGCAGACTCCACGCTGAGCACGGAGCTTGACGTGGGGCTCCACGCGGGCCTCGAGGTCACTACCCTGAGATCAGGACCTGAGCCGAAATCAAGAGTTAGATGCTGAATGGACTGAGCCACCCAGGGTGCCTAGATAATTGGCTTCTTCACTCCTGATTTTCAAACAGGGTGCTAGTAATCATCATGGGAGCCTTCATTCAAAAAGTATATATTTGCTGCGCACCTCCCCACCCTGTCCTAATTGCTGAGAGGTAAGGAGCAGACAAATAGGATGGGCACAGAGCTTATACTCAAGCAGGGAACACATTTCAAATCACATCGCTTTTTCTCTAAAGAGCATCATAACTCAGGCCTTGCAAGCCAAAGACTCTCCCACAAACCCTTCTCCAGGCACTTGCTGTTCATTTCACCCCTGAAGACAAAAGCATTTCCATCGTCCATGTCATTCTCTCAGAAATGAAGATGGCTTCAGGGCTTTTAGCAGAGGAGTGGGAGTCAGTTAGGACTAACTTAGAAATCTGTATTTATTTATTTTTCCTTTCGGTTAATCAAGTAAGTGTTAAGAAAAAGAGAGGGAGTCACGTGGGTACCAGATGCATGTGAGGGAGAGCAAGTCCTCTGCTGTCCCTTCCTAGCCTGGGGCCATCTCACCTGACCGGAGGACCTCCCTCTTTCACATGGTGCACACTGTTGCTTTTGTTTTCCTTCTGCCTATGGAATAATCATTTTGTTTCTGATTCCTTCTCTGACCCAGAGCCTAGTAGTCATAGATCAACCACAGCAATACCGCAGGTCAGGAACAAAGAGAAGTGCACCAATGGGCAAAAACACACAAAACACACTGACAATAGCAGGAGAGCTCTTCCAACTGTCCATCTCACCTCTGTCTTCTGACTCCTTCTATCGCCTGCAGATAAAAACTGCTGTATTCCCGTCTGTCTTAGTCAGCATGGGCGGCTATAACTAACAGCAGCTTAAACAACAGACATTTATTTCTCACAGTTTGGGAAGCTCGCAAGTCCAAGATCAAAGTGCCTGCCGGCCAGTTTGCTTCCTGCTGAAAACCCATTTCCTGGCTTGCAGATGGCTGCCTTCTGGTTGTGTCCTCACAGGGGGGAGAAGGAGATCACCTCTCTGTTTTGTCTTCTTATAAAGCACTAATCTCATCAAGAGGCCTTCACTCTGGTGACCTACTCACCTTCCAAAGGTCTGACCTCCTAATATTATCCCAGAGGAGATGAGGGCTTTGACATGAATTTTGGAAAGACATAAACATTCAGTCCATAGCACCTTCGCTGGCCAAAATGACATAAATGGGTCTTCCAGGTTCTCTCATTAGAAATGAATTTGGGTAGATTAGAGATGAAAAAAAAAAAAAAAGCCAAGGAGAACGTAAAAGGTTTTCATCACCTAATAATGCCAATTTTATCATCACTTAGCATAACTCCTTTCTGACAATTTTATCATCACTTACAATAACTTCCATTAGGGTAATAAGGCATTAAGTAGATGTTGATTGCAAGTAATCTGGTTACATTCACTAATTATATGGAGACTGATTTTTTTCCCCCCTGTTTAAAATGTAATTTTATAACATCACTATTTCCTAAAAACAAGACATATCAAAGTAAGGAGACACACAGGCTGTAGTGATAGAAAATGAGATTTTTGTGTATTTGGCAAATGCCTGATGATAGGATGAACAGAAATGAAGGGTTCCTCTTTGGAAAAAAAAAAAATGTAAATGGCTCGCTCTAGTTTACTCTCACCTTCTTTCCCTTGGGGTCAAATTAATACATTCACTATGGATAAGCCGTTTTATACAGCTGAACATGTTGACGCTCAAATGCCATTTCATGGAGTGGGGATCTTCCCTGAACACAGAATCTTTATAGAGATTAAGAATAAATTTCCAGGCTCTGAATTTTATGAGTCTTCCATAGCTGTGGAGTGCTAGTTAAAGTAAGGGGTAGAGAGGCTTTGGATATGTTGTATTATTATTTAGGACTGCTATAAAGTTTTGTAAGGCTGTCCATTATAACTCTGGCTTTCAGTGGGCTATCCTAACTCAACAGAAATACTGATGCTACTATTACTTCTACTGCTACTGCTACTCCTCCTGCTACAACTACTAGCGAATTGCTACTTCAATATTGGCATGTATGAACTAGATTAAATTGTTTCCAATCGATAAGGCATTCTTTGGTTATTTTCAGGTTTATAACATTAATGTCCTGAGCATCCTAACAAGAGCAGAATTGTCAGAGCCGTGCTTTGGTTCTTCTGGAACTGAACATGATTTTCTTCACAGACATTGTTTTTAACTTAATTTTCAATAATATGTTCAGGTCTTTTTAGCTTAGAGTAAGAAATAACTCAGATTTCAATTAAAAATGGCAATGATAGTTTACACTGTGCAGTGTTTTCAACTATTTAAAAACAATTTCATTTTCTTACTCTCTCTTTAGGACATCAGGAGACCATGCACTGTTAGGCTTTGTAGATTAGACAGCTATTTGTCCTATTTCACAGATAAGAAAGTGAGGGTTAGAGAGACCACACGGCTTGTTCAAGGTCATGCAATGTCTGCAATAAGATTAGAATGATCCAGGTGTCCTAAGCAACAACGTTTCAACCGTAGCATGAAATGACTCTGATGCAAAGTGTACATCATTCTATTCACTAACTTTTAAAAAATATATACACTTTCATCACAATCTCTCTGAGAACCAGTCTCACATAAGCACACAACTTTTAGTGCTAGATTGGTCAGTCCGGGCCCATGCAAAGGGCCCAGCTCATTGTACAGTGCCTATTTTTTTACACAGGTAGCATCTGATGAAGGTGAAAACATGTCTCAGACAGGCGAACTGCACTCCCCAATGTCCAGGGAGTGGGACTGTACCCCCACCCTCCCAGGGCCTTGAAGGCCATCTACTCACTGAGTCTGAGCTAAGAGGCACTTTTCGAGGAGTTCAGTCACTCTGGTTTTCTTCCCTAAAAGCAGTTAAAGGTGGGCATAAGTTCTGTCTCTCAGAAGGTTCCCAAAAAGCAAGTAAAAATTTCAGAATAATTCAAAATCTAAAGTACACTAAGATCTGAGCTCATGTATTCTGATTACGAACTGCTACCCCAACAACATATTCATTCCCACCAACATGCTGTTCATACACTTGATATTTTATTTGGGGAAGAAAAGGTCAAGAAAATTTAGGTCGAAAAAGTTCTAGTCCAAGAAACAAAATATAAGAGTTTTTCTTGTATTGCAGTCTCTCCCATCTACATACACACCTTACAATTAGAATCATAGAATCCTAAGTTCCCAGCCAGATCCAGAGCCAAAGGAAACAAAATTTCTTTATATATTGCTGGGAAGAATGCTCTCAAGCTGAATTTTAAGATGCTTTCTGTCATAATATTCTCCTCCTTTAGACTATAATTCTCATTTCTTAAACTATAGACAGGAACTGCTTGGCTTCCTTAAAGGGCAAAATCACTGAGATTATTTATTTATTTATTTATTTAGCCACATGTTGTCTTTGGCGGTTTAAAAGTTGTGGCCCCCACCATCACCCCATCCTATTTACTGTCTGTCTTTTCCAAGGATTCTAATGAACTGATACGGACCCTGCAGTCCTAACACCGACAATCTTCACCTCAGCAAGAACATGGGTCTAATTATTCCAAATTCTGCTAAAATAAAGCCCAAATGTTCAATTTCCCATGTGTTCCTCTTAATTAAAAATGAAATGAAAGAGAAAAAGAAACCATCAAAATTATATAAATAAAAGCAGATGGAATGCTGTATTGGAAGCTCTCTTCTATAATAACATTCCCTTTAATAAAACTCATTGGTTAATTTGGTTGATAAAAGCAGCATTAAAATTAAATAAGAATTAACATACACTCGGGTAAATATTTGTAGTTTCCTTCATGTGTTACCATGATAAAGGTAATTTAGCTTAAAAGCAGTCATCATCTTTCTTCATAACTGATAAAGCATTACTAATTGTGTGTGTTAATATGGTACAATATGGAATTGAATAGAGATTTTATCTTAATAACATCTCCATTAAATTAAAGACAGTGTTGTATGACAGGAAAGATAAGTCTGTTTATTCTGAACTAGCACATCAAAAGAACAACTGTGGGGAGCTGTGCGGTAGCTCACATTTTCTATACAATTCAAGCTGGCAATGTTACATTTATAGTCACTGTTGTAAACATGGCTTTTTGTGTTTTGTTTTGTTTTGTGAGGAATAATCTATAGATAATGTTTCATTGAGAAGAGTGATACGTTAATTATGGTGCAAAACATACCGATCTTTCCCTCCCTGTGTCTGATAGGATATTTCTATAAACAAGATGCTGGATGGAAAATGATCCAACTCCAGTGCAATGAAATAATCATCCTTTTCGGCTATTGCTCCAATCCTCAGCCTCTGTCAGCATGACATGAGTGGCCAGGGTTTGCCATGAAGAGAACTGTCGAGCTCGTAAGGAGTGGATAATAATGAATTAACTGTAAGAATGCTGGTGTTCTTGGTTCCAGTTCTTTCCTCCAGACCCCGAGAGGGCTGTCACTGATATGGCTGGAAGGCACAGGACTGCACCCCCGCCCCAAGGTATGCTCAGCTGTGCCCCTGCCAGGCTGGAAAGGCAGGCTGCCCTGGAGAGCACTAGCCAGCTAGAGGTACCAGGCCGGAGAGGCCCAGCATCCTTTTCCACATGGGCCCGGGCAGCTTCGCCCTGATAAACACATCCTTGCCACATCACTGGCTGCCATGGAATGCCAGCGGACATTTTGAATGTCGGTTGTTTTGTCTGTTAATGTGTTTGTCTTCCAAAGTACGTGCCACAGACTGCCTGCTCAGAGGCTATGAATTTGCGTGAGACGCTGCACTGTGCTGTGTGGACACGCTCCCATGTCACCTTGTTGCTTCCAGCCCCCACACCTGTGCAGAGCCTTGGAAGACACAGCTCTGTGCTGCTGACTCTGAGCACACACACGTCATACAGACAAGTCGGCATGAGTGTGAACAGTATCAAGTACTGGCTAAAAAAGTAAGCAGTTTGGGCATAATTACAAACCTCTTCCAAAATATGTTGTTCAAAAAATCAGTCTTCAAAGTAGATGCCAACTCTATTTTTATACCAACCAGGCTGCATTCTTAAAGCCCAGCAAAAAAGAAAATCATAATTTAACATAAAGTGGAAGATGTAATAAATAATGAACTGCACAGGGGCGCATGGGTGGCTCAGTGGGTTAAAGCCTCTGCCTTCAGCTCAGGTCATGATCCCAGGGTCCTAGGATCGAGCCCCGCATCGGGCTCTCTGCTCAGCGGGGAGCCTGCTTCTTCCTCTCTCTCTGCCTGCCTCTCCGCCTACTTGTGATATCTCTCTCTCTGTCAAATAAATAAATAAAAATTTAAAAAAAAAACTTAAAAAAAAAAATAATGAACTGCACAAACAGCTTAGCATCATAAGGAGACAGATGGAAAACTTCTCTCCCGAGATCACTGCTTCCAAAATTAGAGAAAAAGGCTTCTGGACGTGTTCAGGGTGGATAGTTCAAGCCGGAATTTCAATGAGGTGAGGATACTTTTTAGTATAAATGCAAGATTTTCATATCTCCCTTTCAGAAAACACACAAATTATGGCATTCATCTGCTTCTCCCAGAACATGAAAGGCAAAACAGTGAATCTCAGGCTTTTCCAGAATGTTGGATTCAATTAAACACGGGAAGATGCTGATGGGCTTTGTTTCCTACAGAAGTGTTACGATGCCATCATCTGTCCAGGAAAAGAAAGGAACACCCATCCATGTGTAAAAGTTATCAGAAAACTGGAGCATTGGGAATAAAGGAATTATTTCCATGAGAAAAGCACAGCCAGCCATTGGCTCATAATGGGCTAAAAGGCCAATGACCCCTTCTCAGACACTCCCGAGCCCTGGTGTCCAGGACCCACAGCTGCGCCTGAGACAGCATGGTGCGGATCAAAGAGCAGGGGTGAGGCTGGGGCAATGATGACCAGCTATTTCTGCTCTGCCTCACCTGCAAGTGCCACAAATGCCTTTCATTTTCATTGCCTTCCTAGGGACCATGCACATATGGACCCACCAATGCATAGGTAATCTTGGGGAAGCTCATTTACCACAGATCCTGGTCTATCTAGCTCTCCTGAGCCCCTCCTACCCTAGATACCATCTTCACTGACGTTATGTGATGCTTCTTCTTTTTGAAAAGTGCTTAAGTGCCTATGGCATTCTGTCTACTGATCAAGAAACCCCACAGCTGGGCTCAGCTCCCTTTGTCCTGATTTCAATGACCAGGGGGATTCTTCTTTAGACTTTCCCTTCTCAGCTGTCTCAAATGACCTCAGCTGGTGTCATCACCATCTTGCCAGGAAGGCTTTCCTATTAGAATGGTTCTAAGAAGTCTTCAGGAGCAAAATTTGCATAAATAGTGTGAACAAAAATACTCTGATTGGCGTTTGAGGGTCATCCATAGCAAGTCTGGCAGAGGATGGCGACCTGAACCAGTAGGTGGCCTGAACCTTCCCCACAATTACAGACCACTGCATTAAAAAGCCCAATTCCATAAAACCCAACTGACTCTTCACAAAAATCATGCCTTTAAAAACAATGAACGCAAGCTCTCTTCTCCTTGAAACACTGAAAATAATGGGGTGTTCAAGTTTCACCACAATGCCTCAGATGAACTTTTCAACCTATGACCCTTAAACACAAATGAATAGTAGCATGGACAGTCAAGGTGAACTCAAGTTCAAAATGTTAGCAAATAGGAAATCCGGATAAGATTAATTTACCTCCTAATTACAGGAAAGGATAGGAAATGATGAAATCAAAGGCCTGTTTTTCAAAATCACAGCAGCTTGCTTCTTCAAAACCAGCAAGGGAGTGAGAAACTCCAGTAAGATGGGGCTATGGTCCTATGTAATGCAACCATCTAATGATGGACATGTAATCTCATACCTCCAGTCACTTTTGTCATAAGCCAGTGGTTAGAAATAGGTCATAGGTCCTACTCAGTCTCAAGGGGAGAGGATCATACAAGACAAGAACATAAGAAGTAAGGATCATGGGGGGCACCTTATGTGTCTGTCTGCCATAACATACCATTAACAAATTCAGGACATTTAACATTGATACTATCCTTCTCCATGTATCAGCACCTGCTGTCAGTTTGTCCCATTAGCAGTGATATGAATTCTGATCATTTGGTGAAGAAAGTATCTACTAGATTTCTCATCTGTAGTAAGTTTACCAATGTTCCCTCTGTAATTATTAAGTCATAGGCTGCTATTCATCAAGTTTTCACCCAATAATTTTAACAAAATTGATGATTCTTTGCCTGCATCAATAATTACCATGATTTTTGCAAAATGGTGGTTTTGTAAATTCCATCATTTTTTGCACTTTTATTAGCTGGCATTATTCTGCTGTAGGAAAGGACTTCCCCTCTTCCTGTATGTATGTGGATATATATGTACATTTGTATGTGGGTATGTGTATCAGGTATGGACTCATGGATTCCAATTATTTTATTGGTTTAAAATTTATTACTGTCCTTATTTATTCTGATGCTCAAACTGTCCCACATCTCATCAGCAGAAACACTTTCAAGGTGGCTCCTGTCTCCTGAGTCCTTCTACATATCCCCTTACTTGTTGGCACAAAAAGATGATCCAGGTCCATGTGTACCTCCCTGCCTCAGCCCTGGAATCAGTCATTTTTCCAAGGAGCTCTGGTTCCTTGGATCAGAGAATGACATTTAGGAACCAAGATCAGTGTGCCTGAGAGGGTTTCAAGCGAAGATGTAGGCAACAGAACGTGGAAAGGCCCCTGCAGTGGATGGGACAATGGATAGCAGCTCTACCATAGCTTCTTTAGAGGCTGAGAGGCCAGCTGTGGGCAGTATTTCTCCAGGATGCCCAAAGTGTTTAATACCAACTAGGCCCTTAATAGTTCCTCTATAAGTACCTACTTGGTTGATTCATTTCATTTACTGACATATTTATTGTTCAATAATAAAGTCAAAGTTAGCCTATTAGATGCCTTTTCACAAGCTTTTCAAATAGGTAAAATAAAATGCATGAGCAGCTTGGAGATCATACAAGCCACTCCTCCATTTGATTAATGACATCCCTTGGACCTCAGTGAGGGGCATGCCATCTCAAGGTCACACACTTGGCCAGCAGCAGAGGCAGGCCTGGATTCCAGCCCTCCCGGCTCAGAGTCCTCCACATCATATACCTTTCACCAGGACCATTTGTAATAAGATGCCAAAAAGATTAACAGAAGAGGTTTTCCAAAGCCTTCTCTGGTGTGGCTTGGCCTGGGCGCCATATGTTCTGCCCAGGCTCACACTGGCATGCTCCCCCAGTACCATGGCTCACAGATTTTACTACAAGCCTTTTGGCTCTGTGTTGCCAGATGGGGCTCTAGGTTAGCAGTCATACCCTGCTACAGGCTCCACAAGTTCTGAGCATGCACACTGCTGACTCTAAGCCAATCTGTAAAAGTTTCGTGATCATTATGCCTATCTGCAGGGCACTAGGTTCTTGAGGCTGCCTTGATTCACTGAGGGGCAAAATCCCCATCTTTGCCCTGAAGTCCTCAGTGTCTATTTCACAGTAAGGTAAGCAGGCTTACTCCTTGCTAATTAAAAAATAATAAATACAATTTCCTAAAGAGCTATTTGCAAATATAGCTGGGGGTTACTGAGACCTTGCTCTGTGCCCAGTCTCTTGCATACTTCCTCTATAACCCTGCAAAGAAGGTAAAATCATCTCCCATTTTTCAGTGGAAAAACATGGGGCAAAAGGGAGAAGCAGTCTCACCTAAAATCTCACTCAGGGTGTGGAAGCGAGAGAGCTGAGAGCTGCCCCCTGACCCACAGTCTCTGAAGCCGGAATCTCCTCTGCAGGGAGGCAAAGGACCCTTACAGACCAAAAAGCTGAGGGGAGGGGCATTGTGCCCTGTGTTCTCAGGGCAGGGACATTCTCCTGGCCCTGGACCTGGCCCTGCCCCACTTGTCCTTTCACAGGCCTCTCTCCTCCACCACCAGCCAGTGCTGGGAGGGCTCCTTAGGCAGGGCCCTGAGCTCCCTGCTGGCCAACAGAGGCGTCTTCACTGGCTTCTTGCCTCCCTAAAAGGACTTAGTTCCAGTTCTCAGCTTTTAAATCCCAGAAAATCTTCTGGCAGGGCTAGCTCATAAATGTCCCTAACTTGGCTGGAGGCAACAGCCAGCCACACTAGAGGTTTGCCCCTGCACGCTTTGCTTTGGAGTTCTGCCTGGGGCAGCTTTCTCAGGGAGGGCTTTAGAGTGTAGACATGAGCTGTGCACTGTAGCAGATGTTTTCTGGCATCTTTCCTGGGAAGTACCTCTGGGATGGTACTTAGGGGGAAAATAGAAATTACAACTCAGGACTCAACTCAGGGACATTCATCTGAAACACTGTGAAAGAACAATAATTTCTACTTGTGGCACCAACATTCAAATAAGAATATTTCAGTGATTCAAAATAGAGCAAACACTACTGTTTCCAATAGTGATGATGAGATTCTGAAGTTAGACCTGGATTCCAATGCCAGTTCTACTCATTACTAGAGCTAGGACCTTGGGCAGTTATTTAACCCAATGAGAAACTAAATGCATGTTATCCCCTCCCAAGGGTTAGTCTATTCTAAATTAGTGAGGCTTAAGATTTTTGCAGTTGTAATTTTGCATCATTGGCTTGAGAGGGCATCCTCAAACTGCGTAAGGTCCAAAGATGTGGATTCATTTGTTCTTTTCTATGGACTAATTACCTGTTGGAAGGGACAGTCCTTCCTCCCTAAGGAATAAGTGCTAATAGTGGAATTGAAAGCATTCAGGAGGACGGAGTCCAAGGTGGAGCCCCAGACTCTTTAGAATGGAAACACCACTGACATACTGGCCTTCAGGCCTTTGCTCCAGCTCCTCTCTTTCGGTCCACCTGTCTGGGTCTCTTGAAACCATGTAGGTGAGAATGCTTGGAATGGGAAAGTGCTGTTCAAATGTCAGAGGTAAATAAATCCTGCCTTTTCCAGACCTTGTTCTTTAGCACAGCAGATTCCCACCTGGCACACACTGGAATCAAGGGAGAGATTTAAAGAAATACAAATATCTGGGCTCTGCCCCAGGCCAATTAAATCAGGGTTCCTGGGAGTGAGGCTCAGGCACTGGCACTCTTTTTAGTTTCCTCAGATGATACTGCTGTAGGAACCACTGCCCTAGAAAGCCATCCTGGGCCTCCAAGGTCTTGTGCTTCTAGAATATTAACCCTGGAATACTAATCTTTGCAATTCATTCAATGCTAATTGCTTTCCCATACTGTCTTTTGGCATTTTGTTTCTCCCTCCCAGGGTAGGTGGTGAATACCTTCATACCCTATCTACCCCCCAACAGTACTCCTCTGGCTCTGGAGATTTAAGCCAATTGTGTGCAGGAGCAGGTAGCTAACTGCGTACTGTGCACCCAGGTACAGCTAATCCCACTGGAAGATAGAAAAATAGTAGTCACTTGTTCAGCCCTTTATGTGCTAGCAACTTCCATGTCAGGAGCCCTATAAGAAATCTGTCAGGGAAAGAGTTTTTAAGCCCCCTTTTTACTGGCAAGGGTGGGGGTGAGGCTCAGAGAGGAAAAGCATCTTGCCCGAGGTCACAGAGCTACCCAGTGCTGGACCCAGATGCCTACACTGGTCTGTGTGCCCCAAAGCACATGCTTTTCTCTGAGCACGCTGCCCTGACTATGGTCTTGTTGAAGTAAGGACTGATGAGAGAGAAGATGTTTGGGTGCAAGGCTGCAAGCCAGCTCATGAAGCGACTAAGAGAACTGTAAAACTGACATTTGAATTTTTCACTGCTCGAGTTCCTGATATGATTCATACTCATTTTGTGTGGCCAGGCTCAGACCTGAATGACTAGCTCAGCTATAAAATTTGGGTGCTTTCCTGAGTTCCTGCTGAAATAAATTAATAATAAGGTGACCTATAAATATTTAATAGTCGATTAGAGGTTTTTCCTTTTTTGGATCGGAATCAACATCCTCTGATAATTGCATTTGAATGTTGCAAATAATCTTTGACCCTCATGCTTTTCAATATAACCTGTGTAAATTACCTCTTCAGAAAAATCTATGTGGAGTAAAAGGCCTGGCAGGAAATATGAACAGCAGAACCATTCAAACCTGGAGGTCATTTCATTCCGATGATGTGAGGACAGCCTGCTGGGCCGAAAAGAGGTAAGCTGTGGGTGCTGACATTCTTTTAAATGAGGGTTGAATCTGTGAAAGATTTATGTCCAGTCTGGTCCCTGTCATTTTTCTTTATGCCCAGAAAGGCAAACGCCAAATCCCACACTGCCCTTAGTCCTACACTCAGAACTTTTTGCCTTTTTGTACCTGTTGCTGAAGCCAACAACACAAGGTCCACTTTCTCAGGCAGTTGTTCTCCCTCAATGGCTGGAAGGATAATCCAAATCCAATCCACTAAAGTTCTCATGACCTCCAGCTCTCATCCCCTTCCATAATTCTTCACAACTAAATAGTATAACCTCTTCCATGTGCAAGGGACCATTCAGCTGGGGAAACATCTAGCCCTTCCTCCAAGGTCATATTCTGCCACTGAAGGTGCATAGATGTCCTGGCTGATCCCTGTCATTTTCCTTTATGCCCACAAAGCAAGCTCCAAATTCCACCCTGGCCTAAGCCATTTGTATCTGGTGCTGGAGCCAAGACCCCAAAGTCCACCATTAAGGTCCTCCCATGTAATGGTCATGCAGATGTTTGAAGGCAGTGACTTTCTACGGACTCAAAGCTACAATGTGCCAGATGTTGTCTTGTGGGCTTTTCTAAGGTCGCTGTTATGACTATTAGTCACTGAAAAAATTTCTATATACCAGCCCCTCTACTTAGAAAGTTCCTGTGTATTTCACCCTCACAACATACCCATGAAGTAGAATCTACAAAATCTTTATTCCCATTTTACAGATAAAGAGATTTAGAGATGCTCAGAGAAATGAAGCAAGTTGCCCCATGTCCCTATGCAACTGGTAGTTGAGGCTGAATGAAAACTCAGGCCAATCTGACCTGCTGCTCACCAGAGTTAGAAGAGCTCACTATGAAAGCTGGGTCTTGGGTCCCATCTACAAAAGGGAGACCAGGTGCAGAGAACTAAACACTCTTTCTGGAGCTGGCATTAGAGGAAAGGAACCCTGTCTCAGCCATCCAGGGTGTCGCACAGGCTGCTAACATGCAGAGTCCTCTCCATAATTTTATGTACTGCCTCAGTGTAAGGGTTTGGCCATCATCCCCCTGACATCCTTACACTCCAGGCTTTCCTAAGCAGAAGAAGGTCTTCAGGGAATCCCCCAGATATTACACCAGCTGGTCTAAATCTTCCTCATTTTACTAATGAAGAAATTGAGGAAATGAAGTCACATAGCCAAGGTTACTTTACATGATTTGTTCTTTTCCACTCCTTGGAAGTCTAACTCTTTTAAGGTGTACGTTTTTAAAACAAACAAACAAACAAACAAACAAAAAAACACCCAGGGGCGCCTGGGTGGCTCAGTGGGTTAAAGCCTCTGCCTTCAGCTCAGGTCATGATCCCAGGGTTCTGGGATCGAGCCCGGCTTTGGGCTCTCTGCGCAGCGGGGAGCCTGCTTTCCCCTCTCTCTGCCTGCTCCTCTGCCTACTTGTGATCTTTGTCTGTCAAATAAATAAATAAAATCTTTAAAAAAAAGAAAAAAACCACCCAGATGCTTCAATAAAAACACAGTGCCACACACATCCCTTTGTTTTCCAGAATGGCTTTTCTCTAACTTGAATGTTTTAATAAAGGCAGACAGGAAACCCCAAGATCACAGAAAACCTAATTAGCAGGCATGGAGGTGACATCCTTCCCCTCCTCCATCTAGTGTTGTCATCACCTGAGTCCTAACTAGGGTGGTGGAAGATTCCAGGTTTCACCTCGAAGCTCCGATGTACAGAGGAGCAGAGATTCCAAACTGCATTGCTAAATGACCACAGTGCCCAGTTCATCCCTTAATAGCACCCCTAAACTCAATGCACTCCTCTCTAGGTTCAATGGCCCCCTTGAGGCCCCCTAAGGAGCCCCCTTGCCAGCCAAAGGAAAAGGATGGAGATGACCAGGGATTCTTGCGATGAGGGTATGGTTTATAGTTGCTCACGAAGGGTTGGGAGGTTCTATTTTATCTGAGTGCCCTACACTAGGGACTGTGTGTCTCTCAGGGCTGCTGCTTATCAGGAGGAGGACCTGGGACCGGCATGCACTTCCTTCTCTTATTTCTCCCATCCTAATTCACTGCACCCCACTCCCTATAACAAATGCATCCTCTTGCTCAGCCACCAAACCCCGGTGTAGCAGAAGCACACACAATTCTGATTCTAGCAGCTTCAATATCAACCAAGCCCTCAGGTAGGCTATGACCTACATAGTGTTTCATATGGAAATATAAGAAAGTTTATCTTAAAAAAATCCCTGACCCACTTTCAGGCCACCAACACAGGTACTCCTGGGTAAGGCAGATTCCTGTTGACTCTGAACAGCACAAAATGCTAGTATCATTAACATTTCTCCTTGGGCTGATAGTAATTCAATCAAAGCCCCTCCCAGCAAAGGCCGCTTCTGAGGCACACCTTAATTCACTTGTCAGAACACGGCTGCTGCATCTAGGTCCTGAATTAACTCAACAAATTCCAAACACAGGCTCATGGCACAACAATTTTATACATCCTCTATAGGATGTGGCCTTTTGGGGCAAAAAATGGCTGAAACATTCTAGTGATGAATTTATAAAAGGAGCGCTGTCATTTTTCTTCCCTTCATTTTCCAGTCAATCTAAGAAACTCCCTTAAAATTATTATTAAAGAATTATTAAATTGTATTAAAGAGTACTAGCTATAATTAATCTTTAGGGGAAATGTGAACAGAGTAGATTCTTTCCACATCAGTGTAGTTGCAAGAGCACATGATCTCAAGTTCAGAGACCTGGGCTTAAGTCTGACTCTGCCATTTAGTGGCAGGGTGGCATTGGGTGGCCTTTACATTTTATGTTCTACTTTCCTCCCCTGTAAGTGGGAATCACATTCATGCTTACTTCACTGACTTATTTATAAAGACCAAATAAGATCATGCACATACTTTATCAACCATAAAACTTTATCCAAGGATAAGGGATCTTCCTTTATTTTTTATTCACTAGTAGAAAGGTCAAAATCAACACTGAGAATCAAGTTTTTTTTTATCCTGCTTTTCTTCCCAGTTTATCTTTTGGTCCTCAGAGATAACCAATCTCTTCCCATTTTCATCTCTGCATACGGCATAAAGTGAATCATAAATTCATTCATACTAAAGTATAAACTTCTTTTGCAAAAACATTTTTCTTAGTCACAGGAACCAAGACTTTATAGTGCTAATATTCTCTGAGTGAGAGACTGGGGTGAGGGGGTAGGGAGGCATACTGGATTCCCCAAATTCTACCAATAGGTAACTACCTGCTTATGGATATTTTAAGGACATCCCTATGGGTCACAAGGGTATGATCTGAAAATTTTTCACAAGAACACAGAGTAACTTTCACCAACCTTTGTACCAGTTCCATCTCACAAGTGCTGAGAATATCACCTTACTGGGACTACTTGCAGCTGTGGTCTTGACTGAGGCTCCTTACCCTAATGTCAACATCCAAATTCTGAGAAAACAGTGGGAAACTTTTCTTTTTGATGTTACCACAAATAGAATTATTTTTGGAATTTTAGTTTTAGGTTGTTTATCGCAAGTGTATAGAAATAACAACTAATTTTTACAGATCGATCTTTTATCCTGCAACCTTACTCATTATATTACGTCTCATGGTCTTTTAGTGGACTCCTTATACAAGATCATATCACCTACAAATAGACATGTTTTACTTCTTTCTTTCCAATCTGACGTCTTTTATTTCTTTTTCTTGACCAACTGCCTTGACTAGAACCTCTAGGACAATGTTGAATAGAAGTAGTATAAGTGGGCATCCTTTTCTTTCTTCCTGATTTTATGGGGGAAATCATTCAGTCTTTTACCATCAAGTATGAGGGGGTTTCTCATGGATGCCCTTCATCAAGTTGAAAAAATTCCCCTCTTATTCTAATTTGTCAATTGTTTGTACAATAAAAGGGTGTTGAATTTTGTCCAATTTATTCCTCACCTCCACTGATCTATCATGTGGTTTTTGTCATTTATTTTATTAATAGAGTGTCTGACATGATCAAATTTCAGATGATAAATCAACCTTGGATTCCTGTGATAAACCATGGTATATAATTCTTTTTATATGTTGCCTGATTTGATCAGCTAGTGTTCTGTTGAAGATTTTTGCATCTGTATTCATTAGACATATTGATCTGTAATTTTCTTGTGATACTTCAGTCTGGTTTTAATGTTAAGATTATAAAGAACTCATAAAATGAACTGGGAAGTGTTCCTCTTCTGCTTTTTGAAAGAGTTCATTAAGAATTGGCATTAATTTGGGGTGCCTGGGTGGCTCAGTGAGTTAAGCCTCTGCCTTTGGCTCAGGTCCTGGGATCAAGCCCCACATTGGGCTTTCTGCTCAGCAGGGAGAGAGTTTATTTTACCCTCTCTCTCGGCTTGCCCCTCTGCCTACTTGCAATCTTTCTCTGTCAAATAAATAAATAAAATCTTAAAAAAAAAAAAGAATTGGCATTAATTCTTCTTCAAATGTTTGGTAGAATTTACCAGGGAAGCCATCTGGGCATGAGCCATTCTCAGTGGGTAGCTTTCTCTTTACTAATTCAATCCTTCTACTTTTATAGGTCTGAATATTCAGATTTTCCTGGTTTTTGTTTTTGTAATTGGGGAGCTCTTTTAAAAAATCAAGTCACCCCTCAGAGAGCCCACAGAGTTGATTCTTACCACTGAGTCCTCTTCCTTCTTCAAAGTAACTAGATTATAGTCTCCTTGACCTTTTTCTAATACTTGCCTCAGGGCCTTTACATTTGTTGTACCCTCTGCCCAGAATACTTTCTTCCAGACAACTGCCTGGCTGTTCCCCGACTTCTTTCTGTCTCATTAGTCAGACATTCTCTAAACACTCTGTAAAACAGCATAGATTCCACCTACCCAACCACTCCCCCTATCTTCCCCTTACACTGTTTACTTGTCTTCATAGTACTTTGGCCCTGCTGACTTTGATCCTGCTGACATATTACATGCTTATCTGTTTCGAGTCTCTCTTAGCTACCTGCAGGGAAATGTAAGCTCCTTGAAAGTAATCCCTTTGCCTGACTGGTATACTGCTATAAAAACGGCGACTAACACATAGAAGACACCCTTTTAACATCTTCTGTATGAATAAAATAATTAATTTATAATAGAATTCATTAAAAAAAACTTGTGTCCAACAGCAGAAAAATGATTAAGTAAATTACAGTTTCACTTCTCAATGGAATTTTAGATAATCAATAAAATTGATGGAATCACTCATAGGTATTACTCAAAGACATGAACAATTTTCAGAAAGACTCCAAATTGTTAACAGACACACAGGGGAAAAGTATTACCCACCTTGCAAGCAAGGAAAAGCAATTTAAAAGAACTACGGGATACCATTTTCCCGTTACTAAATTAACACATGTTTCTCTTTAAACGAACACCACCAGACTCTGGAAAGGCTTTCTGGTGCTGCGCTCTCTTCTAGGGAATATAAATTTAAAGAACACCTTTGGGGAAAAAAAATTGCACAAAAAAATGTGTACTATTACATCAAGATGTTCATTCTTTTTCATCTGGTAATTCTGCTGGGAATATCACATAAGAACATGATAAATATTATGGAAATGTATGTATTTACCAGATAATATATATCAGCTAATATGTCAGATAATATATCAGATATATATGTATCAGATAACCTGCACGTCTCATAGTTAGGAAAATGATGATGTATCTACTCTATTGAACATTATAAAGTTGCTAAAATTAAGCTTGTTAAAGGTTTTATTGACTTGGAGAAATGTTGACAAAATCATATGATACTAAATTTTAAAATATCAGCCCTGGAGAATACACTAGATTATCTATATAAGGAGTAAAATCATCCACAAAGATCCTATAGGAGCCTGGAGAATTTCTACTTTTGCACAAAATTATTGACTTGTTTTCTATTTGTGCCTTTTCTATTTGTGCCTATTTCTATTTGATTTTTTCTATTTGTGCCTCCAAAAGTTTAATTGTATATTCACACAATGTTTTGGCTGAGCTCTTTTCAGTTACAAATAAAAGATAAAGATTCCACTATGCACTCCCTACTGCTAACCTTCTTCATTAGTACTATATATAATTATTTAAGTTAATCATGTCAGAGGTTTTATGTTTAATTTTTAAACTATAAAGTATTATTAGCATTTTAGTAAGTAATATTTCACATCTATAAATGAATTTTAAAATATATAAACTGATTTTTTTTATAATGCATCCATTCTTCTCATTAAAGCAAACAACCACAGAAAAGTATTACCTATAGGAAAAGCCTCACTTAGAACAAGTTCTGTCTTCTTAGGAGTGGTAATGATTCCTGTGTGTATGGATTGTTGGAATCAATGGTATTTGGAAGAGGAGAAGTGACAAAGACAGGTTTCATCATATGTTCTCATTTCCTACTACTTAAAATCCAGTAGGAATTGAAGGGACAAGAGAGTTTCCAGGTAGCCAGAAGGAATCCCAAAATCATAAATACTAAACATGAGGCTTTGTTCTCTGTTGCACACATGTGCACCCATACACAGATCCCAGCTTCAGTTCACCTAAAAAACTGAATGGCTCACTGATTTTTAAAAAATAATTTTAAAATTTTGACATAATTTTAGACTTACATTTAGAATACCACAGAGACACAAAAAGATGGAAAAACATTCCATGCTCATGGATCAGAAGAATAAACATTGTTAAAATGTCTATGTTGCCCAGAGCAATCTATACTTTCAATGCCATCCCACTCAAAGTCCTAATGATATTTTTCAAAGTGCTGGAACAAATAATCCTAAAATTTGTATGGAACCAGGAAAGACCCTGAATCACCAAGGAAATGTTGAAAAAGAAAAACAAAGCTGAGGGCATCACGTTGCCTGATTTCAAGCTATATTACAATGCTGTGATCACCAAAACAGCATGGTACTGGCACAAAAACAGACATACAGATCAATGGAACAGAAGAGAGGGCCCAGATATGGACTCTCAACTCTATGGTCAACTAATCTTCGACAAAACAGGAAAAGATATCCAATGGAAAAAAGACAGTCTCTTCAATAAATGGTCCTGGGAAAATTGGACAGCTATATATGGAAGATTGAAACTCAACCATTCTCTTATACCATACAAAAAGATAAACTCAAAATGGATGAAAGACCTCAATGTGAGACAGGAATCCATCAAAATCCTGAAGGAGAACATAGGCAGTACTCTCTTGGACATCAGCCACAGCAACTTCTTCCAAGACAAGTCTCCAAAGGCAGGAGAAACAAAAGCAAAAAATGAACTTTTGGAACTTCATCAAGAAAAAAGCTTTTGCACAGCAAAGGAAACAGTCAGCCAAACAAAGGGGCAACCCACAGAATAGGACATTTGCAAATGACACTACAGACACTTGGCTGATATCCAAGTTCTATAAAGAACTTCTCAAACTCAACACCCAAAAAATCAAGTCAAAAAATGGGCAGAAGACATGAACAGACACTTCTCCAAAGAAGATATACAAATGGCTAACAGACATATGAAAAAATGTTCAACATCATTTCCCATCAGTGAAATTCAAATCAAAACCACATTGAGATACCACCTTACACCAGTTAGAATGGCAAAAATTGACAAGGCAAGAAACAACAAATGTTGGAAAAGTTGTGGAGAAAGGGGAACCCTCTTACGCTATTGGTGGGAATGCAAGTTGGTGCAGCTACTTTGGAAAACAGTGCAGAGGTTCCTCAAAAAATTAAAAATCAAACTACCCTATGACCCAGCAATTGCACTACTGGGTATTTACCCCAAAGATACAGATGTAGTAAAAAGAAGGGCCATATACACCCCAATATTCATAGCAGCAATGGCCACAATGGCCAATCTGTGGAAAGAGCCAAGATGCCCTTCAACAGATGAATGGATAAAGAATGGTCCATATACACAGTGGAATATTACTCAGCCATCAGAAAGGATGAATACCCAACTTTTGCATCAACATGGATGGGACTGGAGGAGATTATGTTAAGTGAAATAAGTCAGGCAGAGAAAGTCAATTATCATATTCACTTATTTGTGGAAGATAAGGAATAGCATGGAGGAGATTAGGAGAAGGAAGGGGAAAATGAAGGGAGAGAAATCGGAGTAGGAGATGAACCATGAAAGACTGTGGGCTCCAGGAAACAAACTGAGGGTTTTAGGAGGGAAGGGGTTGGGAGGATGGGTGAGCCTTATGATGGGTATCAAGAAGGGCACAGATTGCATGGAGCACTGGGAGTTATATGCAAACAATAAATCATGAAACACTACATCAAAAACTAATGATGTACTGTATAGTAACTAACATAACATAAATAAGTAACTAGAATAACACAGAGAGATGCCTTTGTGGAGTTTCCTCCAGTGATAACATTCTGCAATACTACAGTACAATGCCACAATCAGGATATTGATGATGATACACTCTGATCTTATTCAGATTGCTGTTTTACATGTACTCGTGTGTGTGTGTGTGTGTGTGTGTGTGTTTTTCTACCCAATTTTATCAAATGTGTAGGTTCATATTTCCACCACCACACTCAAGACACAGAATAGCTCCTCACCACAAGGATCCCATTATTGACCTTTTATAGACACATCCACTTCCTTCACCTGATCCAACTGTCCTTAACCTCTAACAACCACTAGTCTGTTTTCCATTTCTAATTTTTTTCACTTCAACAAGATTATCTAAATGGAATTATATAATGTGTAACATTTTGAGATTTACTTTTCTCACTCAGATCCAAGGGATTCACCTAAATTGTTGCATATATCAATATTTGGTTCCTATTTATTGCTGAGTAATATTTTATGGCATGGATGTGCCACAGTTTGTTTAACCACTCATCCACTGAAGGACATTGTGTTATTTCCAGTGTTTGGCTATTATAAGGAAAGCTACTACAAACATCCAGGAAAAGGGTCCTCTATGAGCACAAATTTTCATTTTGTTGGGATAAATGTCTGAATGCAGTTGCTAGGTCATATGGTAACTACATGTTCAGTTTTATAAGAAACTACCAAATTATCTTCTAGAATAGCTGCACCATTTTATATTCCCACCAGCAATGTATGAGTGACCCAGTCTATCCACATCATTACCAGTATTTGGTGGTGTCACTATTTTTTATTTTAGCCATTTGGATAGGTTTGTAGTGGTTTTAACTTGTGTCTTCCTGGAAGTCAATGATGTTGAACATCTTTGCATAGGTTTATTTGTGTGCATATGTATATTTATTTATCAGTATACCTTTTGGTGAAATGTCTTTCAGGTCTTTTACTCATTTTATGATTGAATTTATTTATTTATTACTATTCAGGGCCTTTTAAGTAGATTTTATTTTTTTAGAGCAGTTTTAGATTCATAGAAAATTTGAGCAGAAAGTACAGAGTTCCCATATACTTCTGTCCCTACACACTCACAGTCTCTTCCATTATCAAAATCCTCCACTGGAGTGATACATTTGTTATAATCCATGAACCTACCTGACACTTCATCATCCAAAGTCCATGGCTTACATTAGGGTTCACTTTTGGTGCTGTACACTCAATGGATTTGAATAAATGCATACTGACCTGTGTATACCACTATAATATCATACAGAAAAGTTTCACTCTCCTAAAAATCTTCTGAGCTCTATTAATCCCTCATCTCCCTTAACTTCTGGCAACTACTGATCTTTCTACTATCTCCATAGTTATACTTTTTTTAGAATGTCATATAGTTTTTCTAAATTGGCTTCTTTCACTTAGTAATATGCATCTAGAGTTTCCTCCATGTCTTCATAATTTGATAGCTCATTTCTTTTTAGTGCTGAATACTATTCCATTGTCAGGTCGTGCTGCAGTTTATTTATCTATTCACCTACTAAGGAACAATTTGGTTGCTTCCAAGTTTTGGCAATTGTGAATAAAGCTGCTCTAAACATCCGTGTGCAAGTTTTTGCATGGACATAAGTTTCCAATTCATTTGGGTAAATACCAAGGAGCAGGATTGCTGGAACATATGGTAAGAGTATGTTTAGTTTTCTAAGAAGTTGCCAAACTGTCTTCCAAGGTGGCTATACCATTTTTGCATTCCCACCAACAATGAATGATAGTTCTGTCATTCTACCTCCTCACTAGCATTTTGTTGTCAATGATTTAGATATCGACCATCCTATAGGTATGTGATAATATCTCATTGTTGTTTTAATTTGCAATTCCCTGATTACTTGTGATGTAGAGCATCTTTTCATATGCTTACTTGCCATCTGTATATTTTCTCTGGTGAGGTGTCTGTTCAGGTCTTTGCCCATTTTTTTAAAATTCAGGTTGCTTCTTGTCTTATTGCTAGGTTTAAATAGTTCTTTGTATATTTTGGATAATGGTCATTTATCAAATGTGACTTTTGCAAATATTTTCTCCCACTCTGTGGCTTGTCTTCTCAGTCTCTTGATACTACTGAATTTTGAAATACTACTGCTTCATTGGATAGAGGTTTGGAAATATTTTCTCCAAGTCTATAGTTTGTTTTATCATCCTCTTCACATGGTCTTTCATTGAACAAAAGTTACATCTTCTCTTTAATGTCAGAGGCAACCAAAGAAGAGCATGGAAAAAAGAAAGGTAAACTGAAAGGTAGAAAGAGATGAACTGATTAGAGACTTAGAACTGAAAGAACAACAGGCTATATGTTTCCCCCCCCCCCCCCCACAACCTACCACCCACCAGGGGAAAGTGACTCAGGTCCCTGTTTCAGGTCCCACCTCTACAACAGAAAATGGCCCACGTAGCTCACTCTTCCCTTGGATGGAAGAAGAGACCCACCCAAGTGGGCTGAAGGGGATGGGTCAGGAGCCTTGCTGACAAAAAGTGGTGAAAAGAAGTGTTTTTTTTTCCCCCCTATAGGCTTGAAAGTCACCAGGAAGCTTAACAATACTGGCAAGGGAGATCTTGCTATAGGAAGTCTGAGTCCAGGAAGTCTGTCTCCAAGGTCTGAGACTTCTTTCTCCCACCCGGAAACACCAGCTGGCAGGGTGGCATCAGCAAGGGGGATCCTGCCCAGGAAGCACTCTTTATTTCCAGGGTTTGGAGGGCCTGTCTCTTAGCTAGAGGTACAAGCCTAGTGAAAATTTCCCCATGACAGCACCAGGAGGGTCCACTGGGAGCTCCACCAGCACCAGAGAAACCAAGCAGATCAAAATAACACCATGAAGCCTGCAGAAATTAAATTATCTTTGTAACCACAGACCACAATAAGTAGTCTGGATGCTAAACCTAAAATGATAGTCTGCTAATAATACCTGAAAAGTCCAGGATACAATAAAAAAAAATTACCAGGCATACCATAAGCCAAGAAAATCACAACTTGAATGAAAAGAGCCAATCAACTGATGTCAATACTAAGATAAATCATACACTGGAATTTTTAGACAAGGATTTTAAAGCAGTCATTATAAAAATGCTTCAATAATCAATTACAAATTCTGTTGACACAAATGAAAAAATAAAAATATCTCAGTAAAGAAACAGAGCTTATGAAAAAGAGCCAATGGGAAGTTACAGCACTTCCAATATTTAATTATTTATTAATTTAATATTAATAATGTTGTTGATATTAATAATATATTAATAACATAATAGTTTATTAATTTAATATTAATAAATACATCTAATATTTAACCTAAATATATATAAATAAATATATATAAATATATATAAATATATTTATATATATATATTTATATAAATATATATATATATATAAATATATATAAATAAATATAAATCTAAAATTTAAAAAAAGTATTAGGCTTAATAGTGGAGATGCAAGAGGATATAATTCATAAACTTGAGGAAATATTAATAGATTTTACCCAATCTGAACAAAAGAGAGAAAATAAGTAGAAAAAGAAAGAACAAATGAACAAAGCTTCAAAGAACTGTAGGACAATAACAAAAGATTCAAAAATTTATAACATCAGAGTTCCAGAGAAGAGGAGAAAGACCATGGCTGAAAGATAATTCAAAGAAATAATGGACGAAAACTTCCCAAATTTGGCAAAGGACATCAACCTACAAATTCAAGACGCTAAGTGAATTTCCAAACAGAAGAAATAAAAAAAAAAAAATCCACGCTAAGACATATTATAATTAAACTTTTGAAAAACAGCAATAAAAAAAAGAAAACACTTGAAAGCAGCCAGAGAAATGACACATTACCTACAGAGGAACCCCAATTTGTATGACAAATTGTGAATTTGTCTTCATCTGAAACCATACATGTCAGAAGGAAGTGGCATATTTTTCAAGGCTGAAAAAAATTAAATTACCAACCACAAATTCTATATCTGGCTAAATATCCTTCAGGAATAAAGAGGAAATAAACAAAATGTCAGACACTAGAACACAAAAAAGTATTTGCAGTTAGCATACCTACCCTTAAAGAACGGTTTAAGCAGGGCACCTGGGTGGCTCAGTCTGCCAAGTGTTCAACTCTTAATTTTGGCTCAGGTCATGATTTCAGGGTAGTGAGATCAAGTCCTATATCATGCTCCATGTGGGAACCTGCTTGGGATTTTCTCTCTTCTTCTTCCCTCTCCCCAGCTTGCATGTATTCTCTCTATCTCACTCTAAAATAAATACGTCTTTTAAAATAAATCTTGTAAAAAATAGCTGAAGCAATTTCTTCAAACAGAAAGGTAATAATAAAAGAAAGAATCTTGGAATATCAGGGAGGAAGAAAAAGCAATGGAAAGAGAACATATAAGGGTACATAAAATAGGCATCCTTCTCCATATGAATTTCATAAATCATATTTGATTACAGAAAGGAAAATGACACCATTTGATACTTAAGTCAGTGATGGGGGCATTAAGGGACCTCTATGGAAGTAGTGTTTCTACATCGCACTTTAAGTGGCAAAATGTTGATAATAGTACACTGCGAAAAGTCACATATGCATATATAGCGCTCTCTGCAAAATTAAAAATTTAAAATCACTTCAAATGCAATGATATAGGTACATTGAAAGCAAAACTATGGAAATATATATAGAATATAAACAGTATTATGGAGACAGATGTAGCTATATTAATATCTTATTTTAAAAAAAGATTTCAGAGCAAAGAAAATCACCAGAAGCAAAGAGGGACATTACACTACAATAAAAAGATCAATCTGCTGAGAAAAAAAAATGGTCCCAAAGAGTGTACACACACCAAATAACAGAGACTAAAAATCCATGAAGCAAAACTAACAGAGCTGAAAGGAAAAATAGACAAAGCCACAGCAACAGTTGGAAACCTCAACTCTTTCCTCTCAGCAACTGATGAAATTTCTAGAATGCAAATCAGCAAGAATAGAGAAGAGCTAAACCATGCAGTCAACCAATACGACATAACTGTCACATATAGAATACTACATTCCATGATGGCAGAATATCCTTTTTTTTTTTCCCTCAAGCTCTCACAGAACGTTTACTAAGAACTAACTACCATATCCTGGACCATAAAACCAATCTTAAAAAATCTAAGGGCATTAAAATCATACACATTATGTTCTCTGACCATAATGGAATCAAATTAGAACTCAAAAAGATAAAGAAAATGGGAAAAATAAACAGTTGGAAATTAAACAACACACTTTTAAGCAATTTGTTGGTTAAAAAGGAAACCTCACAGGAAATTTAAAAATATACACAGAATGGCATGAACATGCTCACCAACTTTAAAATCACCTCTTGAAAATAAAATGTTTTTATGATGTAGAGTTATAATTTCAATATACTTTATTATGTAATTTAAATACTAGATTGTCAATATATACCCATCATCTTTTTAAATCAAAATTGTAGAATACTGCCTTGATGCACACACTTTTAAGAGGTTCCGGGATGGTTTTGCAACATATTTCTTCATCAAAAAAATAGGATAACTGTTTGATAAGAGAGCCTATCTCCTATTTCACATATCCCTTAGCCTGTTAGTAGGGGCCAGGAAGCATGTGGTTGGAGCAAAAAGCAAGAAGTTCCTCCTCTTCTACTCAGTTTCTAAAAGTTAATGTATCTTCTTACAAGGCCTTTCTCTTCTCCATCCATATTCTCTCACCAAGTGACCTCAACCAGTTCCATGACTATAAATATTACCCCTGTATCAGTAAGTCTTAATTAGGCAACTCAAGGTTCTAGACTCCAGACTTATCAAACTGCAATCCTGTCATGTTCACCTGGATGTCTGATTGTCACATTGCCCATCTCCAATAGGACTCTTGATTTTACCTCAAATCTGCTTCTCCTCAATCTTCTCCTGAAATTGGCACCCTCATTCACCCAGTTATTCAAGCCAGAATCCTAGCATCCAATATGGGCTGCTCCTTTTGCCTCACATCCATAATACATCCATGAAACACATGACAAGCTCCACAGACCCAACTACCTAAACAATCCTCTCCTTTCCATCTCTGCCACCATCTTGCTCATCTAGATGACTGTAATCTGCTCTCCTTGTTTCTGGTCTTCTCTAACTACGATCCATTCCCCACATGGAAGGACATCATTTTTAAAAATATAAATCAGATTATGCTACTCCCTGCTCACAAATTTTTAGTGACATAGCATCACCCTTCACATTTGCTTGCTCATCTACTGCATCTTCTTCAAATAGATTATGTATTTTATGAGAGAGAAAAATCTTTATGTCTTGTTCACTCCAGTATTCTCAAGACCTGGCTGGCCCTTAACAAGATACTCCATAAATACCTATCGAATGAACAAATAAATGAACAGGGTTTGAGGAGGGCAACCACAGCCATAATCATGAAACAAATTGTCTTGGCAATCTAGATCAGAGTACACTGACATGACTCTGTTATACATGCATATTATCTGATCACAACAATGTAAAAAGTATGTGTGTACATAAGGACTAGATGGAAATAAAGAAAATGTTAAAATGTAATATTTATATGGTGGTTCATGGATATGTTTCTTCTTCCTTCTTTCTAAATTCTCTTCTCTAAAATTAGCATGAATAATTATATAGTGAAGAGAACTTTAATGAGTTTTATTGGTTTAAGTCACTCATTGGGGCCTTTCTTCCTCAGGCTGAATTATTCAGTGTCTCGCCATTTTATCTCCTTATCCCTCGATCATTTTTTAGGTTCTTTGCAACACAATCTCTCCTCACCAAGAATAACCCTCAACAAGTTCTCATTCATATTATCATCCACAATATTTTTCTGTAGACATGAAAATTTAAGGAGAGAAATTTTTCCTTTCTTAGAAGGTGTCATAGAGCAAGTGTGCTCAAAAATGTTAATAAAGTCCTCATTTTAGGAATGGCTTCTAAAGAGAGTTGGAACGGTTCTAATGGGGTATAAAATCTGGCAATTAATTCCTGAAAGAATGCCTGAGAAACTCTAATGAGCTTTGCATATGTTTCCTCTTTTTATAAGTGGGATTGAATGAGTTATGTTATTCACACCTTTCAAGTGTGAATCTTAGCTAAAGTAGGTTTAATTATGCTTAGGCCATGTACTATGAAAGCAACATGGAACTTAAAAACTAATCTTCAGAAATTAAAGAAATATATGTGGTGATACAAATGTGAACATTTTTCTTTTTTAAAAAATCAGATATAGTTGCAGGTACATGAGCATATACAGTTTTGTCTTCCATCAGGCAGTGACCCCAACGAGGGTGGTGACATGCTAATTTCAGGAATATGTGTCTGAGACGAGAAACACAGAATGTGTCTTATAAAAATTTCACTTGGGGGCAGAGGTCCAAGCTGGCTTTGGGGGTGGTCTTGTGGCCATGTGGACCAGTCAGGTTTCTTGCCATTTCTGGAAGTGGCTCATTTCCAGGCCTCATTAAATGAGGTTAAATTAGAGCCAGTGAGAGGAAAGGCAGGTCAAACTGTCTGGAGAATCTGGACAGAGTGGGACCCCGTGTATGTCAGAACCCTCAGATCCAAAGTAGAATTAGAACTCATCCACCCCACAACTTCTGTTCACCACTGGCACACACAATAGGTGAGGTGTGCTGGGGTTGGGTAGGTGCTGAATGAAGATAGGAACTGGTCTCTGCCCTCAAGAATTTTAGTTGTCTCAGGGAGGTAAGACCCACAGCTGTCAAAGGAAACAATGAGCGAGCACATGCCTGTGCTGAGCTGAGAAGTCATTCCACAGGTCAGAGGTGGGAAAGAGACTGGAAAGGTCACGTGGCCGCAGTCTAGTGGGGCTGAGTCTCTATGGCTATGCTCCTCCCCCCACCAGTCTGACTTGAAATGGGACATCACATTCTGAATGGTTATTTGAATGGCCGCCTGAATGGCTGGAGAAAAGACACCTTTGTATGAAACAGAACCATCTTTAGTGCTCCCATCCCTTCTACTGTCATTCACATTTGAGTCAAGGCACCACCAGAAAGGGTCTCAGTGATGAGCTATGAAGATGGTTTCCTATTTCTTAGCTGGGCTAACAGAAGCAACACATGGTACCTCTAGTCTGAGAGTCACTTAATCTCTGCTTTGGACTGTAAGGACGAATTTGTGTTTTTATTTTTTGTTTTTTATTATGTTCAGTTAGCCAACATATAGTACCATCATTAGTTTTTGATGTAGTGTTCAATGATTCATTAGTTGCATATAATACCCAGTGCTCATCACAACATGTGCCCTCCTTAATACCCATCACCTGGTTACCGCATCCCCCACCCCCCTCCCTTCCGTAATTGTCAGTTTGTTTTCCGGAGTCCAGAGTCTCTCATGGTTTATCTTTCTCTCTCTGATTTCTTCCCATTCAGTTTTCCCTCCATTCCCCTGTGGTTCTCATGCTATTCCTTATGTTCTACATATGAGTGAAACTCTATGATAATTGTCTTTCTCTGCTTGACTTATTTCACTTTGCATAATCCCCTCCAGTTCCATCCATGTCGATGCAAATGGTAGGTATTCATCCTTTTGATGGCTGAGTAAGATTCCATTGCACATATTATTCCTGGCATGCAAGGGTGGTTCAACATTTGGAAATCAATCAATGTGATAGAACACATTAATTAAAAAAAAAAGCTAAGAACCACATGATCCTCTCAACTGATACCGAAAATGCATTTGACAAAAGACAGCATCCTCTACTGATTAAAAATCTTCAAAGTATAGGGATAGAGAGAACATTCCTCAATACCATAAAAGCAATGCATGAAAAGCCCACAGTGAATATCATTCTCAATGGGGGAAAAATCAGGAACATGACAGGGATGCCCATTCTCACCATTATTGTTCAACATAGTATTAGAAGCCCTCAGCAATCAGACAACAAAAAGATAAAAAGCATTCAAAGTGGCAAAGAAGATGTCAAACTCTCTCTCTTTGCAGATGACATGATAGTTCATGCAGAAAACCCAAAAGACTCTACTCCCAAATTCCTAGAACTCTACAGCAATTCAGCAATGTGGCAGGATACAAAATCAATGCCCAGAAATCAGTTGCATTTCTATACACTAGCAATGTGACTGAAGAAAGAGAAATTAAGGAAACGATTCCATTTACTATAGCACCAAACACCAGAAGATACTTAGAAATAAACCTAACCCAAGAGGTAAAGGATCTGTACCCTAGAAACCACAGAACACTTATGAAAGAAATTGAGGAAGACATAAAGAGATGGAAAAACATTCCATGCTCATGAATTGAAAGAATAAACATTGTTAAAATGCCTATACTGCCCAGAGCAATCTATACGTTCAATGCAATCCCTATCAAAATACCATTGACATTTTTCACAGAGCTAGGACAAACAATCCTAAAACTTGTATGGAATCAGAAAAGATCCCAATTTGCCAGGGGAATATTGAAAAAGAAAATCAAAGCTGGGGGCATCACGATGCCTGACTTCAAGCTACATTACAAAGTTGTGATCGTCAAGACAGCATGGAATTGGCATAAAAACAGACACATAGATAAACAGAACAGAATACAGAGCCCAGATATGGATCCTCAACTCTATGGTCA
Source organism: Lutra lutra (assembly GCF_902655055.1). Lineage (NCBI taxonomy): Eukaryota > Metazoa > Chordata > Mammalia > Carnivora > Mustelidae > Lutra > Lutra lutra. The sequence continues at coordinate 81,821,489 of NC_062286.1, forward strand.
ACTAGTCTTCAACAAAGCAGGAAAGAATATCCAATGGAAAAAAGACAGCCTCTTCAATAAATGGGAGAAATTGGATAGCCACATGCATAAGAATGAACCTGAACCATTCTCTTACACCATACACAAAGATAAACTAAAAATGGATGAAAGGCCTCACTGTAAGGCAGGAATCCATCAAAATTCTAGAGGTGAACATGGCTGTAGGGTATGAATTTGAATCAGATTTGCCTTTCTGATTAGGCTTCTATTAAAATTTGAGGTTTTATTGCTGAGGCTTCTATTAAAAACTCATAGGCAATTGTGTAAAACTGATAAATTATAGACCTGTGCCCCTGAAACAAATAATACATTATAGATTAATAAAAAATAAAGAGCAATCTGAAAAAAAATTCACAGGCACTTCCTGTATATGTTTCCAACGTTCACATACATGTTAAGGGACAAGAAAAGAATCAAGAAGCAGGTACTGTCCAGGAGGAAGAAATCACCCCTTGCCCACTAAGCCCCAGCCACAGTTTTCCTGAGGAGATAGTCAAGATATGCAAATTAAGCTACAATGACCTATCGTTTCATTTATCAGATTGGCACAGCTAAATATGGGCTGAAGAAGTTCAGCGATGGTGAGGGGGTAGGAAATAAATGGGTGCTCTGGGTCCTTTGGTGGTACAAGTGTACAAGTATAAATCCATACACATTTTTGTGACTTAGCAGTATCTACTGAAATGTTAAAAGTTGATACCTTTTCAACCTGTTTTTGTCCTTTTAAGATTTATGCCTCCAAAACCCTCTATAAGTGCTTGAAGACTGAAGCTTTGTTCCTTGCGGCTTTGTTTAAAAACTTAAAAGTATTGGGGCACCTGGGTGGCTCAGTGGGTTAAGCCTCTGCCTTCAGCTCAGGTCATGGTCTCAAGGTCCTGGGATCGAGCCCTGCATCAGGCTCTCTGCTCAGCAGGGAGCCTGCTTTCCCCTTCCTCTCTGTCTATCTGTCTGACTACTTGTGATCTCTCTGTGTCAAATAGATAAAATCTTTAAAAAATTTTTTTTTAAAAACTTAAAAGTATTATAAACATATAATTAACCCAGATGAACTCTGAAGATTAAATAAATGTTGGGTGTCCACACAGTGGAATACTATACATGACTTAATGCAGTAGACTTTTTTGTATAATGTGGAAAGTGAAACATGCAAGCTCAGGACTGCATTAATGGTATGAGTTCATATCCAAAATAATCAACAGCAAGAGTTAACATCAGTGTAAAAAAAGGATGGAGAATTTTGCACCAATTTTTGGCAGCGTGTCTCTCGAAGTGAAATTATGTACATTCCTGCACAGTTTGGAATTTTACATAAATGTGCACGATTTAATCGGAAAAATAAAAGAGGTAAAGCCCATCTTAGGGTAGTTCTGAAACACTTCCATTGGATGAGTGTTTGCAAGACTTATTCATGACATTTGTAAACATGTGGGCATATGACGTGACACTTCATAGAGGCTTTAAGACACTAATTTCTAGTATGACTAAATAAGGAGCCATATGGACAAGTCTATGTGACCAGGTTTATTTAGATCCCCACATCAAGAATTGCACTTGTTGTAGGTCTTTGAACATCTAATTTTTAAGTCTCTTGAAGTCTGTTTCCTTATCTGTAACTTGCAGATGGGCCTTCTAAGGTCTATTTGAAAGGGGCTCAGCAGACAGGTAAGTGGAGGGTGGGCAAATGATGCCTCCTAGCAATGGCGGCTGCATGCTGCTCGTGTCAGCTGGGACCAGTGCCACGAGAGCTCACAGCCCTCCTCTGAGTTAGCTAAACTCAGAGCTTTCTCAAATAACCTAGGTGGCTTTTCCCACTCCAGTACTTTCTCTCATTCATCCCAGGCCTTCTGCTTCCCCATCTATTCTGACTAAAGAAAACTGGAGAGACTGAGAAAGACACACACATACATACGCGTGCGTGTGTGCACGCGCGTACTTTAGGAAAAAGAAAATATAAATGGAGAAGGGAACTGAGTCATTAGGAGGGAGGGCAGTTAAGATGAGTTACTAGAGGTGTAAATCACACAAACAGAAGTTTGTAAAACAAACCAAGGCCCAGTGAGGTGATGACTGACATGCAGCTCCAGAGCCCCACGTTCCAGGCCACCCTGGAGGGCCTACTCCACAACGTGGCCATTGATGCAGCCCAGGTGTGCACAGCCTTGGCCACTCTCATTTCCCCTTCCTGCCCATAGCCCCCCGCCCCCCGTTGCTCAGGAAGCTGTGCGGTCCTGGTCATGCATACGGAACTGCAGAACTCCATGGCAGGTCAGAAGCCCTGGGAGCAGGCAGCTCCAGGCCCGCTTTCAAGGTAAGAACAGCTTTTGTAGCAAGGACAGTACACAGGCATTGAGGGAACCTGTGACAACCTTGCAAAGCTTATGCTTTTACTGCCACCAGGGCTGGGCCTGGAGAGAACGATGTGGTCAGTGACATCAGAGCCACTGTAGTGGACGTTGTGGACATTCTGGGCCAGCCTGACCCTCATCACAAGTCCATGAGGCAGGCATTACAACATGCACTGAATGGATGAGGAGGTCACGGCTGGTCAGGGAGGTCAGATGTCCAAAGTCATCCAGCCAGAAAGAAACTGGGTCATTGTTCAAACCCAGGTTCGCCTGGTTCCCCTAGCTCTGATATTGCTGTCTTTGATTTTTGGCTCTTTCCAGGCATATCTCCCATTCCTTCCTGGGCCCCACAGCACTGTCTTACACTTGTGAGCCAACCACTAGGAAAGCTGGACATGCCAAAAGCAGGCTTTCTCCATATATCTCTGTTTGTGATGTCCTTTTGCACATACTAGAAGGTTAATCTTAATCGATATTCAAAAAATCAATTAGAAACCTCTGCAGTAATTACAAAGCTATCACTCCTACTATGTCACATGTTTCTCAGAAACTAAAAGAGCATCTCGGGTCATTTCAGCTTTAGATCCACATCCCTGTGTGAGTGGGACCATCCACACTCCAAGCTCCCACCATCTACACGGAGGAATTAGAACGTGCCTAACCCTATCTCCCACCTCTCAGCTTTTACTCACTGCACATTATGCCGGCTTTCACCACTGCTCACAGGCCCACCAACACAATACTCCTTTTGAGAGCCAGCAGGGTGATAGAACAAACACATACTTTTATAAAAATCTACACACTGGGCGTGCCTGGTTGGCTCAGTCAGTTAAGCATCTGCCTTCACTCATGTCATGATCCCAGGTCCTGAGATTGAGCCCCACATTGGGCTCCCTGCTCAGCGGAGAGTCGTCTTCTCCCTCCCCCTCTTCCTCTCCCCACCTGCTTCTGCTCTCTCCCTCTCTTGCTCACTCTATTTCCCTCAAATAAATAATCTTTTAAAAAAAATCCACACACTGATCAGAATTTGGCAGTGAAGGTTTGAGGCACACAGTTTGAGAGCAAGTGTGCTAAAGAGTTAAATGCACATGACTTTTTCTACCTCTCCTGGGCATAACTACAATCTGAGTGAGATCCCTGAAGATGAAGTCATCTTCAAGATGCAAATGGACAGGTCTCTAAGAGTATTTCAGACACCTATGGGAAAGATTCGAGAACAAGCAGGGAGAGGACATGGGGAAGAGCAGGTGAGTGTAGGGGCCTTCTCAGTTACTTAAATTATGTAGCATCAGCAGACCTCTTCATAGCCTTTACAAGTTGAAGTGTGCCTCCCCGTTCATGGTAAAGCCCCCAGCACCTAAGAACATGACCTTAATTGGAATTAGAGTCTTTACTGACATAATTACTTAAGATGAAGTCATATTAGAATACAGTGGGCCTTAATCCAATATGACTGATGTCCCTATTTTTAAAAGGAGGGGGCAATTTGGACACAGACACAGATTACAAGGAGAATGTCATGTGAGCATGGAGACAACCACCTACAAGTCAAGTAGAGGCCTGGAGTAGATCCTTCCCTTCATAACCTCAGAAGGTAACAACGCTGAAGACATCTATATTTCAGACTTCCAGCCTCTAGAACTGTGATAGAATACGTGTCACATTTGAGCAGTCCAGTTTAAGGTACTTTGTTATGGCAGCCCTAGCAAACTAAAATACAACAGCCCAATTTCAAACTTCTGCTAAGTGAAACCTAGACAGTTTGCAGGTATAAAGCTACACATTAAAATACATCAAAGGCTGGGCACCTGGGTGTCTCAGTCTGTTAAGTGCCCGACTCTTGATTTTGGCTCAGGCCATGATCTCAGGGCTGTGGACAGAGTCCCATATTGGGGTCTGTGCTCAGTGAAGAGTCTGCTTGATATTCTCTTTCTCCCTCTCCCTCAGCCCTTCCCCCTGCTCATGCTTTCTCTCTCTCTCCCTCTCTCTCTCAAATAAATAAATCTTTAAAATACAGTAAAGGTAGAGTTATGTGTTTTCAACCCAAAATAGGACCATGGGCCTTCCATGACATTTCCCTCACTTCTTAGGAAGGCTTCCAAGAACTGTCTCTCCATTGAGGGCAGCATTGTGTCACCTAAGGGAGAGATTTGAGTCTTAAGTGGCAAATTATTAATAAAAACAAAAAGACAGGGAGCTGATACCTGAAGCATACAGTCCCAAATATTAAATTAGATTCAATGCATATTGGTTGCATTTAGCCATGTTTCAGCCCTCTCTGAAGCGCCCTCTGAAACCATGTTTCAGAACACCCAAAGCATTTCCATAACTGTCAACTGAAAAGTATACATCTGGCAAAATGATCTAATTTTTCCACTTACAATTCTTACATTTATATACCATACTGAAGAAATAATTCTGTAGAATATAGGCTTCAAAACAAATGGAATCAAACCAAGATGTTCTTTGTTTTAGGAATGTATCCTGAATTAGGGCCATGAGAACATTCACAATTTTGAGGCAATTTTGCAAAATAGGATTTACCTTGATGACTTCATAAAACTTTGTGCTGTAATTTTACCCCCAGACATTTTAATTCTTCTGCAATCTGATATGCATGTTGCTGGCTGAAAGGATAAACATGAATTCCTTTTTGTATTTTTTCCATCACTGGTACATGTTATCCAACACCTGACAGGCTGTCAGGACACGAGCTCACTAAAAGGTGAGGCTAGTGTTTAATTTGTGTTGTGAAGCACAAGCATGGCACAGAGCCACACACATGGACACCGCATATTTCATTCATTCATTCAACACACACACACATTGCTCCCTGTGACCGTGCTGGGCGCTCCATATGGGAAAAACCCTGCAGGACAGAATAAACAAACCCAAGCAGTAAAGCGAGGCAGAGCTATTTTTCTATCTATGCAGATGTCATCCACGTATGTGTAGATTCACCACCTCCTTTAGATTCTTTGGGGGCAGTTTTCTTTTTGTTCTTTGAGGGCCCTGGAAGGTCTGGCATGGTGGGCATGGTACACAATCAGGTCTTGTCGACTCTTTCATCAGGCTCCTGACCTCAGGACAGAGAGAACTCTCATACAGAATGTCTTTCCCAGTTTACTGCTTTTGACTAAAATAATAACATTAGCTCTGACATAATGACTGCACCAATTAGACTTAGGCAACGAAAAAACTCAGATGGAATAAATTTAGATGTGGGAATGGAAACCTCTCCAGAGGTCCCCACAGCAATTATCTGTCTTCTTCCAGGGACTGGGAGACAGGTCTGGTACAGGCCTGAAGTCCACAGGGAGGCCCCAGCTTCACAGAGGAGAGGGCCTCCAAACTCCTCCCTGGGCACTCCACCTCCCTTCCCCTGTTGCACCCACAGCACAACCTGCTGGGGAGCAGGGGTTAACAGGGGCTCCTGAACACTAGGACCTGGGCAGCAAGAAGTGCTCAAACGATCTTCAGGCTGAAGCTTCCAGACTCTTGCCTTGAATGGAAGCCCTGAGGGCAGAGCCCAATCCATCCAGGTATGCACACAGCAAACACATGCTACATAGAAGAGTGGCTAGATCTAATATCATGGACATTAAAATAAAACCATTCTTACCACAGAATGGTACTTCCAGAATGGTACTTCCTCCAGGTATTTATACACAGTGGAGTTTCCTCCAGTGCAGGACCCTTTGTCTATGAGACCTAGGGTATGGTACAGGGCTGTTGTCACAGTCTCTGAGGGCACTGAGCTACAAATCAGTAGAGGACAGGCATTTTCTGGGGTGACTTTAAAAGCAAACAAAATAAAATTGAGATTCCATGGAAAGTAATTTAGAGTGATTGCTTAAAAATACAAATACCACTCCATTATGTCCAGCAGAAACAGTGTTTATTGTTTTGTTTTTCCAAATGAGACTGCCCGCCACACTGAAAAATTCGTTTTATCCCCGGCTGCTGCCTATGAGGACAAGCAAGGCAACTGTACATCCGTGGCAGACACTTGGAAAACTGTAGCCCCTCCCTGGGGATGCTATTAGTGTCTGGGGCTCTTGTAAAGACAGGGAGACATGTGAATCTGATTACTATTCAGATCAGCAGCGAGGCCCAGGCTGTCTGGAACTGACATCTCCAGGTAAATAAAAGGGCATTCACTATAACTGTGCGTGTTCTTATGGCCCGTCTTGGAAACAGTGTATGTCTGCACCCACAGACTCCATAGCCATCTTGTGGAAAATGTCTCTGGTCCCCAGGTGCAGGGGTATACTTTGTGCATAATGTGATTGATTATTTTATATCACTTAGCACTTCTTCTACCCCCAATACCATAGTCAAATACCTGACCCATTTGGACTCTAGCATTAGGCGGAGGGTTGGTAACAACCTCGGGGTCTCTTTCTTGGTTCCCTGACTCATATCACCAGTATGTGACACTGTCCACTTGTCAAAAACAATCTGTATCAAACAACAATAGTAAAGCCATTGGCTCTGGAGCTTAAACGAGTTAATGACTTCATAATAAGAGCTAGCATTTATTGACATCTTTCTCTATGCCAGGGACTGTGCTTAACATTCACTATGTTACAACAACCTTGTGACATCATTCGCCTCATCTTCCGCGTAAGGAAACTAAACACAGGGCGGGTATGTCACCTACCCCAGGTCACACAACCAGTAACTGAGGTAGCCAGGACTCCAGTCTGGCTCATTTCTGACTCCAAGCCCAGGCTTGTGTTTCAGCAAGGGGGAGGACAAAGCATCTTAAACGGCAGGCTGTAGGTTGGGTTCTTTCATCTCTCCTCAACCCACCTACCCCCCCACCCCTGCCATAAGAGTTCACACAATCCTTCAAGTTGTATAACGTGGCTTCTCAATCACACAGAAATTCAATTTTCCTTAAGTATCAATCCAACTTTATCTAAAAACCCATCTTAAAGTTAACTTGCAGGGAGCTGGGGGGCTGGGGGTGTTCAGGGCCTCTCTTGGGAATGTCTGTGGTAAGACTACACCCGCCATATAAATCTTGTCCAGGAAAAGAAAAGAAGCCGGGCTGTGTAGGGTAGAGTTACTCCAGCTGCCTGGACCCCCTGCTCACAGACTGGGGAGATCAGAGGGAGCCAGGCCAATTTGATTCCAGGCCCAGAAAGCCGTGTTTGAAGCGAACCCTCTCAGGTTTCCAAGAAGGGAAGGTTTGCTGGGGAGCTGGGAGTGTGGACTGAAGGAGGAATTCCAGGCTCTGTGGTTCCTTAGAGAAGCCGAGGGCCACAGACTGCATAAGGAACCAGACTCCTTTCTACCTCAGATAAGAGTGAGGCCTCTGTCTCTGAAGGTGTTATTAATACTCTTATTTGGTTCAAAAGGAGTTAGTACTGCGCTTTTCCTGCAGAGTGAGAGTCAGAAGAGACAGGGACTTCCCCAAGGCAGGATGACCCCAAGGTTATAAACCCAAGGAGGGAGGTCCCACCTGGGCCTCTGGGAGCTTGGTCCCTCTCCAGCTCCGTAGCAAGGCTGCTACAGCGGCTCTCCCTTCCTCGCTATGTAATCACATTTAATAAAACATGACTATTGTACAATAAAGAGTGCATTTTCATAAATCTGTTTGTGAGATCAAGTGGTAGGCTTGAAAATATGAAATATGTATCAAAATCTATTACAGCCTCCTCTGGGCATTTTATGTAAATCTTTACCTGTGAGAACATTTCAGAGATAGAATCCAGACTTCATGGAACACCCAAAGCATTTCCTCTGCTGCATTGCGATATCAGCATAACATTTTTAAAAATTCAAGTTAACCTTTGGGATTCACATGCCCTGCACCATCACCTTAAGAAACATGTTTCCATTCACATGAAAGATTACTGCAGTTGCCCTGAATCCCAAGTCCCGCTAACCCATCTGGCAGGCACCAGCCAAGCTCTCCCAGGTCCACAGCGCCCCCTAGTACCAGCTCCTAGAGCTGGCTCCCCACTGCTTCTCTGCTTCCTTCTGAGAGGAGGGCCCATGTTCACCACATGCCTCTTCCCAGCCCTCACTCTTCCCACTGGGGGCCTTGGGTCTTAAAGTATACAGTAAACATTTATCTAGAACTAGTTAATTCCCCATGGACACTCTCCCTCTCATATGCCCATCCATACTTTCCTGAACCTCTCCCTCCTCATTTTCTTGCAACTCGTTGGAGTTTCTGTATTAGACAAATCTCTTTCTAATCCTCTTTCCCTTCCATTTGGGAAAAAAATATTAACCAAAATTAGGGGTGAATGACATAAAAGTGGCGTTGATAATCCAAATGCGTCCAGGAAAGGGACATGCCTGCATTTGCCTTGGAGGTAAATGTGATGACACTCTAGGGCTGTTTCTGAAACTCTCAGAAGTCCCCAGAAGCCCCTTTCCATCTCCAGTAGTCTTTAATGACCTCATTCTATTTCACTAAGGAAACCTGCTTTCTTCAAACACTAGCATTCAAGATGAACTTTAAAAATATTATTTTACTCACTGTGATTGTTTTTCTCTTGTCTTCCATATTAAAATCCTTGATGTTGTTACATTTCCCTGTGCAATCAGTTTATCCAGATTTCAGCTTGTTTGTGAGCTGGCCCACCAGGAAAGCTAGCCACCACTTATTTGTAATACTCTCCATGGAGATGTGTGGTCTGAACACCAACAGATCACCCTACACTGCTTAGGCCTCTGCCTGTGAGGGGGCCACCTTTTGTCCATCACCTCCCCTCCTGTCAGCCTCACCTTCTACAGCCACTGCTATAGAAAGCAGGTCCCTGCAGGTTGCAACCAACTTGCCACAGGAGTGAACTGCCAGCTTCTTCCCTCACCACACCTGTTTCAGTTCTTCTCACTGCTGCTGAGCTGTGGGCCCTTGGGAACTATCTCACACACTTCCCACCTACAAATGCAAAGAGGTAATGCCCTGTGAGGGGCCTTCTGACCTGTGAGGCACGAGAGGGGGAGGCAGTGCTCCTCCTTCATTGCTCAGGTGAACAGTTCTGAGTCTTACTCCAGAAGATTCTTCAGAGTTCCAAAGAGCAAGCATCTGGTGATCCTTTGTAGTGCCCCCCTCTTAATGACAAGTTGCTCCCCTGTCCTTCCCTCCTTCTCCCTGGGACCACATCCCTGCATATCAACCCTTGTTGTGGGATGTACTTTGGGGGAAAACAGGAAGAAAAAGGCTGTTTCTGAATGTTCCCTACTACATGTGTGGATTACCTGGAGAATCAGATAAGAATGTGGCTTCTTAAAGTGACATTCTATAAGCATGACTGTTGGCTCATTTTGCTCTTCTGGATACCCGAACCAAAAAATACATTTGTGACAAATCCCAGAAGAGCTTCGATGAACATGGGTTCCATAAGGACTCTAAAAGAACAGTTGCCCCTTGCTCTAGATTGAGGGCAAAAGATAGTTTATTACTTATGTATAATTACATAAAACTATCTCTAGGTGATGTAAAAAGATTCTAATATTAATTTTCAGTTCCTCACACATGAGAACCTCTTTAACCTTGTGTGGAGAAAATACTGTATTTGCTCTGGGCTGGTCCAGATTTCTTGGCTTTTTTTTCATCGGGCAGTCCTGCATTTTCTCTCCTCTGGACTTTGCTTGTCCTACAAGTGCTAGGATGTCATTTCTAGGATCAAGTTCAAAGCTGAGCCCCAGTGGTTTTATTGGCAGGACTGCAGAAAAGGCTTGGTTCCCTCCAGTACTCTCTGCAAAGTAAGTTTGGAACTCCCCTGTTGGCACCCCCAGCAGCCTGTATAGTTGCAGGCTTGCCCTGGGTCTGATGATCTCTGGTCCCTGCTCTAGGTGCTGACCTGCTACTGAGACCAGAGGGGAGATCCATCCTTTGCCTCTGCAGAGGAGTGCCTCCTGACTGAATCTGAGCTGAAAAGAGGTTCATGGAACAGAAAGAGTGTCCTCTCTCTTCCTGAACTCAAAACACCCTTCCTTCAGGCAGCACTGTGGTTTCACTAACTACTTCCTGTCTGAAGCAGTGTGAGCTACAAGAAGGTGGAGGCAGCCATCCTGGCTGTGTGGTTGGGTGTTCAGAACTCTGGGAAGCAGGTGAATGTGACCTCTGGGAAGGATGGGAGGTGCTGATAGAAGGGAATAAAGAAGGGAGGAAGCTGGCAATCCCTCCTGGCTCTGGAAAGAGCCTTTTGCACAGGAGTTAGAAAATGTGACAGGGTGGGAAAAGGAAAGCAAATACCAGACAGGCTTGGCCCTTTTATGAATGTTCTAGTTCTGCTGGCTAGAAAGAGTCTAAGATGTGAATTATTTTACTTCAGGAAGAGAAAACCCCAAGACAAAGCTTCAGTCGGGGATCCCGCCTGGAGAAAGCAGGATGCCTTTTTACCTTCCTCTCCCCCTCACTTCTGGAAAGCACTGCATGGAGTTTCCTAATTGCCACAGGACTGGCTTAGCCCCCAGATTCTCTGGGAGATACTGTCTGAGGCCTGAGGGGGGTCACCAGGCTGTCGCTCCTATAGAAGCAGTAGGTGGCTACAGAGTGCCACCTAGAGGCAGAAGTGGCTAAATATTCTGAGGGACTCAGGCCAAAACAAGCACCGTAGCCAGATCGCGTCCACTTTTCCCACCTTCATTTGTTTGCTTTAGTGAGGCCTAGGAGGCTCAGCCTCATGCCCTCAGCCCCCAGCCCAGGACAGGCTCAAGCATCGCCAAGGTCCCTTGCTCCCAAGGCCCCAAGTGCAAGCTGGACACAAGGAAAAGCCAGCAGAGTCGAGTTCTGACAGCTTCCTCTAGAATATTGTTTTTTGTTCTTTTCTTCACATTTAGTCTTACCAAATGTATTTTAACCCTACAGACTTTTAGAACTCAAAGAGGGACTGTTTATTTTTATAAACTAAATCAACATAGAATAAGTGTAAAACACATACTTCCTGGCCTAAACGCTATTGCTTCTCTTGATTGTTCTTTTAAAGAACCTATTTTGTGTCCAGCTAGGAGTTTGTCTTATTAGTTCCCGCTGTAATTGTGGCTGGCTTAGAAAACACTGTTTTAGAAATCTAAAACACCACCCCTGGTCCTTAGAGTTCCCAGACTCCTTTTAAATCTGGGGGACCCTCTGCCCAGAAGAAATTAAGTGCCCCCATACCCAAGTTAATTTAGCCCTAGTCTCAAGGGATGTGTGAATCATTCCTCTCCCCAATCCATCCATGGATGGATTAAAAATCCCTCTGCAGGACAGCGTATGCCTGGGGACATACTGCAAACTGCAACTGGTCCTGTAGAGCTGGTTCTAATATGTTTTCAGATGCCTTATTCTCTACAGAAAGTCTAAGGGCACAGAATGTCCTTTGCCCATGTTATTCCTCTACCTGGAATGCTCTACCACCCCTAATATCCAGCTATCTATAGCTGCAAAACAAATCACCCCAAAACACAATGGGTTAAGTCAATAGCTTGTTACTATTTTTCATGATTCTGTGAGCTGACTGGGCTCATGTGGGCAGTTCTTACTCCGTTATAGTCAGATAAAGGCTGGGGCTGGAATGCTCAAAAGGCTTCTTTACTCCCATGTCTAGGGCTGCTGGGATGGGTAGAAAAGCCAGGGGCTGATTGAATATCTCTTTCCATGCTGCTCTTCTCTGAGGCTAGCTCGGCTTCCTCACAGCAGGGTGGTCTCAGAGGAATTGTGTTCCTTACATGGCATCTGCCTTCCCCCGGAAAAGTGTTCTAAAAGATCTGGGAAGAAGGTGGAGACTTAATATGACTTAATCCAGAACATCACTTCTGCTACATTCTATCAGTCAGCCCAGATTCAAGGAGAGAAGAATTAGACTCCATATTTCAGTGGGAGGAGGAGCAAAGAATTTGTGACCATCTTTAAACCACACACCCTGTTTGTCTGGCCAAGCACTACTAGATGCTTTCAGTTTCATATTAATGCCATTTTCTTAGGGAAGCAAGGGTAATCGCCCCCTAGGCTACAGTAATCATATTTTTTGTACATGCTTGTATAGTGCTCTCGTACTCTCTCACACACACATTTTATATATTTTTTTAAGATTTTATTTATTTGACAGAGATCCCAAGTAGGCAGAGAGGCAGGCAGAGAGAGAGGAAGGGAAGCAGGCTCCTCGCTGAGCAGAGAGCCCGATGCGGGGCTTGATCCCAGGACCCTGGGATCATGACCTGAGCTGAAGGCAGAGGCTTTAACCCACTGAGCCACCCAGGTGCCCCCACTTTTCATATTTTCATATTTGTTTAATATTTATCTTCCCCACAGACTAAATTCCTCAAGGATACAGGCCATGTCTTTTATTCACTATTGGTCCCAGGCACTCATACGTCTGGCATCATGTTCAACTTCAGAACTGAACTAAACTGATGTTGGATTTTCAGTTGATCAAGGGAGGGAACACGGAAAGATTTGTAGGAAGGTTGAAACTAATGTAGGTGTGTCTTTATGCAGCAACCTCTTCATGTGACCTTGCTTGTCATCAGTTTGATCGTGCCCCTCCCTAAGCTCTCTAAAAGAAAGGACTTCATGTTTCAGGAGCCCGCCAGGCATGTAGTTTGAACCTCCAGAACATGGGAGGACTCAGAACTTTAAGATGGGGCAGATCCTAGGGGTGGACCTGTGCCTAGAAGGAATCTGGTCTCCCCAGAAGCATGTGGCAGTTGCTGTATGGACACTGACAAGAGGTGGCCAATCATTCAGCCCAGCTGTCAGGTCAGCAGGCTCTGTGTAGTCACAGGTGTGCTGACAGCTGGGCAGAGCCCAAGAACAGGGAGTTCAGAGCAAACCCTCATCAGAAATTGCATCTCTGGTGGCCTTAGGGTCAGCAGATGGTGTGACCTCATCCCCCAGTTGCTGGGCCAGGTGGAGCTCTAAATAGGGCACTGAGACAGAGACAGGGGCACAGGATACAAGATAGGCAGGCATCTTCCACGAACAAGGTATGAGGTAGGGCTTGAGCATGAGGCAGATCCAGGTCCTCAGTCAATACCACAGGTCAGGAAGAACGACTTCGCTGTTAAGATCCCGCCTGCTAAGCTCTGGCTGCACGTTTGTGGTAGCCACTGCAGCATTTGCCAAATATTTTTGCTCTCCACCACCTTCTGAGGACATGGTAGAATTGTATTTCCTGTCCCCCTTGTGGTTGGATGGGGTCATGTGACTAGTCTGGCTAATGAGTCGTGAGAGCCAGTGGCAGGCATCCCCTCTGCCAGAGTCTGGAATTACTGGTCTAAGACCCTAGGAGATCTCCTTCAACACTGGAGACAGCTCCCCCAACCAGGCCGGGTCTCTGAGTCATTTATGATGAACAGCACGCCCTTGCCTCCCATAATACCTGTGTATCTGGAAGGGCATAAAAATCTAAAAATCTGTGTTTTAAGTACGTGACACTTTACAGTTCTTTGTTGCTACAGCACAAACAGGCTTGAAGGTTCTCACTTTGGCTGCAAATCAAAAGCATTCAGGGGCTTTAAAAAGTCCTGCTGCCCACTCCTACACCAGAAACTCTAGGTTCATTGGTATGAGTATGCTGGGAATCAGGATTTTTTAAAACTGAATTTTTTTATTTAGAATACTTGAACATTTACAGGAAAGTTGAGAAAATAGTACAGAGAGTTCCCATATGCTCCTCACCATGTTTTCCCTACTCACCTACTATTGACCTCTCACATTACTATGTCACTACTGTTGAACCAATTTTGACACATTATTACTAACGAAGGTTCGTTCATTATACAGAGGCCCTTAGTTTTTAGCCTAGTGTCCTTTTGCTATCCCAGGGTACCGCCTAGGATGCCACATTACATTTAGTCATCATGTCTCCTTAGGCTTCTCTAGACTGTGACAGAGTCTCAGAATTCCCTTGTTTTGGATCACATTGAGAGTTTCGAGGAGCACTAGTCTGGTGTCTCATAGACTATTCATCAACATGGGTCTGTTTGATGTTTTTCTCATGGCTAGATTGTGTTAATGGGTTTTGGGGAGGAAAACCCCACCAACCAAAGATACATGACTTATCACGGTTTATGTTGATTCTGATCACCTGCCTGAGGTTCAGTTTGTCAGGTTTCTCCAAAGTAAAGTTACTCTTTTCCCCTGTTTTCATATTAGACTCTTTGGAAGTCATTATGCATAGCCCACACTTAGGAGGTGGAACACAACTCCTGCCCCTTTGTAGGAGGAGGACCTACAAAAATTATTTGGAATTCTTCTGTATGAGAGATTTGTCTACTCTCTGACTGATTTATTCAATTATTTATTTGTATCGGTGTGGACTTATGGATATTTATTTTACACACTGCTTATGGTCCAATATCTCATTGCCCAAATTGTTCCAGCTCTGGCCACTGGGAGCTCTATCAGTTGGTTCCTGTGCCCCTTTGACATATCCCCATCATTGTAGTGAATACTTCCTTATTCTTTGGTACAACAAGATGCTCCAGGCTTACCTTGAATCTTTCCTGCCCCAACCCCATAATCAATGATTTATTCAACAAGCCATGGTTCATTTATTGGAGGATATTAGAAACCCACATCCAGGTGCTTGGTTGGACATCAGGATTTGTCATTCTAATGTGCAATAAAGTCAGGGAGCTACAGGCTAAACTCACAAAGGTTCTCAACCCTTACTACACATAATAAGCACTTTGAATGTTGACTACAGCATGGCAGTTGGTTCCCCATAGGTCCATGAGGCTCCACAGCATGCAACACTTACCACATATCAAAAGTATTTACCACATAAGATACCACGAATTCATTTGAAGGGTTTATTGTTGTTGTTTGTGCAGCAATTTGTAAATGCTATTTATACCAATGTTTCCTGGAGTTTAAGTATCTTAGCAGAATTTACACCTGGTGCTGTGGCTAGAATTCTCTCTGCTCCACCCCCTTTCCTCCCCACAACGCCCCAAGAACTCAGTTCTTCTCTCAACACCCAAAGAATATGAAAGATGGAGAAATTACTCTCAAGGCACCAAGGTCAGCTCAGGATCTAATGCCAAGTCGTGGGTGATCCCAAGACACTGAGGTGACCGTTTTTTCTTTCCAGGACCAGGAAGAGAACTCTAATCTGATTTGAAGTGAATGTATGTGAGAAAGAGAGAGAATACATGAGTACCTGTGAGCATGAGAAATATGTGTGATTGTGTGTGAACTGTGAGTGTAAGTACAGGTGAATGTGTATGGCTGAGAGTAAGTGTGCAAGTATGTGTGACTATGGTATATAAACTTGAGATTGTGTGTGAGTGTAAATGAATGTGAGTGTGCGTGTGAGTGCACGTGAAACACTGAGCATGTGGGGTGTGGACAAGTCCCAGCGACAGAAGCCCCCAACCATCCTCATTCTTCACACGATCTTGTACTGCCAGCTAACTATCTCTGCTCCAAACTCACACTCACAGGAAATGGAGGGGATCAGGGTGCCATGCGTGGCACTGTGCCAAGCCTTGTCTTTCACCTCCTCCTGAGAACCTGGGTGCAGCACAAAACAGTCAAATATTTTCCTTTCTGTCATCACTAACTATAGCTCCACAAGTTCTCAGATCGCTGTGCTAGCTCATTGCCATAATTAGCAATTTTCTGATATCATACTAACACTAGTTAATTATTCCCTAGGAGACAAAGCAAATTCATGGGATGCCGAGGGTAAGTGGATAAATTCTGCTCCGGAGAAAAGCTCAAGCATTTGTTGTGTGTTAGTCATACCGCAGTGTGGTCTCAGAAAGGGCTCAGTGACGTGGAACGGAGCTATGGGTGAGGACTTGCAGGAAGGCCTCTGTCCTTACACTGGTGTCCACCAGCCCTGCTCCTCCTCCACCACAAAAACCCTGGAAAATTCAGGAACCCGTTCTCCTCCTGTCCTTCACTAATGCTGTGACTGAGCCCACCGCAGCCTGGCCTGGGGCCCCAGTGTGAGGAAGGAAGTTTGTCATCTCCACCCTCCTCCTCTCCACCCCAGTATCACCCACCCTTTCTCTGTTCCAGCAAAACTAACTTGTCCTCATCCTATCCTCAGGGCCCTGCTTTGGTCTTCTTCTCCCCTCAGGGACATACAAGTACTTAATAACAAGGTTGCCTGTGATCCCCTTCTGCAGGCAGGGTCTCCTGGAGTGGTGTTAGCTGCTGAGTGGGAACAAGAAGAGAGGGGCGTAGGCACAGCTGTGGCTTCTGGGACACAGGAGCAGTGCCACTTCTCCTCTTCAGAGACACTGAAAAAGAGAACTGAGAGTTCTTGGGGCACATCACTACGTGGGACACACCACAAACCTCTCAAAGGCCCGTTGAGTGAAAAGAAGTAAAGCAACCCACAAGGCTATTTTTACCTGTTATTCTATTGACTGAAGCAGACATTGGGGTTTTTTGCCTCTATTACTCAAATAACCACCCCAGTGGTGTCTTCCTTTCACAAGTGAGAAAGTCCCTTGTTGGTGGAAAGTTTAGGCTTGAGATCTTATACCTGGGCTTCCTCTCAATTCCCAAAGCACAGAGGGGCTGCAGGGTGTGGTTACAGTGTGACAAGGATGGTGAAGTTCATTCACTCCTCCCTGGCTTCCCCCCAGCAAAGGCCTTTTAAGACCCTTTTGTCAGCCACATCCAGTCTGGTTTGGACACCTTCCCCAGTGAGCCCTGCCACCCTGAAACTGAGCACACTGTCATGAGGGGTTGTGTTGGACTATGGTTCAGTATGTTCTATAGGCCCAGGCACCTGGATGCTCAGGGACAGCATGACTCTATGGCCTAGTTTGCTGGGACAGTCTCCGATGACATCTCTTGTCCTGGAGTAATAACTCCACAGTCTTGATTTGGACAATAACTATGGTCACCCTACTTGGTAAGGAAGATTTGAGGGACAGCACTATTTCCTTGGCCTCTGAATTCTGGTCAGTCTAAGGCATCTCCACCCCTGCTGGAGAAAGGTAAGCGTGCTTCCTGAAGCTCTGGAAAGTCAGGGTAAAATAAGTTAGCGTGAACAGATGCACTGGTGAGAGAACAAGCCACCCTGTCCATGTGCAGAGATGTAAAAGGCTCATGCTGCACACCCATGTCTGTTCAAATCCAGCCCAGTTCTTTAAATGGCACCAGCATCCCGAAGCCTTCCCGGATGTCTTCGACCAGAGCTATCCTCTCGCTTTGAACCCTCAAATCGACCCTGAGCATCTTTTCACCTCCTTTAGCATGTACCTTCTGAAATGTTGGAGAGGCAGCACAGAGCAACACTCAGGAGTATATTAGCCTCAGCTCAAGTCCCAGCTCTAACAGAGTAGCTCTGTGACCTTGGGCAAATCACTTCACTGCCATAAGCCTCAGTTTCCCCATCTTACCTTCCTTTCTAGATTTTAACCATTATTCCTTTAAAAAGCAAAATTCAAGGTGATTTGTTGAGTCATGGCTACATGCCAGGTGCTTTCACAACCACTGTCTCACCAATCCTGGAGCCAACTCTGAGAGCTAGGGTCACTGGCACCCTTTTATAGGTGGAGAATTAGAGGTTCAGAGAGGTTAATTAATTAGCCCAGGGCACACAGCTTAGTAATTAAAAGATCAGAGATGATTTAGAACACAGGTCCTTCTCCCAGATTGTCACACAACCTCCCTACCTCCCTCTATAAAAATCTCACGATGACAAATAAGCCTTTGTTCTGACATACACTGCAGTTTAGCTATAGGGGTTTGTAACACATGATATTTAAAATCAGTTGTGCTCTTCAAGAACAATCAAATAGATTCCAGGCATCAATTTAAGGGAAGGACAATCATTTACACGGGCCAAGAAGCATTAAGAGCTTCAGCCAAAATCAATATGTTACTATTCCCTATACTCGGCCCTGAATATGTGCCAGAGTCTGCTCATGGCCTTGACTTCTGGATTGAGGAAAAGATGTTCAAACAACGTTTTCCATTTGCAGACAGTGCAAGTGAATGTTGTTTCCAGGCATAAGATTTATTTCTGAAAAGAGGAAATATCACCAGCCTCTCTTGGTGTATCACTTCCCCTCTTGTGCCCTCAACATTTCCTCTGTACAGTGGGACGGTATGGGGTCATCTCTAGGACCCCAACAGCTCTTACTTTGCAGGGGACCCTGAGTCACATATCTTAGGTGCTTCAGGTTACATCTGCTTTCTAGAAGGTTTGCCTAAGCAAGTAGTATACTGGGTTGAATGGTCACCCACAAAAAGATATATCCTCATCCTTATCCCCAGAACCTGTGAATGTGAAGTTATTTTTTAAAAAACAAAACAAAACAAAAAAAGAGTCTTTACAGATGAGATTAATTTAAGGATCTTGAGATGAGATCATTCTGGATTACCGGAGTGGGTCCTAAATCTAATAACAAGTGTCTTTTAGGAGACACACAGAGGAGAGACATAGGCACATAGTGGAGAAGCCCATGTGAAGACAGAGGCAGAGATTGGACTGAAATGTGGCCACAAGGCAAGGAAGGCCAACAACCCACCAGAAGCTGGAAGAGACCAAGAACAGATTCTTTCCTGTTGCCCCCAAAAGGAGCCCAGCCACAGAACCCCTAGAATTTTCACTCCTGGCATCCAGAACTATGAGAGAATAAATTCCTGTTGTTTTAAGCCACCCATTTTGTGGTAATTTGTTCTGGTAGCCATTTAGGAAACAAATATAAATAGTTTTATATGAACACATGCTCACTTTTAAAACAAGTTGGCTTCATCTATAAATGTTTCTAAGAGGAACTATTCAGTGGAATTACCGTGACTGAAATCAAGATTAGCCCCAGTCTATTAGAACACCTGAAAATTATTTCCAGTGAAAGGAAGAGGTGCCTGGGGAACTCACTGGACAAACCCCCTCACACCTTTACTGAAGGTACCTCAGGAGTACACACTGGTTTTAATGTTGCTCCAAACCAAACTGTCAACAGGCCTTTCAAAGCCTACCTGGTCCTTCTCTTATACAGTCTGGCTAGTTTTTCTCACTGTGTTCCCCAGAGGGTCTTTCTCTAGTCCCACAGCCTGCCTCACATCCAGCCACAACCACGCAAGTGGAGATAATGGAGGCCCAGGCTGAATGTCCTCAATTTCCCATCAGGGCTTCCACCTGGTGAACAGTTCCTGGCAGAGGAATGTTCCTCTCTCCAATCCAAGTCTAATCTTCCTCTCAGGTTCTGGGTCCCACCTGCTTCTGCCTCCTCAGGACCAATGTTTTACCCTTAGCCAGTCTCTATCATCTCTCCCTCTTTATAGTGCCTTCCTCTGGGACAGAAACATGATGGACACTCTCTTACATAAGAAACTATCCATACCAAGGGCATATGGGCAGTTCACAGAAGAAAGTAATATGATCAATAGCCCATGAAATGATCCTCAACCTCACCAGGAGTGGGGAAATGCAAATTAAAACCCTTGGGAGCCACCATTTCCGTCAAGTCAGGTCACCTGAAATTAAAAACAATGTCCAGTGCTGGTAAATGATGTTAACTGTAGCTTTGTTTAGTACAGTGAATAGAAAAAACCTACACGTACACCAGAGAGAATGGATTTATATATCGAGGCACAGGTGCACACCACGGATTCCCCACAAAGCTGAGCATGGCAGCCTGTTGCAGAGGGAAAGAGGTAGGACAATGTGGAAGGTGGCCGAGGTTTGAAAACATGTACTTGGGTAAGGTTACTTTCTTCTGTTTTACTAAGAACAGCAGACAAACAGTGCAAAGGCAGTACCCAAGTTTAAGCACAAAGCCAGTGGCTGAGATTCCTTTTTATCTGTTTGGTTCTTCAAAAGAGCCCCACCTTCGATGGTCTTGGTACTCTACACAGAAGGAAGAGTTCACCAGGCTAGAGAAAGAGAAGGTTGGATCCTAGCACTCACTGCCTAGCGGGGAGTGAGAGAGAGAGAGACAGTGCATGAGCACATGCCTGCGCACGGGGCCACACAGGTACACACCCTCGTGCCCCCACAAGGCTTTGGAGAGAAGATACACTAGCACTTAAACACCTATTATCATTTTTCATTTCTTAGAAATAAATACAAATCAAATATAGGAAACATATTAGAATCTGATTGAGCTGATAATGGAGCCAATGGTGTGGTATATATTTTCAGCACTTTTCTGTATTATGCAATATTTTACTTAAAAAAATCTGTCCTTAGGGCCTGTCAATCTGTCACCTCTCCATTTGTTAACCCAAAGAGAAGTTAACCCTGTCTCCCATTGCAGGGATTACCAAAGCAGTTTTCCATCAGAGGATCCCTGTCTATATGCTTTGGGGTCAGAAGAAAGGAAAGAGTGCCAGAATGCCCCTACTGGCTCTGCAAGCAGGCTTGGAGAAGAAGACCACTCCCAGAGGTGGGGGAGGGAAACTGAATCCCCCAGACCTGCCGTGACAGAGAAAGGAGAGAGGCACAGAGACACCTATGCCCACCCTATACCCACCCCAGCCGGGGAGCCAGGCTAGAATTAAAGCAGTGAAAACTCCTCAGTTTCCTCAGCATTTGGTGACAGAACAAGCCATGGCCCTGTGTTTCTTCTTCATGGCTAGTGTCCTGAAACTATCTGTTCCTTCTGGCCAGCTATTCACCCAGTTCAGGCTCCAGTCCAGTCCAGTCAGTCTCTGTCCACCACCTCATGAAGGCTGCTCTGACTCAAGCCCTTCAGTGACCTTCTGTGGCAAGAGTCCACAGACCCTCTCTAGTCCTGCCTGGCCTGAGTTCTCTTGATACAGTTGACCCCTCTCCATTCCTGACACCCTCCCGAGGTTATAAGGATGCAACCCTGCTCAGGTTCTCTGCTTGCCCTTCTTCAATATCCTTTCTAGTTTCTCTCTCTCTCCTCTTCTCCCAGCATGGTCCTCTCAGGACTGCCCAGCCTCAGACTCACCCGGCGTAGTATGATGGTGAGTTAAGTGTGTTAACCTGACTAGGACACAGGATGTCCAGACATTTGGTAAAACGTTATTCTCAGTGTAGGTGTGAGGTGTTTCTGGATGAAATTAAAACTTGAATCCGTAGACTGAGTAAAGCAGATGGCCATCCCCAGTGTGGGTGGGCATGATCCAAACATTTGAAGGTCTGTATAAAAACAGAAAGCAGAGGAAGGGAGAATTTGTACCTACTCTAAGAGACTGCGTGAGCTGAGACATCAGTCTTCTGCTCTTGAACTGAGACGTACACCATCAACTCCCCTGGTTCTCAGGTCTTTGAACTTAGAGTGCATCATCCCACCAGCTATCTTAGGCCTCCAGCTTGCGGACAGAAGATTGGGGGATTTCTCAGCCTCTATAATCCAATTCCTTACAACAAATATTTTATATATACATATTTCTCTGGAGAACACTAACTGATACAGGTAGTCAGTAAAATGTGGATTCTTCAGCCCTGTTCCAGACTTAATGCATCAGAATTTTTGGAGTATCCCACAAATCTGCACCTTATGGTCACCATGGTGGGGGTGGGGGTGGTGGGTCTTGTTTGGTTCTTCTCTGTGATTTGTGGCCATCAGAGAGCTTTCATGGATTTGTAGTATCTTCCCTTTTTGCCTAGCAGGATCACAAGTCCCCCATTCCCTCTTCTTCCCCAGACCGAGTGAAATGAGAGCCTTCAGAAAAACAGCCTCTGAGTTTGGTCTGAGCAAGGCAGCCCTCAGTGTGGGTCTGTGGAGCAGGCTCTACATTCAAGTGAAAGGTAACAGATGGCTTATCTCTGAAAATAAAGTACTGCAGCAGCTCCCAGAAAGATTGCTTTCTTATTGTTTAATAGAATCTGTAGTAATTAAAATCAGTATTCCAGGAATGCTCAACCAAGTAGTAACATACCAAGATGTGAGGGATATCCTTCCATCCTTCCATGTTGGTTCTTAGTGTTTGTTTACCAAAGGGAAATGCTGTCACTTCTCCTGAAGGATTTCACATGCTCACAGGTGAGACCACCACCCACTATTTATGACACCCACATCCAGACCAACAGGCCAGGTTTTCCTCCTAATGTCCAGGCCATATTTCAAATGTCTCCTAGACACTCTCCACCTGGATGCCTTCCACTCAGCATATCCAAAACCACTTCAACACTCCCTACCCACTTCCTCTACTTACCTCCTCTCCCCTACTCCTTACCTTGGTTAATGGCAACAGTGCTCACCTAGCTGTTCAAGTTAAAAATTCTGCTGTCATCCTCCCTCCTCCTCTCTCTTACTTCCCACAGCCAGTTGGTTATGGATTTTGTCTGAGGCTATTTCCTCTTTATTGCCTCCGTCCTCCCTATGCCCTCATCACAGCCTGCCTTGGTTCAGGCCCCAACACTTTCTGCCTGGACTTCTATAAGGAGAGGTCTTTCAGAGGTTGTAGGGAACTTCAGGGTTCTAGAGTCAGACTAATCTACGTTCAAATCTCAGCTCTGCCATTTACTAGCTAAATGATTACAGGTAAGTTATTCATCTGCTCTAAATCACAACAATTTCCTTGTGTGCAAAAAGGACTAACAAAAATGTCTATCTCAGGGTTCTAATGAGGATCAAATGAAATCATCCTTAGCACAGTGACTGGTACAGTGTACTCTTTCAGTGAATATTAGCTTTCAATTACTATCAATTCTGATGGGTAAACAAGGCCTTCCAGGTGCTGGACACAGTCTTTCACGCTCTATCTGTGCCCCATACATTTTCTCATGCCTTTCTCTCTGCCTGGAACGCACCCCCTCCCCTGTCCATCAAGTTAACCCATGCTTATACTTAAAAAGTCAGCTTAGATGTCACTTCTTTGTGACATGTCAATATCTTGAAATCAACCATGATGGGAGTATTTACACCGAGGAAATTGGCAAATAATGTGAACTAAGGGTTGGCGTATTATTCTGATGATTGTCTAGACTTGAAAAAGTGATGGGGAAAAAGTTGTGTAGTTGTACCTGTACCTATTACAACTGCAAAATTGTTCCTTTAGTATTTGAAAACTATTATCCAATTTAGCAAAGAAGTTGCTCATATGGACAAGTGAGTGAATTTCCAATATCCATCTTTGTTGTTTCACCTTCTTATTAATATAAACAAAAATAAGGGCACCTGGGTGGCTAAGTAGGTAAAGCATCTGACTCTTGATTTCGGCTCAGGTCATGATCTCAGGGTCGTGAGATCAAGCCCTGAGTCAGGCTACATGCTCTATCACTCTGCTCCTTCCCCGTCTCCTGGCTCCCCCACTCACACTTGCTCTCTCTCGCTTAAAAAAAAAAAAAACTTAATAAAACAAAAATATCAGTCAACATTTCCAGTGAAACTACACTTGTTTACAATGACATAAGTGACTACTGTGCCAAATCAGATAGTATCAAGCATCTATTTGTAGTCTGATTTTCTTACACTATTGTAGTAGTAGATTTTACAAGAAATAGCAAGTTACACTGAAGTTATATACATAAACTGGAAAATTGTATCATTTCTAAACTTTAACAATATTACTGATAGAAAAATGTTTGCTAACCCTCAAGGAGTGTGAATTTCACTGTAAAGGTAAAATTCTTTTACAGAGCCTGATCCCTAAAATACCAAAATGAAGAGTAATCTGTTAAAGTTTCAAAATATAAGGTGAAAACAGGTATAGAAAATAAAAACAAACATCACAGGAGGTACCAAACAATTCCATTTGTCAACTCACAGTTGAAATGCAATCACATGTTGGCTGAGGATACAGGGTTCAAGAAAAAGGGTTAAGTCTGTGAGAATCAATTAGCTACATAGAATTTATAATAAAGAATATTATATGTTTTATAATTATTTGTAAGTTGTGTGCTCTATGTCCTTTATATCAGTAAAATTTATAATCAACTTATTTATATGTATTTATGTACACATATTTCGGAGAGTCAGTAACCAATCATTTACCAGCACACCACTGATACCAAGCCTCTAAGCTGCCTGCCCTTTAGGATCTAACAGTACAGAATGGAAGATGCAGAGAAATAACTCTTAACAGGAGGGAAACCAATAGGTTCCATAGACATGAAGAGATTGTTTGCTTCTAGAATTCAAATGAGTGAGACAGCATTTCAGCTGTGTGCAGCTGTCTGCCTTTGTTCATAGTGGTACACCTCCCTCACATGGCTTTTGTAAATTGAGGGAAAACTCAGTAACAGTGGGGTACATCAAGTTCACCGATCTTAAGCGTATGCCTGAACGTCTCTGTCTATTCATAGGGCGGAATATGGAGGAGCAACAGGAATAGGAATGCACCTTCAGTACAAGGACCCCCACAGAGGAATCTCACAGAGTGTAACCAAACAGGGAAGAGTGGATCCTCTGTGACTCTTTGATCTTAGGATAATTTGAACCTTACCTGCCTCTTCTAAGGGTTTTCACTGAAGAGTAGAAAGCCCTCTCTGGGGTGCAGGGTGGCAGGCTGTTTGCAGTGGCTTCCAGAGCTGTGTTGAGGGTCCATCCCCACAGGTGCGGACAAAGGGGACCAGAGAGTAACAGGGAGGAGGAGGGGAGGGGAGTAGGGGAGAGGGAAGAGAGGAGGGGAGGGGAAGGGGGGATAAAAGGGGAGGAGGGGAGGAAGGAAGGGAGGGAAGGGGGGAGGGGTAGAAAGAATCCACTGAGGGGGACTAAGCCGGCGCTCAGTCTTCATTCCTCTGCCCACAGCGGCCACGTGGTGAGGACAAGCTTCCTGGCCCCTCAAAGTGCGATGTCCAGGGGCCCCTACCTCCTTTTGGAAGGAGATTCTCAGGCCAGGTCAGGGTTCATGGGGCCCCCACCACGGCCAGGAAAATGGCCACGGAAGCGCACTCGGGCCCTCCCTTTACATGGCTCTTCAGGGTGGGACGGCAGAGGACTGCGGGGACGAGGCATCACGAATGACCCCGGACTGTCTCTTGGAAGCCCTCAGGGTGGTCCCGCCCGCCGTGCGCCGGCTGAGCCCTCGCTGCCCTTGCCGTGAGGCTTGGGGGCCGCGGACCGGGCGCTCCACGAGATCAGGTCTTTCCTCCAGCCACAAACAAAGCTTGCTTCTTCCTCTGGCCCGGAGGAGGGCTGAGGTCACGCACAGAGTGTGGCGGCTCCGCGGCCATGTTGGGGACGCGCGGCTCTTCCTTGCGGAACCGCAGATCCCAGGACCCGTTCCAGTGCTTTTCCGGGGCTGACCTCGAGACCGGTTCCTCTACCAAAGCCAAGCGGTGTAGGCTTTGAAGAGCTGTGCCACCAAAGAAACAGGAAAGCGGGAAGCAGTGGTGAGGAGCGGAGCAGCGGGTCACCCACCTTGACCCTTGACCCGCCTCCCGACTTTCACTTCCACCCCCTCCGCTGCACGTGGAATCACGCCTTGTGATTAACACGTGGCAGGTGAAGAGTGACCTTGGAACTAAGACAGGAGCTGAGTTTAAACCCCACACCAGGTTTCCGGGAGGAAAAAAAAGAATCCCCATTAATCATCTCCTATGGATTATATATTGAATTAACATACTAAGTTAAATAAAATATATTGTTAACTTTTATATCTCAGCTGTTTCTTTTTCATTTTTGAAAAAAGACAACTAGATTGCCCTTGTGACTTACATATGTGGCTAACATGCTTCAGTTGTTTTAAGGGAATATTCACCTATATATTCCAAGAGAATCCAGGCTTTAAATAAGTAACAAGTATCACAACCACTAAACCAAACACTTGGCTTCCATGACCCAGATACTCCAAGGGTTTTGTACCAAGGGTGGTAGGACTGGCTGCCCTGGTGTGGCCAATTAGGGATGTAATGTCTGTAGGGAATTCAAAAACAATAATAAAACTCAACCAAAGGTCAGTCTGCTTTCTATTATCACAATCAGGTTGCCACTATAAGCAACTTCAGGGCTGAATAGCTCTTTCCTGCCTGGGTGAATGTCTCCTATAGCCCCCCACTCCTCAGATGAACACTGACTCTCCCACTTGAGTTTCTCACTGACTTCTCCTGACCCCACGTGCCTACTGACCCTCCAAAATGGCGTTGTTGCCCCCACCATGGGCTTGGCGCTACACTAAGCACCCTGGAGCTATAAAAAGCATAGAATTCAGGAAAGGCTCCTGTATTAGTCAGGGTTCTCCAGAAAAACAGAATCAACAAGATGTGTATGAATAGAAAAGGATTTATTATAAGGAATTGGCTCATGCAATTATGGGGCCTGGCAAGTCCCAAATCTGTAGACCCAATGTCCCTGTTCAAGTCCAAAGTCCAGAAGCTGTGTAGAACCAGGAAGAGCCAACATCCCATTTCTTTTTCTTTTTCTTTTTTAAGATTTTATTTATTTATTTGACAGAGAAATAGAGCCAGAGAGCACAAGTGGAGGGAATGACAGAGGGAGAGGAAGAAGCAGGCTCTGCGCCGAGCAGGGAGCCTGACACAGGGCCCCATCCCAGGACCCTGGGATCATGACTCAAGCTGAAGGCAGCCACTTAACCATCTGAAGGATTCCTTTTCCTTGGAGGTTCAGTCTTTCCTTCTATTCAGCCTGCAACTGACTGGTTGAGGCCCACCCACATTATGGAGGTAGACTCAAAGTCTACCAATTCAAATGCTAATCTCATCCAAAACACTCACTGACTCACCCAAAATAATGTTTGGCCAAATATCTGGGCACCAGGACCCAGCCAATTTGACACATAGAATGAACCCTCACAGCACCTCACAGGCTAGTGCCAGGGAAGAGAAAAGAAAAGGACGAGCCTACTGTATGGGCTCAAATTCTTAGCTGCACCACAGCCTGCTGCACAATCCTGAGCAGGTCATGTGGCCTCACTGTGCCCACGTCCCCTTCAATACAGCGGGGACCGTGATCCTATCCACCCACAGGCCACACATGTATGTAAAGTGCTCAGGACCATCCCCGGCGTCCTGGGTGCCACCATTGTTAGTTTTATAGTGTGGCTGGGCGGGAGATTCTGATTAAACTCATGATTACCTCCTGTGGCTTTGCAGCTTCATTCATTGCATTTTAACTTTTGGGTCCAGTGCCTTTTGAAGGCAGATTTTCATCAGATTGCAAAACTGTGTCCCAAACCTGCTTTTTCCTGGATTAGGTACACAGGTGTGGTTCAGATACCCAGGAGGCCTAGAACCACTTCCTCAGCAAGGCACAGGCATTCGCTATGCTCCTGCACCTCCTGAGACCCAGGTTCTTCCGAACCCTGCCTTTATGTCCAGGAGGCTGAACTTGGCTTACCCCCCCTTCCCCACCCCGCTCTCTAATTGAACTCTTCCTAGCTGAGTGTCTGAAGTGATTCAATAGTGCTGCTGTGTGGGAGAACTGAAGCTAAAAATAGGCACCTTTTCATGGCAGGAGGAAGCAGAGTCATCAGTACCAGGACTTCAGGAAAAACTGAAGGAGTGACCCAGACCCCAGGGGTCTTGTGTAGGTGAACTGTCATGGGTCCAATATGTATTTACTGAGCACCTACTGCACACAGGATAGGGGGTGGGGGTTTCTCTCCTTTCTCATGGCTCGAGAGGAAGGAATCTCCCATCCTCTCTCGCACCAGGGAGGGGGCCCCCGTCATTTGACTGGTGAGAACTTAACATTTGTTGGGTGCCATGCACTGGTGGGCACCCTGCTCCCTTCCCAACTTTTGCTCTTGGTTCCATGCTCATTGTGCTCTCAGGGGCCCAGGGCCAGTTTTCCCTGCAGAGGAGAGGAGCTGGTACTTCCTTCCTAGCTGTCCTTCCACCCACGTGACAGTGTGGTCCAGGAAACAGGGTGGGCAAATGGGATGGCTTCCATGCAGATGTGGAGCCAACCCCCCCTTTCTCGCTTCCTGCCTTGGCCTTTCTCTGGCATTGGGGTGTTTCTGACTGTAGGCACCCACCAACATTGTGTTGAAACACCACTCTGGGGTTTGGATCTGAAAAAGACAGATTCAGAGGGGCCCAGGAGAGACCCAAGTCCTCCACTCCAGCGTGGGTGACTACAAGAAAATCAGTGCTTTATTCCCAGAGTGGCTGTTGAGACTTGGCATTTATGTCTTCTAGTCGGAACTCTAGAGGTCAGGCACAGTTGATTCTAGCCCAAGACACTGTGCTAAGAACTCCTAGGGAGCAAAGAGTGACCTAGACAGGAGCCCCCTCAGCAATGCATGGGCCTGGCTTGGGAACCTCGCCTAGCAGCTTGGACTCATTTTATGAGGAGGTGGCAAGGGCCATGAGGCAGATGTGAAATGTATGCTTGGGGCTGGATTGTATGCAGAGGATACTGAAAACCATTCATCTCCCCATTCACTGCACTGAGCTCCATCTGGAGGAGGATGGGGAGAGTGATAGCCAAGATGTTCAGGTAGTCCCACAGGCTGTGGAGCTCCGCAGGGTTGAGGGGGTGGGTGGTGGTGTACACATGTTCCTTAGCACCTAGTTCCAGACAGGTACTTCTCTGGGGTCTGGCAGACCCCTCACTGTAGCTGGAGTGCTAGCAGGGCAGGCCCTGGGCAGTGGGTGTGGGGGCTGTGGGAGGAAATGGGAAGGAGGAAGGGGCCCTGGGACAGGCACCCAGATTTAGATTTAACGAACGAGTCAAATTTCAGAAATATCTGGGGAGATAGTCCTAGGATTGCTAACTTTTTAATTTCACCGAGTGAGGATGTTAGAAAACTACCATTGGGGGTGCCTGGGTAGCTCAGTGGGTTAAAACCTCTGCCTTCGGCTCAGGTCATGATCCCAGGGTCCTGGGATTAAGCCCTGCATCAGGCTCTCTGCTCAATGGGGAGCCTGCTTCCTCCTCTCTCTCTGCCTACTTGTGATCTCTGTCTGTCAAATAAATAAATAAAATCTTAAAAAAAAAGAAAGAAAGAAAACTACCATCGATTTTCAGCGATACTTCATGAGAGAAAGGACATTTGCAGCACCGAAGAGTAGTAAGGATTTCCTAAAATAGAATAATAGGGCCAGCTTTCCTTTGAAAGGGAGGGGGACGGCGCCTGGGTGATGCAGTCTTTTGGGCTCAGGTCATGATCTTGGGGTCCTGTGATTGAACCCCTCATCGGTCTCTGTGCTCAGCAGGGGGCTTGCTTTAGATTCTCTCTCCCTCACCCTCCACCGCTCTCCCCAGTCAGGCTCTTGTTCTTTCTCTCTAAAAAAAAGAGAGAGAGAGAGAGAGAAAGTGTGTGTGTATTTACATATAGATACATATAGCTAATATAATTATATATATTATTTAATATTTATTATGTTTTATTTAAAACATTTCTCTTTATCTCTCTTATTACTCTTTTCCATGCATATATCATTGTATCTATTTTTTCTTGTTTATTCATTCTGCACTAAACCTCCTCCCGGTGTTTGGAAAACTCACCAGAACACTTGGTAGTGCTGGGACATGTTTTTCACTTCATTTCTAGAACTATGGTTTGCATGAACTGCTGTATCATTTATCTGAGTAGACATACGTTCAGTTATGTTGAGGAATATTCCACTTGTAAACTCCCATCAGACTGTGCTTGACATTATTTATCTAGAACACCTGAGATGGTTACCAACCCCTGCCCCTGGTCAGTCCCACCCATCTCTGTGGGCCTGTCTGCCTGGCTTCTATCAGTCCCACCAGTGGAGGGCCAGGGCCCTGCTCCACATGGCCGCACCCCTGCAGGTGTGTTCGTAGTGATCACAGCCATGTTCAAAATGCAGGGACTCATCCAGCTTCTCCGGGTCGCTCTGCAAGCTACCTCGATGAATTGAAAAGTGAACCACCCAAGTCAGGGACTGGTATGAAACCCTAGCGCGGTACCCAAGCCTGAAAAGCAGGTGATGAGATGAGGAATTTGGGATCAGATTTTGCAAAAGGACAAGGCTAGATGCTGAGGAGCAGTTGGACGTCCCCTGCAAGGTTACCAGGTCGCAGCTGTGGCTGGGATTCCACACCAGAGGCTGCAAATCCTTTGAAGACTCTAGACTTCACTGAGTTTCACGACTCTCTCCCTGGATGGCTTGGTGGATACAATAAAGCTGTAAATGGAAGACACATGCAGTTGGAAGAGCAAGCGAGCAAATAAAGAGAAACACCTGACACCTAGAAAATGCCCACAAGGGACAGGTGGGTCTCCCCAAGGTCTGGGGTCTCCCCAAGGCCTGGGGTAAAGCCATGGGCATCAGGGCCCACCCTGCACAGAACAAGTACGCTCAACTCACCCCCACCTTTGGTTCTGTGAGTCAGGCCATCTCTGCCCTCCCCCTTTATCCTGGCTTCCCTGCCCCGAGCTCCCAAGGTATGAAGCCAGAATGGTGGCTGTCTACAGACAAGAGCAGGGGCTCTGGAAGGGCTCTGCTCTCAGGACTGCTGGTGGTCGGCAACATTGACACGGGACAATGAGCTCAGGGAATGGAGGAGGCTCTTTCCTCTCTTCTGCTCAATGACAAGGACCCCTGGGGTCTGATGAGACACCAAGCTTCTGTCTGGCACCAGGCTGCTCAGGAAGGACTGACAGTCTGGTTGGCTGGTTGCCCATTGTAACAACTAGATGCCTGGTTCTGTGCTGAATGCTTCATGGATGCTCCCCACCTAGAAAAGCAGGTGCCATTCTCATCCCTATTTTACAGGGGGAACCTGAGTACAGGGAGAAGCTGACCCGAGTGTGCCTCCCAAGTGTAACAGTTGTGCCTGTGCTTTGATTCGCCATCTTCGCTGCCTCCCGAACGACATGGGAATCTGGAACCCACAAAGTCTCCTTCCTCGATCTGAGAAGGTGGGGAGGATGTTCAGTTGACAGGAGTATCTGAATAACTTAAGAGGTGTAGACCTGATCAGTCCTGGTAAGTTGTCCTACAATCACTGTCCCCTCAGAGATCTCCATGCAGTCCTATGGGCAGAGCTCTGGGATGGGGGTATCAGTGTGGGGTAGGGGTCACCCAAGCTGGGCTGCAAAGGCGGCTCCCCCACTTACCAGATGTGTGAATGCGGGCCAGGTCACTTCTCTGAGCCTCCCTGCTCTCCTGGGTAAAATGGGATAACAGTTCTGAGAACCTTGTGGCTTGGGGGAAGAGCCAGTAAGTGGGTACAGAACGGTGGCTTGGCACCCAGAAAGTACCCACAAATGTCAGCCGCCATGGCTGTTTTTGTTGTCCTGCTATCATTACTGCTATCATCACTTGTGCAACTAATAAAGACTGTTACCTTTAGCCACTGAAAATGTGTCAGAAGGCCATGAAACATCCCAGCATCCACATCTAGCCCTGTGGGCTCCTACTTTTTTCTTTTTTAAAAGATTT
This sequence comes from Lutra lutra, assembly GCF_902655055.1. Lineage (NCBI taxonomy): Eukaryota > Metazoa > Chordata > Mammalia > Carnivora > Mustelidae > Lutra > Lutra lutra. Next base: position 81,853,041 of record NC_062286.1, read on the forward strand.
TATTTATTTATTTGTCAGAGAGAGAGAGAGCAGCACAATCAGGGGGAGGGGCAGGGGCAGAAGGAGAAGCAGACTCCCCACTGAGCAAGGAACCTGATGTGGGACTCCATCCCAGGAACCTGGGATCCTGACCTGAGTGGAAGGCAGACACTTAATCAACTGAGCCACTCAGGCGCCCCTGCTTTTTAGGATTCTTAAGGAAACATGCATTGTTGCAAGTGGAAATCCAAGAGGGAACTTCATTACTCACTTTATGGGACCAGTAGAAATAAGTGTGCCTGGTTAGCCCTTCCCTATCCACCGCCAGGGGCCCAAGCATGGAGCTGAGAGACAAAGAACAATGCCTGGAGTCTGATGAGGGCAGGGGGAGGCTGGCGGCTGGGATGCCAGCCACAGAAGAACCACTAAGGAGAATGACCCTAGAAGCACCTCTGCCAGCAGAAGGATGGCCGGAGCACGGGCACTGGGCCCACGCTTCCTTTGTGCCAGTGTTTCTCTGACATTAATGACATCAACAGAGGTGTCTGGACCATCCTAAAGTCGTCCCAGCTATCCTGAGCTCCCTGTCTGCTGCTCCCCCACCTGCACCTCCCAGAACACCGTGAACATATCCAGACTCATGTCCAAGTCTGCCATCCTCTCCCCCAGGCCTGTGTTCTTCCTGGGCTCCCTACCTTAGGAGCAAGGTGGTCATGTTGATTGCTCACCGTGAGCCTAGGACCGACAGGTCCTCTCTGCACATTAACTCCAAACCAAAGTAGATAAAAGATTTCCCACATTGTAAATGAGAAAATAAAGGTTCCAAGAAGTGGAAGGTCTCAGCCGAGGTCACCCAGCCAGCGTGAGATTCAAATCCATGTCTGGGGTGGCATAGCAATCATTTTCACCAAAACCAACCACACAGCAGACAAAGCCAGACACTCACTCACGTCAGGACTCTTGAAGTCAAGGGCTTTGGCCTTGATTTATTGTAGTGGGTATTCGACCTTTTTAGAGAAAAGACTGATAGCTTTTATCAGTTGTGAGCCAAAAAAAGATCACAAAGGAATTTCAAAGTCCTATAACAATGAAAATAATAAAACAGTATATTCCAGAAGCCTGTTTTCTACACTAAGACACTTGCCCCCTGACTTTAGGGAGGGGCTCAGCTGTGTCCTGGTCAGCTCAGCTTTGCAGAAAAGGAACATCTTCATCCCTTGCATGGCTGCTCTTTCTCAAATCCAGCCCTGCCTGACAGCCCCCGCCCACCGCCCCCCAGGCTGGTGTCCCTTGATTCCTGAGTGTGCAGTGACCCCATGTGGCCATTTCCCAGTGCAGCCACTGGCTGATAGTTCATTGTTTTAAAAAATCATAAGATTGATGTCCTTGGCTAGAAGTTTTGATTTCATTCCACCGAGGAAGCAGGCAAAACAAGTAACTCTGACTGAGAAGAGACAGGCTGAACTTTCGAGAACAAATATCATTCCAGCATGCTAACCACGGGAACCCCTGAGCTCAGGCAGTAGGCTGAGGGCGTCCCTACTAAGGCAGCATTGGAAGGACAGCAACACCGTGATGTTGTGGACGCCTAACCTCCAGGTTCATTTCTGTCCTCTATGAACCCCTCCCCCTGGCTCCTTCCTCCACAAGGCCACCGCCCCCACCCCAGACCAGGCTGAAGCGTCTGGAACTTCCAGACTCAGAAAGTGGAAATGGGGGCCTGTCAAGCAAGAGTTGGGATGGCTCATGAGGGTGATCTAAGACACCCCTTTATTTTATAAATCAAAGTAAGGGCCATAAGTGTTAGGAAGTCTCTCCTTAAAGCCTCCCAGCAAGGATTTGCATACAGTTGTCAAGTTACAGTGCCTTAAAGAAGGTAGATGGGGAAACCTTACCTTCTCTCATACTGAGATGGAGAAACTGAAACGGACTCCATTTTTAGAAAGGCTCCTTCTCTGCTGTTTTCTGCTAGGCCCTATTTGTTCATGTTCCATATATTGCATCTGAATAAACCAAAGAAGCCATGATCCCACTTCAAGGGGAAAGCAAGAAAGTTCATCATTCTCTGAGTTTTGTCCTAGGCCCTCAGGCACCTGATAACATGTAAGAAGAGCCAGATTCCAAACATGTTCCAGGACATTAGCTTTGAACAAAACTCGGCTGATGCTGGCATCTATAACCCCTGCCGTTGGTGATTTATGAAATAACACCTATCATTCACTTGTCACTTGCCTTTGATTGGACCCTACACTGGATTCCTGAAGGAACACATATCCTTTCATATAAACCCCTAGACCCCACGTGACTGGGAGACTCCTTCTCCTTTCCTTTCTGAGTCTCCCAGACATTGTGTCTGATACACTCTATCACTATTCAATAAATTCTGTTTTCACTTTCTCCAATTCACATTTAGTTTCTATCCTGTGCAAAGTAAATGACCCTTTCAGCTGGTCCTTCAGACCCAGCTTGTCTGACTCCATGTTAATCGCAGTCCTTCAGAGGTAGGGGCCCAGGACTGCTATGGTGGCTCCGCAGTGTCATCTGAGACCCCAGCTCCTCTGCCCTCTGCTTCATCATCCCTGAAGAATAAATTCTATCTACAGGGTTACAGCATGGTCACAATATGACTGTTAGAGACTCACCCATTGGTTCTGAGTTCCATGCAGAAAAAAGAAAGAGCAAGAGTAAAACCTCAATTGCCAGAGGTGAAAACTTCCTTTGAAATAGCTTTTCCTCACTGGATGTTATAGGTAACGAATGAATCATTGAACATCACATCAAAATTAATGATGTATTATACAGTGGCTAACTGAACATAAAAATAAATAAACAAGCAAACAAATAAATAAATAAATAGCTTTTCCTATTTTCTGATAACTTCCCTTATTTCTTATTGGTCAGCCCTATCTGTAAAAAGAGGTTTGGAACTGTAGTTTTGTAAGCGGGGCACGTTTCTAAGAAAGAAAGAGGGAGAGGTCAGCTGATAGGTTTCCAGCCTGGGAACAAGCGAGGCTTCCTATTTCTTATCCAAGATAAGGATTCCAAGACCCACCCAGTTTATACTGGTTTTCACAGCATGCCAATAACCCCTCTTGACGTTGAGCTGAATTCCACCTCGTTCTGATTTTAAATCTCCACCAAAAGTGAACATGGCATGCATGTTGCCTATATGTTTGCTCAATGCGTGCACTCCATCTTTCCTCATGAGCAGTCCTAAGTTTTCCTGCCCTTCTCATTAATACATATTTCATCTCCTAACCTGAACTTCCCCTTTTAAAAAACCCCGCTCCTTAACCCAGAACCTGGGACACGGTCTTTGGACATCAGTCTGCGGTCTCCCCAGGTTGCTGGCCTCCTGTAGAAAGCAATTTTCCTCTCCAACCAATGCTTGTCTTTCAAGTATTGGTTTTTGAGCAGAGAGCGGCTGAACTTGGCTTTCGGTGACAGTCTTAACATTACAGCACCAGGCGCAGGGGCAGAACCGTAGGACTCCACCGTGAATTTTGCCGGAAGGGCTCCATTACCAAGCTGCTCCCTGGACATTTATCAGTGATTTATCCTTGGCAGTCATCACTGATCCCTCATTGAAGCAGGGAGAAACCACACTAAAACACTCTTTTTGAGTAGGGCGTTTCTGCTGCTGCCACCACTGTTGTAAAGGACAGAGCATGAAATCCAACAGCTTGGTCTAAATGAACAAGCTTGCCCAGGTGCATTTCACCCAGACCCTTCCTCCACTTCCTCTTCTGCTGATCTTGTAACACCGTGAAACCTTCCACATGACTCTCGGCTATTTCAGGTTGACATTCCTTCAGAGTCTGTCATCTTTTACTGTTTGGACAACTTCAGTCCAGAATTGTAAGAAGTTATTTCAATGTATAAAATAGACCCATCCTTTGCTTGTAAAAAAAAAAGGCTTCAGAATAGAACTCCTTCTAGGGTTCCTTTAACTGGAGGTCTCCAGGATTTTTAAGTATAAAATATTTTAGAGTATTAGCTAGTTGGCAAAATCTCCCTAGGACAGAGAAACCTAAAATGAGACTGTGTGACATATTGCCAAAGTGATGATCAAATGGAAATCACAACACAGCACAATATAAATCAGCGGGAAAATGGAGTTGCATTTACAACCAGAATTTTCCCACTCGTCTCTCCTATAAAGGAAGGTCCGACACTGCCCTGCATTTCTGATAATGAAGAGAAACGCTGACACATGGGCCTCTGGAAGCACTCCGCTCCACGATCAATTGCCTGGGCAATGGCGTTTGTGCTTTGTTCTCCTAAAGCGATTTATCATGGGATCTCACTTAAGACCTTTATTATTTTGGTGAAATTCTTTGAAAAACCATCAGGTGCAGGCAGAAGGCCAGCCTGATGGGAACGCCTGCGGGCAAATGCACGCAAGCCTTTGCAGTTTGCAGTGTGTCCAGCAGATGGCGCAAGACATCGCTTGTCCCTCTGAAGGGCTCTTCAAAAATGGATATTTCCTCCCTTATTCCCTCTCTCCTTTACTCCCTTCTGTTCTCTCCCTCCCTACTCTCTGTCCCTCCCTTTCTTCTTTTATTCATTGATTCATCAAATATCTATGAAAGCCTCAAGTTGAGCTCTGTGCAAGATTGTGGGGAAATGAATTAAGACAAGGTCCTTGCCTTTGAGGAGCCCAGAGCATGTGAAGAGAAATACAACAGACAATTGAGGCTGACAGGTTGCTAAGGGAGTAGAAGTATTCTTGAGCTCAGCCCAAGGTTTTGGAGTTAGACCTGTCTTTGTCTTCAGGCCCCAACTGCACGCTTACTGTGAGCCTGTGCAAATGCCTTAATCTCTCAAAGCCTCAGTTTCCTTATCCACAGAATGGGGATACAGTAGATCACCGCAGGAGGTTTTCATAGAGTTGGAATAAATGAGTTAATATATATGAAGCCCTTAGCACATAAAAATCCTCCAAAGGTTGTTTAACACATGTAACTCATTCTCCCATGTATGGATTTATATTTCACGTAAGCATTTGCTGTATGTAACCAAGTTAAAAAGACCAACCTTGTTTTGAGAGGTCTGTTATAGGTACAAGGAACACGCCTGTGCTCTAGGGAGTTGTGCTTAGTGTGAATACTTGTTCAATGTATTTCTGAATACCTTTCCCAGGGAGAGAGTAACAATCTGTCAGAACTGAAATTGTAAAGCCAGCTGAGATAAAAGCAGCCTTGATGTTAGCCAGGCTGTGAGGACAGACTCAGAGAGCCAGCAGCAGGGTTCCCAGGAAACAGCATTTCTTCCAAAGGTCAGGCTGCAACAGGAAAATGCCATCGAACCCCTGACATCCCAGACCCACTTTGTTCCTCTTCTCCAAGAGACACCCAAACGCAGAATCGCTGTTGCTTGGGAGGGCGCACTACTCTAAGCTAATCCTAACCCAGGTCTCCTCCTCCTGCTGGAAGCAGCAGCCAGCACACCACTGATCCATTCCCTAGGCCCTCCTCACACCCTGCAGAAGGTGCCTGCGCCATTCAAGAGTCTGCCACCCTTCCTCTAGTGGAGCGGTGCTCCATGGTTCTGTGGATGTCCTCCCAGGCAATGAACAGCACTTTGTCAGACCACAGGGTGTGCCTCTAAAAAGGGAGGTTCACTCCGCTCTTCCAGGAACATCCTTGGGATAGGAATTGTGTTAGCTCACAGATGGGGGCACAGACGCCTCAGGCCATTTCCTGTCTCCACCGCCCCCCCGGTGCCCCCCCCCACCTCCGTCCCCACCATCCTCCAGGTTTATGGTGATTCCCAGGTCCAGTGACAGTGGAAGACAATCCACCAGGTGCAATGTGCTCTGGGGCAGGACCAACCTGTGCAGTCTTGAACATGGGTTTGAGGGTACCTCATGCTCCATGTCTGGGACCTGGGCCAATACATGAGTCTGGCCCTTTGCAGGCCTGTGGGGCTGCTAGTTCTGACTCAGTGGCTGGTGGCTCTGTTGCTTGCCCGGCAGTGCTAACTGCTCATCTGTGCCACAGAGTGTGTCCACAGTGCCACATTAGGGCACAATGGCCTATGGGGGACCAGGACCCTCACTCTCCTTGAGTATGGAGGGGTGAGGGATACTGCTCCTTCCTGGCCAGGTGGGCTGTTGGGGCCTCTGTCTTATTCTCTAGAAGTAGAGCCCAGCATTCATGATGCTGGGGCAGAGCCCCCATTTCACGACTGGGAGGAAGAAGAAAAGTGGGTTCCAGGAACGGAAATCTGACCCGAGTATCCAGCAGGACAAGTTGTGAGTCTGGTGAAATATGTGGGGGGGGGGACACCTGGGTGGGCTCAGTCGGTTGAGGTTTCTGCTCAGGTCATGATCACATGGGTCGTGAGACTGAGCCGCACATCGGGCTTCCTACTCAGTGGGGAGTGGGCTTGAGCTTCTCTCCCTCCCCCCCCCATTCATGCTCTAAAATAAATAAATCTTAAAAAAAATACATTTCACATTACAACCCATGCCATACCATAGTTGCTCAGGACTGTAGCTGAACATATTCTGTATGTAACGCATTCTGCAGTTTTCTTCTCTCTTCTGTTCTAGGTCATTGCTTGGAAATGATGATCACAACCCACTAAACTGACAATACAACATACTAATGACCCCAGACTCATTGTGATCACTGACAATGGCTCCACGTGTCCATAGGCTAAAGTGCCCCCAGATCCAGTGGAGCTCAAGGAGGGGCACTTTTGGTTACACAGGGGCTTAGGATCCCTCTCTTCCCACCGATCTGGGTGTGGCAATTTCCAGGAGTGGGACACTAAGGACCCTCAAGTGGTTTCAGCAGAGCATCGGGCTGGCAGGCTCTCTTTCTGCCCAGCCTAAGCCCTCCCCCACTAGCTGGAAATGGGGGTCTAGACACCCCTGGACCTGGCTTAGTCACTCGGCTGGGGTGGACACCGAGGAGATGACTTGTCCCTGAGCTTCTTTTCCTCTTGGGTTTACTGATGCACCTTGCCCTGAGTCGAGCTGAGGCTTTGGAATGTGCTTTGCTAGCTCATCTCCTATGGTCTCTGCAGCTCTCCCCTCACTATCATGCACAGGAATGGCCCAAAAGGCCAGATGCTGAAGAGCAGGCCAGTATCATAACTTATTTGGGTGCTACATTTTGCTTGTATGTAGCTTTATTCATGGGTTGATTTTAATTATAACAGGGACCTAGGGAGGGTGTCAGGGCCTGTTCTCCTGTAAATAGCAGCTCTGGAGGGAGAGGGGTCCTGCCATGTCCAGAGGTGGGTGGCCAGAAAAAAGCACCATAGAACCAGCTCTGGGTACAAACCAGGTATCCCCCAACCTAAGGACCTGCTCTCTCCCTCCAGCTGCAAGGCCCAAGCTCCAGCCACACGGGTTGGACTCTGGTGGCCCTCAGTGGTGTGCTGAGCTTCTAAGGATCTGCTATTTATTCCCAGGGTTGTGTTTGTGCTATGTGGTAGGCTCTGCTCCTCAGGCTTTTACCGGAAATAAGCCCTTTTCTCAAAAATGCATTTCTGAAAGAGTCCTGAGGTAGTGAAAAAGCAAAGGGAGAGGGACCCCGAAACATAGCATGGACCTGCTCTCCTGTGTGGCTTCCTTGTGGTGGCCCCTGTCCCTGGGAAGCCCCTGCACTTGACGGCTGACCTACAGCTCTGTCTGGGGGAGCCAGCCACATTGTGGCTGCTAGAGGAAGGAATTGGCTGCCTGCTTCTGTTTCCTGTCCAAGCCCCTCTGTTTCTTTTCTCCCCCTTCTTTCTGAAACAATGGCTCATCACTTTCTTTTTCCAAAGTCAGCTTCCCAGGTTTCACTTGAATACGGAGTGCTGACAGTGCCAGGCTATGCATCTCAAAGCAATCTTAGGTGAAGAGCCAAGGGGTAAGAAGTCTCTTTTTCTTTTGACAGAGCAGTTTCACCCTTCCTGCCCGGAGGGTGGCAAAGGGGGTGCACCAGGTCCTGGAGAAACAGCCATTCTGGAGTGTCCTGCTGTTGCTGGCACAAATGACCACAAATTCGTTATCTTTCGGTTCTGGGGGTCAAAAGCCCGACATGAGTCTCACTGGGCCCAAATCCAGGTGCCCTCAGGCTGCCTTCCTTCTGGAGCATCAAGGGGGAAATCCCTCTTTCCAGCATCTCCAGCTTCGCCCTGGCCAGGTTCTCCAGGCTGCCGCACCCCGTTCTCAAAGCCAGCAACTGCACGACTCTGCCTCTGCTTCTGTCATTCCTTCTCCTCCTCTGGCCTCTGTTCTGTCATCCCTTCTCCTCCTCTGACTTTCCTGTCCCCCTCTTACACTTTTAAGGACCCTTGTGATTATACTGGGCCCACTCAGATCATCCAGGATAGTCCCATCTCAAAATCTTTAATTCATTCAAGTCACACAAAGTCCCTTTGTCGTGTAAAACATCTTCACAGGTCTTGACATGAGGACAAGGACAACTTCAGGGGGTCATTCTTCTGCCTACCCCATGGGCTCCCAACAGTCAGCCTGTGGGTGCTTAGCCAGGCACTGAGCTTGTAGGCTGCGAGACATCAGGAGCATGGGAACCTAAGTAAGGCTTTCCTCCATGGCTCAGCCTGGGATTTGAGGAACTGTTGTTGGCCAAGAGAAGACCATCCCATCCTTGCCTTGCCCCCTTGTTCTGTTCCTGGTCGCTAATGGTGCCGAATGTCTGATTTGGGCACAGACACAGGCTTTTGTCATTAACACATTCTGCAGCACATGTGTTTCCCTGATGTGAGTGATATGAGGGACATGGCAGGCACGGTTCTGGGAAACGGACTCTGGATGTGTGTGGTGTGCAGATTGTTTATTAAGGAATGCACCTAGAATCAACACTATGGAAGGGAAAGGAAGCAGACAGAAGTGGGCAGAAGGAGAAGCCGAACCCCAGCAAAGGCCAATAGCAGCCTGGGCTGACTCCCCCGGACGGCTCTGGAGCCAGAAGGATCCCTGAGAGATGTCCAAGTGTGGCAGAGAGGGTCAGGCCTTTGCTCTCCCATATTGGCCAGTCGTGGGATGTGAGCTCCTGGGGGGACTCTCTGCACTGGAGACAATTCCCGGAGGGTCCAAGGGCTGAACGCTACGTGCTGCCAATGCCTCAGCCACTAGAGCGACCGGTCCTGTGCTGGAAGGGAGCTGGGTAGCACATCCCAGTCTCACGGCAGCTCATGGCTTGTGCCTCTCAGACACATCTGTCCATATTCTGTTTGGAAAGCAGCTCCTCCCAGATTTCGATGGGCCTCTTTTCCTGGAGGAAACTGAAAACAAGACAGGTAGGGTGCTCTGCAGCTCCTGCCTCTGTTGCTGGGCCCAAGGCCATAGCCAAAGAGCAGCATCTCCCTTCTGCCCTCTCCACTCCTCACTCCCTTACTTCGGCCAGCGCCTCTGCTGTTCTCAGGCCTTTACTGACCCAGAAGTCTGCACCCCTGGTCTACACAACCTTCTTTGGCTGGGGTGGTGGCACTTCCTCATTTTCCATCAAAACTGAGCAAGGGAGTTCCAAGGAGCACCCCCTGTGGATCCTCCAGGTTTCACGCGCTTTCCTCTCTTCCTCAGGGTGTAACAGCCTTGTCTCCTGATCGGAGTCAGCTACCCTCCATCAGGATGGGGAGTCTCTTCCTGCTTGCTGGTCACTTTGTCATGTCTCGATGAAATGGCAGTTTGTAATCCAATGAGTCTGATGGTGTTCCCGGGCAGAAATCTGCCTTTGGGGGGCGCCTGGGTGGCTCAGTGGGTTAAAGCCTCTGCCTTCGGCTCAGGTCATGATTCCAGGGTTCTGGGATCGAGCCCCACATCGGGCTCTCTGCTCAGCAGGGAGCCTGCTTCCTCCTCTCTCTCTGCCTGCCTCTCTGCCTACTTGGGATCTCTGTCAAATAAATAAATAAAATCCTTAAAAAAAAAATGAAAGAAATCTGCCTTTGGAACCAGGACGCCTCAAACTACAGAGCTTGAAACAAGGCTATGGGAAGTAGGGATGCTCCAGGTGGCTCACTGGGAATTCTGGGAAACAGCTCTTGGTTCCCAGACATGTACATTCTTCCACTGGGAACATGCCCCACACAAAGGTCCTAGATCCCATGTGTATCCTGCCTCCCGGGGGATGGCGTCCCATTCGTGTAAAGCATTGCCTCTGAGGGGCACTCTTCCTGTAACAGGCCATAACAAGTTGCCATCAGGGGCTCAGTGGGTTAGGAATCCATGGGCACAGGCCCACCCCTGCCTCTTTGTCTTGAAGAGGTCTCTAGAGCGTTCTGTGATATGTGATAACTCCCCCCGCCATGCTGTGCATCACATACTCCTTAAGCACGTAATGGTGGTTCTGTTGTTGGGAAAGGGAAATCAATACCCAGAGTGTTTATTTCTGTCAGGGTGCATTACTGGCCCTTTCTGTCTTGAAGCCAGACAAGCCACTTGTCATAGCCCATGAGTCCATATATATTCCAATTTTGGCCTACATTTCTTTTCCACCAAAATGGACGACCAGGCATTCTGCCTCAAATTCTGCCCATTGAGAGGTTTTCCCCTCCTTACTCTTTGAAGGCCACCCTTGGTCGAGGCTGGAGACAGCTGCACCTGTTTTTGACTTACACATCCCTATGAAGCCTACCTGACCATGAACTAAGGTTGGATTTTTCCTTCCACCTCCCCCTGGTCATATAGAAGTCCCACAACAGACCAGGGTAGGAACTGCAAAGCTGTGCTGGTGCAGGTGGTGGGGGCTGAAGAAGAGATAAGGCCACCGGCTGCTTCCCTTGCTGTGTCCTCTGTTCTTGCTTGTGTGTGACCGTAGATGTCCACGTCCACTTCAAATGGATTCTTGCCAGTCCACCTAACCTTACAACTTGGGTCTGTCAGAACCCAGCTCACCATGGGCACGTGTGGCAGCGTGGTCACTTTATGCCTCCTGGTCAAGTGTTCTGTCTCTGTCGGGGCCCACTCACATGTCAGGAGGGTTTGTTTGTTTGTTTGAAGATGTATAGTTTTCTGCTAGAAAAGATACAGGTTTGCTCTCCAGGGGCCAAAAGAGCATGGGTGCTGTGATTCTCCTATTGTGGTCTGCCATAAATTCTGCCCAGCTCCTTGCCCACCAGTGACACTGCCCGGTTCTTGGCCTCAAGGTCAGGGATCCTTGCAGGGGCCTTCCCTGTCCTCTCTGGGCACCACCCAGAGCCAGCAGTTCATGTCTCCCCTTGCACGTGAGTTAGATATGTAACGTGGTATCTCCAAAATCTAAGGCTTTCAAGAGGTGTGCTGTTTTCTTCACAGTGGGAGACGCAATAATTTGTCCTGTACCTCGGACAGGATGTCCCGGATGCCTCTCATTATTGAACACCTATTGAACATCACTGCTGTACTAAGCCCTGGGTCTTTGTGGGGTTTCTCTCCCATCTTCTGGAATGCATATTTTACCTGGACCTTCCATTCTTGCTCATCCAGTTTGACTGGGATCGGATTAGTCATGCGGGGGATACTGTGATGTTCTGCAGAGCTCCTAGATGGCCCAGGGCGCTTCAGACTATCTTACGACAGAGGACCGAAGGTCAACATTAGTCCAGAGGCAAGACTGCAAATGTATGCATTACCTGTTTCATGTGAATGCAAAGGGCCTCTTTTCTGATAGGAAATGCATTGGCTAAATCAGTGTCAATATACCATGTACCTGAGCACAGTGACCATGTCCTAGCAAAGACAGAACATCGGGCATGGCAGACAGCAGTCAGGACTAATACTCGGTTGAGTTTAGTGGAATCTGCTCTCATTTGCCAGGATCCACCAGGATTTTTCCAGGGCTAGACTAGTACATTAAATGGAGAAATGATGGAACCACTGTCTCTGCACCCTTTTGATATTGAACAGTGGCATAAATTTCTGCTATCCTGCTGGGACAGGATATTGTTTTAAGTTACAATCTTGGCTGAGGGAGAGGGGGAAATGTGTCAAAGGCTTCCACTTGGCCCTCCCCAATAAGATAGTTCTGACCTTGCAGGCCAAGGACACTAAAGTAGGTCTATTCTGTTTATACACTCAGCCACCAGAGAAATGGCCACTGGGAGGGTCTGTGAAGCAAATGACCTATGGTGATCTGGATCCTGACCCGGACTGCATTTACTACTTGGTCCTCATCTGCTTCACTCCAAGGGCCACAATGGTGCTTCTTGTGCCTGGGTAACAATATGGACTGGGATCCTGTGTCCAAGAGTCCTTGAAATGTCAAGTATTCCTCTTCCCCTGGTGTCCTGTTAGCTGAATGAATGTCTGAAAGTGTCCTTGGAGAAGGACCTGGGAAACTTACCATAGTGTTACAGTCCCCTCCCCTCATGGAGAGCTGGTTATCTTCATCATTCAACAGGTTCTGGGTCTGAAACTAGATATGAAAGTTGGGCAAAGGAATGTGAATCTGTATTGGGGCAACTCTCTTTCACCTCTGCTTTCTTTTGGTAGTATAGACGGAGTAGCTCTCTTGTTAGCTGTCCATCTATTTTGCCCTAGAAATACCTTGTTTTGATATCCATCTTCATGTCTATGGGTCAGCAGTATCCCTCCCTCCACATAGTGGGCACCGCCACCACAAATGGTAACTGTTCACCTGGCTGCTGGCTGTTCCATGCTGTCACGTGGCTGTTATTGCTGTGGAAGTCCATAATCCTAACTGCCATCAGTGGGCTGGGTTCTCTAATGCCCTTTCCTATCATTAGGTCTGGGCTGGATTTTAGGGCTGCTGGGACTCCTTTCACTGGGGCACTGTCCCATCTCCTAGGTTCCTTGTTAATGTGTTAAATAAATCCTGAATCCTAGGAGACTGCTCCCAAATTGACCAGGTTTCTTTTAAGCCGGATATATTCCAATCCCTTTGATGGAGCAGAATCCCATTCCATTAAGCCTCCTGCCTTCTGCTTGTACACATGGGCTAGGTCTTTCTATTGCTTTGGGATAGAGTACTCTCCCCAACCCCTTTATCAGACTCAAGAATATCCCCAGGTGAGTTTTACTGTGATTTAACCTTATTATAGGCTTGGTGACCAGGAGGGTAAGTGGGGAACAAGGGGTATCAGAAGATCCTGAGGGGTACAAGGTATTAGCCCCTATAGGAAGGAGCATTTTTATGATCTCTAATCTACCTCTGTGGATACATCACGTAAATAAAAAAATAATTTTTTTCATTTGAAGACAATGAGATTGGGGAGCTGGTTGTCCCTGTAGCGTCATGTAGTCTATCCTGACTGATATATCTGACTTTATGCTGAAAGAAGGGAAAAGATCTTTCAAGTCTCAAAAAGGACCTTTTTCCCCAGAATGGTATGCATTTTCTTTCTTTTTTTTTTTTAATTTTTTTTTTTCAGCATAACAGTATTCATTATTTTTGCACCACACCCAGTGCTCCATGCAATCCGTGCCCTCTACAATACCCACCACCTGGTGCCCCCAACCTCCCCACCCCCACCCCTTCAAAATTCTCAGATCGTTTTTCAGAGTCCATAGTCTCTCATGGTTCACCTCCCCTTCCAATTTCCCTCAACTCCCTTCTCCTCTCCATCTCCCCTTGTCCTCCATGCTATTTGTTTGCATTTTCTTTTTTAAATATGTTGATTAAATAGCCATTCTGAGCACACATCAGGTAGGTGAGGTGGACAATTATCTTCATACCTCCTTGGTTAATTTTACCAAATTCACTGGCTCAGGCCCCGGTTTGCTAACACAGTCACCAGGCATGGAGGGAGGCCCAAAAGAGGGGACTGAAAGGCCTGGGAGTAGGCAGATGTCTGGACGAAAAGTCAAGGTTAAAACTGAATTAAATAAAAAATTCCATTTATTAGCCACGCTAACCACAGCCTATGTGCTCCACAGCCACGTAAAGCTAGTGGTGACTATACTGGACTGTACAAGTAAACATTTCCATCATTCCAAAAAATTCTGTGGGAGAGTGCTAAAGAATTTAAGATTAGGCACTTCATAAAATACCTTGGCAAATGCCTGAATCTTCTAGTTCATATATAAAAGAATATCAGTTTAGGTTTTCCCAAATTTAGCAGCAATCCTAATAATTTAAATGGCGTAACAACTTGTGGAAACTAAAAGAAACTTCTAAATCATAAAGTTCTTTCAACAACCACAAGAGAGAAAGAATTTAAATATTATTCTCTTGAGAAACTAATATAGAATTATCATAGGAAGAGGTGATCAGAGTAAATGTAGAGTAAATGTAACCAAAGAGGGGAAAAAAAAAAAGGGGAAGAAAATGTATCTTAAAGGTTCCAGATCATTAATAAAAATAGTTTTCAGTATTTAGCAATGAGTATGGTATGCCAGCTTTTAAAATTTTTAACTTACTCCTTTTAAATTTCACATTAATATATATTTTCATAGCCTACCTGTGTATTTGGACTTTTATATTCTTTTTCTTATGAAGTCCTATCCCCCCCAACTCATTCCCCAAAACACTGTATAAGCCTCAGTTCCTATAAAATCTTATATGCCTTGATAGGACCATTCTTAAAAAGTAATTTTTGTTTTTAAGGCAAAGCCACTGACAGCCTCTTCCCTGATTTTTCTAATACTGAATGAACCTGGAATAGCTCCATATCTGTACTGGGTTGAGTAGTGATCCTCCAAAATTCATATCCATCTCGAACTGTGCATGTGACCTTCTTTGGGAACAGTCTTTACAGAGGTAATCAAGTTAAGATCCTGTTGGATTAGGGTGGGCCCTAAACCCAATGATGGGTGTCCTTTTATAGGAAGAGGGAGACATGGTCACACACAGGGAAGAAGGCCATGTGATGACAGGGACAGAGACATGTAGTCAGGCTGCCATGAGCCAAGGACTGCTGGCAACCACCACAAGGTAGAAGAAGCAGGAAAGGATTCTAGGGCTTTCGGAGGAAATGTGGCCATGCTGACCTCTTGATTTGGGACTTCAAGTCTCCAGAACTGTGAGAGATTACATTTCTGTTTTAAGCCACCAAGTTTGTGGTAATTGGTTGAAGCAGCTATAGGAAATGAATACAATATTCTATGTATTGAATTGATCTGATTTCGTCACTGTACCCTATTACTTGGGTGTAATTATTTATTAAAGAGCATTTACAACACTGTAAGTTTTTTTTTGTTTTTTGTTTTTTTTTTTTTTCCCTTCAGCAAGGGCTTTATTTGTCATAAGGGCATTATGCTTGACCTCCAAATTTGGCTGACAATTTACTGATGAGATTCATAACCTTTGGGTTGCTCTGATATTTTGACATATTCGCTGGGTTCTGGGCCACATCCTGGAAGGCCACCATAACTTCTGGATCCCGCATGGCGGCAAGAACTTCCGGATCACTAAGAATTTCATTGAGCCCAGGCATTCCCGCCATTCCAGGCGTCCCCCTGCCATTCCAGGCATTCCTCCAGGAAAAGTACCAGGCATTCCCCCAGGAAAGCCACCTGGGAAAGAGCCATACTGAGCTCCTGATTGTCGTCTGGCGTCTTCCTCCCTCTGGGCTCTCTCATGTTCTTCCCGAGCCTTCTTAACCCTTTCTATTCTTTCTTTGATCTCTCGCTCTTCACGTTTTCGCTCATATTTTCTCCGATGTTCAGCAATTTTCTGGGCCCTCGGTTGAACTTCTTTCAGCATTGCACTAGCATCTTCATCATAATCCAGTTTACAAGCAAGGGCAAGATCATGTGCGGCTTCTTCCCAATGGCCCAGAAGTCTATATGCTTTCCCACGCCACTTATAAGGCTGAGCTGAATCAGGATTTATTTCAATAGCTCTGTCACAGTCTCGAATGGCAGCATTTGGCTTCTGTAATTTGATGAAGACACTGGCTCTCTTGGCATACAGAATGGCCAAGCGAGGATTTAGTTTGATGGCATCTGTGAACAAGTCAATGGCTTTCTGTAGTTCACCATCATTTAGGGCATCAATGGCAGCCACTTTTTTATCATTTGCCTGATCCATCATTTCCTCGGTTATCTCTACATTTTCATCTCCCATTTCTTGAGGGGCATCGGTATCTGGTTCAATCACACCTTCATTGTCAATTTCTAGATCACTCTCCTCACTTGATGGTTCATCTGTCTTTATGTTTTCCTCTGCCTTCTTACTATCTGGTTTTTCTTCCTTGATACTGTCTTCTGATTTAGTTTTATGAGTGGCAGGTGGTATTTTACCCCCCATGCTCTCCACCCACTCCCACAGGAAACGCATTTCCTCGGTGTGCAGAACGCTCGGATCCTGCTTACACATTTTCACGAAAGCCTGAAGCTCGCTCACTTTGCGGGGATCCATGGTCCGGAGGCAGTCGCAGGCGGCAGGCGCGGCTGAGGTTGCGACCCGATTCCAGGCGCGGGTACTAACTCAGCATGATTGTGTGGAAGGGGGCGGCTGCCGCGAGGCAGAACAGACTCACAACACTGTAAGTTTTATTTAGTCCAAATATCACATCTTAGATCTAGAATTCCAACAAATGAAAATCAACAGTACAAGAATACATGAAGTAAATACCGTAACGTTTAAGACTGGCCTCACTTAAGCAACAGGAAATGCCAAATATTGTTACTACATCTTTAACCCTGACTTGAGTTTAAAAATTAAAGTCCAGAAGAATAATCTACATTACATGAATATGATAACACATTATCTCTCTCTAAACAGATAAAAGCATAATTTTTAAGTTTATCTACAGCGACTTAATTGATTCAAACCTGCTCTTCTAATTAAGAAGAAAAAATACACATCAAATTTTTAACTGGTAAAATAATTTCACAGCTATAAAAGATGTTAGTGACACCACCCTCTACTAGCAAAGAACAATATACAAATAGAGCTTTCTGACCTATTAACAATTTTTTTTCTAGCGTTCGGTGGAAAACTGTGTGTATGGGTTGGGGGGTAGGAGATGAGTAGTATGAGAGGTAAGATGAGCCAGTCACTGATCAAACTGCTAGCATACAAAACTTGACCAAACCATTCAAATTAAAAGACTATGGTAAATGACAAAGGCCCCAGTGCAATATTTCAAATGATCCCTCAAAGTAAAAGGTTAGAGACAATCCATGTTGCAAATGCCATTTTGTCCTAAAGGGCCACATCTGCCAACTCAGCCTCGTGACTTAGACTCCCTCAGTGGATTCCATTGAGACTTAGGTTCGCACTCTACCTGGGGGCTGTCTGATGCCAAGGAGCCTCCCTGCTCTGGGGAGCTGTTCCCCTGCTGCAGGATGACAACAGCGGTTCTGCTCCTGAGCGCTGAACACACCCAGAGGCCTGTGCCCGTGGGTCTAGGGTCCAACTTCTGCAGAGAGATACTTACTCGTTGGAGAGCATGACTCTATTACAGAGGCTGTAGCCAGAATGCTAGAATGAGCTTCTTTAATCATATTTTTTGAAATATTTGTGACATTTTGGCAACATTGGGGCCTCCCTGACTATGGAGAGACTGCTCCTCCTGGTCTGGCCAAGTCTTAGAACAGGCATATCTTCTGTATGAAAACCAACCAAACCAGAGCCCCCACTCTCAGCTGTTTCCTCTATCTGGTTCTTGCACTCCAGGAGGCAAAAGTCCTCGTGTCCTGATCACCCAGCATCAGCACCACACCACTGGAGGTCAATCAACCCTATAGCCAAGAGTCTCTGACATTACCCAAATTAGCCAGTCCTAAGATGTTCCTTTGCCCTGCTTGGCCTTTCCTGCAAAAACACTAAAGGCTCTCCCCCATACTCCTCCTGCTGCCTCCTGAGTGGCTCTGGTGCATCTCCCTGTGGCCTTTTGTGGCATGGCATTAGCTTTTCCATGTTGTCACTCAGTCACCTCCATAAATTAAAATCCTGTAGGTAGTTTATCACAACTGGTATAGCAAGAAGGGTGACTGGTTTTGACAGAGGGACCTCCTCTTTACTGCTCCTGACCTACTAAACAGACTCACTAAGTAGCCTATACTGCCAGGTGCTGGCACATGTGTCCCCTGGCAGCTACCATCTGCTGACATGGCGTTCCAGCCTAACTTGGAGGAGGACCTCGATGGCGTGCATGTCCACAGTCCTCATTCACTCTCAGGTGCTGTGGCCTAGGCTGATGGTAACCCACATTCTCTACTTGGCACCTTGTGGGATAAATAACTGGACTCATGGCTCCCACATGATTCCCTGCCCTGATATGCCTTGTTTCTGGACGGAGGACCCCTCAGGGACTAGGATAACTGGCCAACACTCAGGGCAGAGGCTTTTCCCAACCAGGAGCATTGAGCGACTTCCTCCAACAGACTGTGCTGGGATGTGAGCCGACTGTCTATACCAGCAATGGCAAAGTCAGTTGGGGCTGCTCAACTGTTACCTCCCTTCTCAACTGATCCCATCACACTGATGCCAACTTCCTCCAGATTATCTCCCTTTTAGAAAGTGTCGCTGGCAAAAATCCAAGTGTTAGTCCCCAGTACACTATAGGGATCTATTGGTGACATGAGGCTGAGTGCCCTCCTCATGGAAACCACAGCCCCCATAAGGTTTAACAAGTTGCTTCAAGGGGCACCTGGGTGGTTCAGTTGGTTAAGCATCTGACTCTTGGTTTCAGCTCAAGTCATGATCTTGGGGTTGTGAGATCAAGCCACACATTGGGCCACTAGGTGTGGAGACTGCTTAAGATTCTCTCTCTCCCTCCACCCCCACTCATGCTCTCTGTCTCTCTAAAAAAGAAAATTACTTCGAGGGTAGATCTCTTTGTTGTTGTCACTTACATTTCTGCCATTGTGATTTGCAATTTAAAGAACCCTTTCCATGGAGACTGGTAGCTCAATGTTCAAAGGAAATTCCATCTCAAAAAAGGAAGAAGAAAGAAGAAAGAAGAAGAAGAAGAAGAAAGAAGAAGAAGAAGAAGAAGAAGAAGAAGAAGAAGAAGAAGAAGAAGAAGAAGAAGAAGAAGAAAAGAAGAAGAAGAAAGAAGAAGAAGAAGAAGAAGAAAGAAGAAGAAAAGAAGAAAAAGAGGAGAAAGAAGAAAGAAGAAGAAGAAGAAGAAGAAGAAGAAAAAGGACAAGGGCAGAGAAGTAGTCTGTTCCTGCTTCCCCTAGGACCTGAGGAAGGTTCTCAACTCATCCAAGATGGCAAATGTCCTGGCCAGTGCATCTGGGCACTCATGAGTGCTGCTGCCTAACAACAGGATATGTGCCTCCTCTTTAAATCTACATGGTCACAAACTCAGGATACTGCCAGCACCGCTCTCTTGGATGCAACAGCAGATGACACAACAAAATTTTACGTAGCAAATTATGCAGCATAGTTATATATGGAGCAAATATAAGATTTATATACCAGAAGATTTCTATAACCAGAAAATTTAAAAAGTGCTCATTGGTTTTTGTGCCTCTACAACCTTAGATGTAGGTTCTAAATTAACTTGAACATTTTGCTAAAGTGCCTCGATGACAAAACTTCTTGGACTTAATCAATACGGCAGGGGGAATTACACCTGAGGATTCTACTAAGTTTAGACACTATAGCTCTTATAATCTGAAAAAAGTAACTGAATAGAAAACAGAAAAAAATATAGGTCTGCCTCACCATAACTGTAGTTTTGTCTCAGTTTCCTGTAGTGACAGTACCAACTCCCCTAAAATACCACCTGTATAGACACTCTAACACAATGAATAATAAATTAAAACTAATGTAAGTCTTTGTTGCTTACAAATTAGATTGATAAAAATGGGACTCCATGATCTTCCCCCACACCCTTTAAATAGTTTACCTGGCCCAATGTAATAAGGCTCTTCAAGAATTAAAATTTATTCTATAAAACCTAATTCACAAAAGGGTGATTATCACAGTTGCTTTTCCACTTTTATAGCCCAAATTTGCCTGTTCTTAAACCCAGGGAACATAAAGGTCCTTCCTGGTGGATTACTGCCATCCTACTGCTGTGGTCCCATACATTAGGTCCCTGATACCCAATATTCAATATTCTTAAAATTACTAATTCTATCGAATCAGTAACTGGTAAATATTTCGCTCTTAGAGGTTCAGCAAGTACTCTCTGCTCAGTGCCTATTGCAACGGTCTCTCAAGCACACTTCGCCTTCACCTTGGAGGGACATAGCCACCTTCTCCAGGCTCCCTGTGGGGTACCACAGCAACTTTGTAGACAAGATCTTTTCTCCACCCATCCTCTCTGGGAGCACAGGCATGGCATCACAATGACCCTATCCTTGCTCCAAGGAGAGTCATCTGACATACTCACCAAGGACATACAGGCCTAACATCTTTCAGTACTTTTTGGGTTCTGATGACCACGGAGTCCTCATTTACAAATTGTACTTAATCTCATTGATGCTGCTACTTACAAATCAGCCCCCTTAAATGGGGCTCCCTCGGAAAAAACTTCTGAAATCTGACCAAATTAACATCAATAGGCACTGCCCTCAGAGACTTCCTCGCTCAGCAGATCTGGGCAACCTCTTCTTCGGTCACCTGGCATCTCTGGACCCTGATATGACTGTAAGTGGCCTAAAGGCTTTAGATGCAAGAAACTGACCCTCTCAGCCTCAGGCTATGTTCCATTAAAACAAAAAATGACTGGCCACATACCAGATTCTCCTGCAAACAGAGGTTCTCACAAACGCTGGGCTCTATCTCTGGATCCAGATGCCCCCAGGTCATGAAAGTAGCACCCCACAAGGCCCGCATGGGTAGTGAGGCCTCCTTGATGTAGAATAGAGCCCAAACTCAGACTCTCTGATACAGGCCACCTATAGGTGGGGGCTGTCCCCCATCCTCAGTCCCTTGCCAGATGCTACTGGGCTGGAGGAGGTCACCCTCCCCAGACCCTTGACTACCTGAGGAACCCTTAGGATTAACTTAGTGAACAGCAGTGAAAGTTCATAAAAGTTCATAAACCATATGAATGGCACTGCCCACTTTTATAAAAATGATGGAGAACTCAGAGGAACCCAGCAACTTTCTATTTCCTAGCCAGGATGTCCCTCTAGTAAAGATGGGACCCCAAGTGTAGGCCACTTGGCTAAACTTTAGGTATTCATATTAGCACTAGATGCTCCACTCAGTGAACATATCACACTTGTTGCTACTGCCTAAGGGTTGTCCTCGTCAGGATAAAAATCTCTGGGAATCTTGTCTTTCACAGATATCTACAACACAAACAAAACTCACACATATACTAGGCCCACAACAGAAGTTCTTGCCAGGACACTCCTTACTCCCCTGGAGGTTACAGGCATTATGAATAGGAACCAAGACACACATGCCACTTAGAATATGCAATGTTGGGCTTTTGGAAAAGGTGTTCAATAGAACTTTCATGTCCTTGCTAGGTTCCAGGTAACCAGTTTAATTGAAAAATAATGATCTCCTCAATTCCTTTTCAAATTCGACTCTAGCAAACAGAACCTCAAGAGGCCCAATCACACCCCAGACCTTAATGTCTCTTAATTCAGGGCCTCGTGGCTGATTCACCCCTCATACAACCTTTAAAAAACTTCCCCAAAGTACCTGGCAAGTTGATGGGATAGGTGGTCCCAATGCTCATCTCTCCCACAAAAACAACAAAGGCAACAAAGAAATAACTACACACCAATGAAAACAGCTCTGGGAAAGCTCTGGACTATAAAAAAGCAGCAGCAAAAAACCTTGCAGAGCTCAAAACCAAAGGATGGCCACATGGGAAAGTGTGAGAAGCATTTTTACCTGCACTATCCTGACCCCCAGTCCAGAGCTGCTCAGCACCAGGAGGGATCCCCTCAGAGGTACTGTACCCCACAGGCAAAGGAGAGCAGGGGCCCCCAAGCAGTGGACATTTATAGCCTTTGCTACTGAGGACCCCAACAATCTTCACCAATGCTGAGCCTAGTGGACGGAGCTGCTCAGAGTCACACAGGGTCTCCTTCCTGGGGCTGGAGCAGCCCCAGTGGTGAGAGCTGCCCCCAGGCTCCTAAGTCATGGCTTTGACCCACCAGCACACAGTTGTGTTCTTGCAGCGTTCCAAGTCAGGGTTCCAACCCACGGTTACTGGGGCAGAGGTGCCACTGCTCTACATCTTCTCCCCACGTCACAGGTTGGCCTGCCATCACAGGCCGAGCTGCTGCTGCTGGACCCCAAGTCACAGTTTTGGCCTGCCATGACCCTGGAATGCTGTTGCACTGCCTTTGACTCGCCTCCCATGTCCTAAGTTAGGGCGTTGGTTCTCCAATGCAGGAGCTGTGCTGTTGCTACTGCTGCTCTGTGCCCTGCCCCCAAGTCCCAAGTCCAGGTGCTGACCCAAATCCAAGTCCCAGGCCACGCCACTACAGTTCTGTGTTCTCTCTCTGGTTCCTGAGCTGGAGATTCGATCCAGCATAACTGGGGCCAGGCTGCTGTTACTGTGCCCCCTGCCCCCTGGGGTCAGAGTTGGAACTTTCACATTCTCCCCAGGGTGTGCTGATGCTATCCCCCGCCCCTGGGCCCAGGCCACTGCTGTACTCTCTCATCCTAGGGTCTGTGCCACTACTGCATACCATGCACCTGGGGCTCAAGTCATGCACAAGCCCAGACCCAGACCCTGGATCCATGGGAGAGCTGCCAATGCCAGAACCTCAGACGTGGTAGTCCCAGCTGTAGCATGAGCTTCTTCACCTCAGGACCTTAGGCACGATGGTGGCTGTGCACACAACCCAGCCATGGACACAGCTTCACGGACCATCATTGTGCTGACTTGGTGCCAGAAGGGATGCTCTCAACTAGAACTTCCTTCCATGGGAAACAAAGGAGAACAAGACAACCTCAGCAGCCTTTACCACCAAGGACTGCAGTAGCCCTAGCCACCACTGACACCAGCAAGCCCTCCACAGTTTGGGCCACCAAAGATCCCCACAGATTTTACTGACACTGATCTCATCTAACAGACCTGCATGAAGACTACACCACAGTCCTCTTCCCAGAACAAGAAATGCACCCTACTCAGCTAGTGCCCCTCACAGCCCACATTCAGGTAAAAGTCTTTCCCCACCAAAGCTAGTCTAAAAAGGCTGGAGCAAGTAAATTCTCCCTCAAATGCTCAGGTATCAATATATCAATATAAACCCACTAGAAACACACTCAAAAAGCAAGTACACATGACATGTCAAAAAGAACACAAAAACTTTCTGGCAACTGACCCCAAAGAATTGGAATTCTGTGAGTAACTTGAAAAAGAATTCAAAATAATTATTTTAAGGAATCTCAGTGAAAATCAGGAAAACAAATCAACGAACTCAGGAAAATAATGCATGAATGAAACAAAAACTTCAACAAAAAATTAGAAATCATAAAAAAGAACCACACAAAAATTCTAGATGTGAAGGGTACAATAAATTAAATGAAAAATGCAACAGAGAGCTCCAATAGCAAGCTGAACAAGCTGAAGAAAGAATCTCTGAACTTAAAGACAGAGCATTGATATTATCCAATCAGAGGCAAAAAAAAAAAAAAAAATATTAGAGGAAACCTATGTGAGTTATGAGACACCAGCAAGCAAAAAATGTTCATACTGGGGAACCTAGGTGGCTCAGTCAGTTAAGTATCTGCCTTTCACTCAGGTCATGATCTCTGGGTTCTGGGGTCAAGCCCTGCATCAGGCTCTTTGCTCAGCAGAAAGTCTGCTTCTCCCTCACCCACTGCTTCCCCCACCCAGTTCATGCCCTCTCTCTTGCTCACTCTCTCAAATAAGTAAATTTTTTAAAAAATGTTCATATTACAAATGCCACAAAGGAGAAGAGATAAAGAGACAGAAAATCATTTAAAGAAATAATGGAAGAAAACTTCCAAAACTGGGAGAGAGGGAGGATCCAGGTATATGAAGCTCAAAGGTCCTCAAAGAGATTCAACTTAGAGAGATCTTCACTGAGACACATTATAAGGAAAGTCTCAAAACTGAAAGACAAAGATGAGGCATCTGGGTGGTTTGGTCAGTTAAGCATCTGACTGTTGATTTTGGCTCAGGTCATGATCTCAATGTTGTGACACTGAGCCCCACATCAGGCTCCATGCTCAGCAGGGAATCTGCTTGAGAGTCTCTCTCCCAGGGTGCCTGGGCGGTTCAGCTGGTTAAGCATACGATTTGTGATTTCAGCTCAGGTCATGATCTCATGGGTCCTGAGATTAAGCCTCATGTGGGGCTCCACATTTAGTGGGGAGTCTGCTTGAGATTCTCTTTCTCTGCCCCTCTCCTGACTCATGTATGTGAGCACTCTCTTTAAGATAAATAAATCTTTAAAAAAATTTTCTCTCTTCCTCTCCCCCTCCCTCATACCTCTTGCTCTCTTTCCCTCCCTACATAAATCAATAAACAAATCAAAGACAAAGAGAATTTTGAAAACAGCCAAAGAGAAAAAAGACTCATCACATACAGGGAAACCCCAGAAGGCGATCAGCAGATTTCTCTGTAGAAACCTTGTAGACCAAGAGAAAATGAGAAGATAAATTCAGAGTGCAGTAAGAAAAAAACTGCCAGCCAAGAATGCTTTGCTGAGCAAAACTGTCCTTCAGAAAGGAAGGAGAAATAAACACTTTCCCAGATACATAACAGATGACGGAATTCATTGTTACTAGACCTGCCTTACAAGAAATGCAAACGAAGCTCTTCAAACTAAAACTAAAGGGTGCTAATTAGTAATTGAAAACATATAAAATATAAAATTCATTGGTAAAGATAAATATATAGTCAAATTCAAAATACTCTAATACTGCAATAATAGTGTGCAAATCACTAGAAAGACAATGGAAAGGATCAATGAAGAGTTGGTTTTTTTAAAGATAAAACTGACAACCCATTAGCCAGACTAAGAAAAAAGTGAGATGATTCAAATATACAATAAACAAAAGACATCACAAATGATACCACAGAAATACAAAGGTTCCTAAGAGACTGCTGTGAGCATTTACGACAACAAATGAGTAGACTTAGAAGAAATGGATAAATTCACAGAAATACACAACTTAACAACACTGAGTCATGAAGTAATAGAAAAGCTGAGCATGTCAATAACAAGCAAGGATACTGAATGACTAATCAAAATTTCTTAAAAGAAAAAGACTAGAACCAGATAGCTTCACTTGCAAATTCTATCAATCATTTAAATAATACCAATTCTTCTCAAACTATCTGAAAAAATGGAAGAAAAGGGAACATTTCCAAACTTACTTTACAAGGGCATTATTACTCTGACACAAAACCAGGTAAGGACACTTTAAAAGAAAATTGTAGACCAATATATCTGATGAAGATAGATTCACAAAATCCTCAATACTATTAAACCAAATTCAGGAGCACATGGAAAAGATTTACCCATGATTTAAGTTATTTTCATCAGGATCAAGAGCGGTTTGTCCCTGGGATGCAGGGAAGGTTCAACATATGCAAATCAACCAATGTGATACCCACATTAACAGAATAAAGGATCAAATGTATGTGATGTTTTCAATAATGCAGGAAAAGTATTCAGCATCTTTTCATAATAAAAACTCTCAACAAATTAGGTGTAGAATGAATGTTTCTCAATATCATAAAGGCTATGTATGACAAGCCCACAGCTAACAACACACTTAGAAGTGAAAAGTTAAAAGCCTTTCCTCTAAGATCATGAGCAAGATAAGGATGCCCACTTTTGCCACTTTTATTAAAGACAGTACTGGAAATGCTAGCCACATCAATTGAGCAAAAAACAGAAATAAAAGGCATTCAAACTGGACAGGAAAAAGTAAAATTATCTCTTATAAATAGAAAACCCCAAAGGTCCTACCAAAAAACTCTTAGAACTAATCAATGAATTCAGTAAAGTCCCAGGATACAAAATCAGTTGCATTTCTATACACTAACAGCAAACTATCAGAAAGAGAAATTAAAAAAACAATCCCATTTATAATTGTATCAAAAATAAAATACATAGAAATAAATTTATCCCAAGAAAGGAAAGACTTGTACATTGAAAACTATGAGACACTGAGGAAAGAAACGGAAGACACAAATAAATGGAAAGGTATCTTATGTTCTTAGATTTGAAGAATAGATATTGTAACAATGTGCATACTACCCAAAATGATCTACAGATTCAATGTGGTCCCTATCAAAATTCCAATGGTATTTCTAGAGATAGAAAAAAGAATCCCAAAATTCATATGGAAGCACGAAATATCCCAATAGCCAAAGGAATCGAGAAAGATGTATAAAGTTGGCAGCATTATATTTATGATTTCAAACATTATAAAGTTACAATAATTAAAATAGTGTCACACTGGCATAAACAGTCATGTAGACTAGTACAATAGAACAGACAGCACCAAAATAAACCCATGCAGAGATGGTCAAGTAACCTTGACAAGGGTGCCAAGAAAACAAACAGAATGGGAAAAAGATAGCCTCTTCAATAAATGAGGTTGGGAAAACTGGATATCCACATACAAAAGAACGAAACTGGATAGCTATCTTATACCCATGAAAATTGATTCAAAATGGATTAAAGACTTAAATGCAAGATCTGAAAGCATAAATCTCCTAGAAGAAAATGAAGAGAAGGAATGATTTCTTTTTGGATAAGATGCCCAAAGCACAGGCAAGGAAAGCTAAAATAAACAAGTAGGACCACATCAAACTAAAGTGCTTCTGTACAGCAAAGAAAATAATTAATAAATTGAAAAGACAACCTATAGAATGGGGAAAAATATTTGTAAACCATACAGGAAATTAAATGAACTCACATAAGGAATAAAATTAGTATTTCAAAGAAATACCTGCACTCCCATGTTCACTGTAGCATATTTGCAATAGCCAAAATATGGAAACGACCTAAATGGATGAATGGATAAGAAATTCTGATACACACACACACACGCACACACACACACACACACACACACAATGGAGTATTATTCTGTCTTAAAGAAGGAAATTTTATCATTTGTGACAACAGGGATGAATTATGCTAAGTAAAATAAGTCAGACAAAGAAAGACAAATACTGTACGGTATCATTAAATATGGAATCTTTAAAAAAACTGATTTGATAGATATAAGGAATGGAATGGTGTTTGCTAGGGACTGGGGAGAGAGGGAAATGGGAGGATGTAGGTCAAGGGTACAAACTTACAGTTATAAAAGTTCCTAGATTTAATATATAGCACAGAGACTAGTTAATTATATAGTATTATGTTCTTGAAAGTGACTGAAAGTAAGTATTCTCATCACACCCACACTATGCAAAGTGACAGATGTGTTAATTATCTCAATGTACATGTATATCAAATCATCATGTTGTACACTTTGAATGTATGTAATTATATTTATCCATTTTTAATAAAGCTGGAAAAAATGTTCTAATTGTACTTTCCTCTATTTAAAGGGGAGTATGTGCTCAGACAGCTAACAGAAACATGAAAAGATGCTCAACATCACTCATCGTCAGGGAAATACAAACCCAAACCACAAAGAGATAGCATCTCAACCTGTCAGGATGGCTAAAATTAACAACACAAGAAACAATAGGTGTTGATGAGGATGCAGAGAAAGAGAGCCCTCGTGCTCTGTTGGTGGGAATGCAAACTGGTACAGCCACTCTGGAGAACAGTATGGAGGTTTCTCAAAATGTTAAAAATAGAGTTTCCCTACAATCCAGCAATTGCACTACTGGGTATTTACCCAAAGGATACAAAAATACAGATTCAAAGGTGGGTACATGCACCCCAATGCTTATAGCAGCATTATCTATAGTAGCCAAACTATGGAGAGAGCCCAAATGTCCACTGACTGATGAATGGATAAAAAATATTTTGTGTGTGGGGCACCTGGGTGGCTCACTGGGTTAAAGCCTCTGCCTTCCGCTCAGGTCATGATCCCAGGGGCCTGGGATCGAGCCCTGCATTGGGCTCTCTGCTCAGCAGGGAGCCTGCTTCCCTTTCTCTCTCTCTGCCTGCCTCTCTGTGTACTTGTGATCTGTCAAATGAATAAATAAAATCTTAAAAAAAATTTTTGTGTGTGTATATATGTATATGTATATGTGTGTATGTATGTGTATTTGTACACCACCACACACACAATGGAATATTACTCAGCCATCAGAAAGAATGAAATCTTGCCATTTGCAATGACACAGATGAAACTACGTGTATTATGCTACGTGAAATAAGTCACTCAGAGAAAGACAAATCATATGATTTCACTCATATATGGAATGTAAGAATGAAAACAGATGATATATGGGAAGGAGTAAAAGAAAAGAGAGAGGGGAAACAAGCCATAAGAAACTCTTAATGACAGGGGCGCCTGGGTGGCTCACTGGGTGAAAGCCTCTGCCTTCGGCTCAGGTCATGATCCCAGGGTCCTGGGATCGAGCTCTGCATCGGGCTCTCTGCTCATCAGGAAGCCTGCTTCCCCCTCTCTCTCTGCCTGCCTCTCTGCCTCCTTGTGATCTCTGTCTGTCAGATAAATAACCTTTAAAAAAAAAAAGAAACTCTTAATGATAAAGAACAAACTGAAGGGTGATAGAGGGAGGTGGGTGGGGGATAGGTTAAATGGGTGATGGGTATTGAGGAGGGCAATTGTTGTGATGAGCACTGGGTATTGTACGTAAGTGGTGAATCACTGGATTCTACTCCAAAAACCAATATTATACAGTATGTTAACTACCTCAAATTTAAATTAAAAAAATTAAAGGGGGATATGTGTTGCCTTTGTGTATATTAGAAACTCCTTACTGTTAGTCTGTTTAACAAGGTTTCTCATTCTCTATAAATTTTTCTATCTTGCCCCCATCCCACAGGGGCTAAAGGCCAGATTGAGGGCACATACTTTCTTGGGACCCATTAATCACAGATATTCCCATAGGCCAGGCAGCTGCTCAACTGATAAGGGACCCAAGTGAACCTGAACCAAAAATCAAAAACAAAAACTCTGCCAGGTGTAGCTATTCACTGTTCTACTGACTGTTGCTCTTACTACTGCTGGTCTGGTTGCTTTCATTGGTTGCAAACACCTCAAGTAAAATACTGTTTCAAGCAAACATAGCAAACATTGAGACCCACATCAACCTGAGTGGGTACCCACTTAAAATGAATACCCCAAGTCCCACACCCCAGACAACATCACTCTGGCCCAGAAGCTCACTGTTCAGAGGACAGTTCCAGATCATGAGCTTGCCAACTGGAGACACTCTGCTTTGGACACTAGAACTTATGCCCATAGCCTGCCTTTGCTAAGCCACAAATTGGACACAGGGCATTTTTGCTTCTCTTCCTCCAATTTAGGGATTCTATTTCATTTCTGAGCTTGCTGCCTGTTTAGCACATTACCCTGGTATATTCCTTGCTCTCTGCCAAAACACATAACCCTATACTCCCATGCTTAAAGTGAAAACTGGAGATTACTATCTATACTATCAAAAACTGAATGTTGATTATTATTTCCTCCAGGAAGCACTTTGCCTTCTCTCAGTCAACCCCTCAAGTCCCTCTGGGACAGGACCACTCACTCACTCTCCATTGCCTTCTCCTGCTGCCTTCTCCAGCTTTCCACCAGAACCTCCTATCCTGTGTCTCAAATCGTAACACTCCTTTCCCTTGGTTACACGCACTTACCACTTAATTGTTAATGTGTTACTAAGAGCATAAGAGCATAACTGTTGGACCTGCTGTCTTGACTCGAGAAATAGATCAAGATATATTATCACACTCATACTTTTCATACACTTTACAACTCTGCTAAGACAGCATTGAAGACTGCCACCCACCCCCCCACCCCTGCCGCACGACTCCAGATCTATGATCTTGGCTAATGCATATAAATGGAAACCTTAGTTATGGACCGGCCTTAAGGACTCCTTACACCCGCCCCCCGTGCTGCTCCTTTGAACTCTCATAATAAAACACTTTGGAGGACATTAGGGGAAGGAAGGGAAAACTGAAGTGGGGAAAATCAGAGCAGAAGACAAACTATGAAAGACTATGGACTCCAGGAAACAATCTGAGGGTTTCAGAGGGGAGAAGGGTAGGGGGGTGGGTTAACCCAGTGATGGGTATTAAGGAGGGCACCTGTTGCAATGAGCACTGGGTGTTATAACACAAATAGTGAATCATGGAACACTACATCAAAAATGAATGAAGTACTATATGGTGACTAACGCCACATTAAAAAACAAACAAACGCTTTCTGTGCTGTTCAAGGTAATGTATGACTTACTCTTTAATATCTCCATTATCATCACTCCAAAGTTTCCTTAATATGTTGCTAATCAGAGGACAATCAAAAAAAAAAAAAAAAAAAAGGCCTCACCAGTTGGTAGGACTGCCCCGTACAGGCTGACCAGTCAGAGGCAGCAAAAGGTCCAGAAGGAAGCATACCTTTCATATGAGAACCAATCAATCCAGAGCCCACGCTCTGAGCCCCTCCTTTGTTTGGCTCTTACAGTCCAGGAGAAAAGAGTCGTTGGCCTTAATCACCCAGAGCTCAATACCAAAGGAACAGATCCTGCCCTTCTAGCCCAGAACCCACCACCACCATCCAAACTAGACAATCCCAAGCTGTTTGCCTTGCCCTGCCTGGTATTTCCCACTGAAACACAATAAAGGCTCTCACCCTTACTCCTGCTTCTGCTTTCTGGCTCTGGTGCTTCCCCATGTGGCCCTGAGTGCATGCCTCTCATTTCTAGTAGAAATAGTAACAATAAATTTTTCTTCCAACGGCATGGACTTCTCCGCATTGTCACCCAGCCAACTTTAGAAATTAAGTCTTGGGCACAAATCAGAGCTATGTCCTCAACTGGTCTATCTACAGTGGTGGCTCATGAATTTCTTCAATAGCTTATGCTACGGCAATATTCTAATACTCAATATGCTAATATTCACCTAAAAGCAGATCCACTACTAAAAGCTACTTGATGGGATTCAGCAGACTTGGTAATTTTTTTTTAGCAGTTGAGCGGCCAAAGTTAAGGTGAAGTTAAGGCCAGGAGTTGCAAAGGTGGAAACACCTCCTATGAGTCAGAAGACAATGGCTCAGAACAAAGCATTAGCCCCAGTAGGGACGAGGTGATACTGGGCAACAGTCAGGGTTCAATTTTTCCCATATGGCTGGCACAGCTGTCTACTCATTCAGATTTAGCTTCCCTGGTTTTTTAGTTTTGATGAACCACAGAATCAGTACAGGGTCTTCTCCTTGGGGCAGAGCTACAGAAAAAGAGCTTTCTGCAAGCTGTGCCTGCTATTCATGCTGAGAACTGGAGATGGGGACCTCCCTACCCTATTCTGTGGGGGGTATTTAGGAAAAATAAAACCTCATGCCTTAAGCAAACAAAACTCACCCACATTTATTTTCCCTCCTAATGCTCTTTCTTCTTCATATCTATCACATTATTTTATAGATAACATCTAAATTTTAGAGTGGTATCTATCAAAGTAATTTAACATTAAAGGAGAAAGGAAGAAGAAACAGATGAGTACTTGCTAAAAGCAACTTAAAAATCATAATGACTTCTATGTAATACAGTTAGTCCAGGCAACAGACTATTTTGATTATAACAACTACTAATTTTCAAATAATTTTAGGACAAAGTGATACTCGTAGTTCATGGTAATGCTACCATCTATAATTTTGCTCCCTTGATGATTCAAAAGTCCTATAGTAAGACTTGATATATGTTAATAATTGAGATACAACTTATGAAACAGTTTTGGTGCTTTTTGGTTCGGGAGGTAAGAGGGGTGATGTTTAAGAGAAGAAAGGACACCTTTGTGGTTATAAAAAGAGGACAGCACTCCAGAAGTTGGCACATGAATTGGTTATGAACCACTTACATGGTTGCATGGATAAATCTTAAAAATTTTTTAAAAAGTTTTCTAACTTTCAATTTTGAAGATGAAGACACATAGGGAATGTGATACCCTAAAAATCTCATGAGTTTCCAAAATACTGCCGGTCAGGATATCACAGTTGTATTCCAGAGACACAGGCAGGGATGGAATTATGAGTCAAGCCACTGAGGAGAGTGAAATGGAAAAACACCTAACAGAGTGTACAGAATGTACTTCAAGTAATATACTTAAAGACGAAAAATTACTCCCCCACACTGTTATTATCACTCTCTAAGTAGATTTTGTTTTTATTCTGATGTAACTAGACCATTAGGGTTGGAACATTTTCAGTAAAATTAAACTTGAATGTTCTGACACTGAATGAGACCTTTTCTCAGAAATGTTGGAAATGACATCTTCACGATAGAAAAGAGCTGTGGGGGCGGCAGGGGGATCTGTTCTACTGCTTTAGCTAAATTTGTAGCAAATCTGTAGCAAACTGGAGTTTAGGTTTCCTTAAGTTTGTAAAAGGAAGCTTCCCTCATAATATAACTTGAGATATTATTTCCCTGGTCCACCTTCCTGATAAAGAATGTCATCTAAGGGGCACCCGGGTGCCTCAGACGTTAAGTGTCTGCCTTCAGGTTCAGGTGATGATCTGGGGTCCTGGATTGAGTCCCATGTCAAGCTCCCTGCTCAGCGGGGAGTCTGATTCTCCCTCTCCCTCCCTGAACCTTCCCCGTCCCCCGACTAGGGCCCTTTTGAGTGTGTGCTCTCTAATAAATAAATAAAATCTTCAAAAAAAAAAGAAAAAGAAACCATTTAAGTGCTCAGGAAGTGCCCATCAGCTGCTCTGCTCTAAGCAGAGGTGAGATGCTGGACAGAGCATGAAGTAGTCACAGTCCATTCCCTTGGGTGTCAAAAGACAAAGACAACAGAAACTTTTGTTCTATCTACATCATTACTGCCAAACAGGCTTTTACACAGGAACACTCAGAACAAGCTGACAACTCAGAAAGAGGCAAACAGAATCAGGAAGATATAAGTTAGTGGTTCTGGTCAGAGACCTGGGCCAGTGATGACATCTCCAGAGTAAGGTTGAGAAAGCAACAGCATCTGATGCATACAGGACAAGCACTGGTACTCCGAGCACAGACACTTAAATTCAGGAAGGCTCCTGGGGAAACTGATCACACGGTGGTTATTTTACACACTCTCAGTTGGAAACAGCAATGATACGTTTTAAGGTAGGAAAGATTCTTCAGAAGAAAAAGAAGGAGAATGATCATGAACCATTCATTTTATGAACCATTCCCAAGAAAGGTCCTCTGGAATACTAGACACAGTTTTGCTTTCTTTTAGATGATCAGGCTAAGATACAATGCCTAAGAAGGTTGGATACTATCATGAACACATAAATCAATAAAATATTTTAGAAATCACTTGACCAAATTGCCTTTAAAACATTTTCAAGATGAGATTTGAGATTCACAGCAAGTGAGGCACTAGAAACATCTGATTGGAAGTACTTTCACATTTTCTCTTTATGATTAAGTTACATAAGAGTAATATTTTCTCACTCCCATAATGAAACTGACCTTTAGCTACTGAAAACTCCTACAATTACAGTGAAACACGATCATAAGGTCTTTCTAATAAAATGCTTGATGGACTGATAAACAACCAACTTTTCACACTGTGAAATATATTTGTTAAAACTCAAGTATCATACACCTTGAATGAATAAAGCAAAACTTACAGCTGTGATTTATTCCCTGGTCTGGTTCTCATCATCTTTCTGTTAAGAATATCCATATCATACACCAAGAAGCCAACTCAATGCACAAGCTGGTTAGGCCAGTAAGAACTATTCAGTATTTCAGGTTCAAATGTTTATCCCAATTAATACTACCAACTTGCATCAGAGGTTAAAGTTGTCATATATTGTTCTTTAATAGATAACACCAGGTCTGATCACTTCTAAAACTTCTTTTTAAAAGACACAAAGACAAGTTTTAGGTTGAGGATGGAGGAAAAATTTGCTGAATCTTTACATCCTATTCCTACCTCCCACTTCTTGCATATTGTCCTGGTGTGTTTTCCTGGAATAGATGCCCATTCCATAGCAGGTTTTCACATCTTCATATATGAGTGGATGGATGGTGAACTCAAATGACTGATGGGCCTAATTTCCAATGCAAATCCTAGTAGCAAGAGGACAATTTCCTAAATGCTTAGTACCCACCAAATTAATGAGACAGGGTTATGCTTTCAAGGAAATTTTTGCGCTAGTTTGGTTGTATGTTTGACACCCCAATGCACGTACAGTTTTAGCTAATTTTTGCTCACTCTTTCTTGAGTGTGTAGGGATATATATCTTCAGGTCAACTACACTGGTTCTCAGATTTTTCTCTATCCAAGGTACACCTTTGTGTATTCTGACGTTCATTTGATTACAACATACAACGCACAGCATCTGAACTACCGCAGGACACAAAACGCAGTTCTATCTGGCAGCCACTACTTCTTGGGTGACGACTAATTTGGGCTCCTGCACAGGACCACAGTTTGATTCCTCAACTTCACAGACAACTTCACAACGACACACAAAGCCTAAGCGGATTTTCAGTTAGCCTGTGCTCTGAGAAATATGCTTCCAGATAAAAATGTGGTTTCCCCCTTTCTGTCTAGCCACCAAAGCATGCTGTTTCCATTTGGTGCAGCAAGACACCATACCGGGGGGGGGGTCCTTTTTTCTTGCAAAACCACCTGTGGTGTTCCCTGCTGTCGGCGAACTATACCCTGAGCGAATGCTTCAGAGAGATTCTCTTAGGTTCTTTTCCAACCATGGGGTCCATTCAAACTTCAGGCTAACCTTGCACAGAGTCAGGTTCCACGAGGCACAGACTTTTAAGATTTGAGAAGGAGTCAATGTTTGTTAAGTGTTCCATTTTGTAACCCTATCAACAAGCATTTTACAGAGCATGATGAATGCGACGCTACTCTCTATGCCTAGCGGCTCCACACAAAAGTACAAGTGCTTCCAGAAACCTTGACAGAGAGAGATAATCAATTATTTCTCTCCCTGCTATTAACCAGCTCCTGCCGACTGTTCATCTTACGCGTGATGATGACTAATATGCGCCGAATGGCAAGCAGACGCTCTTTCAGGGAGATCATGCCAAGAATAGCCAGCTGAGCCTTGCGTTCCAGTGGCAACACTGCCAGGATCCACCAGGACCACGCAGGACCGCTAGGGTTACTCTGCAGAAGAAACGAAAGCAAAACGAAATTATCACCTAAAATACAAGTCTCCTCCCTCCCCAATACTGTCCTTTTGTTCCACCAACAAGGCAGGAGCCAGAATTAAATGCCACCTTACTTTAGGTCAATTTCCCATCCATTGAGCCCTTGACATAGAAAGTACTTTCCTGTTACACATTTTTAATGTGGAAGAACTCTCAAAATAAAGCGCTTGCAAAGAGAAGCAACTTCCATGGGGAAATTCCACAAATTAATTGCTTCTGTTCTCTCAAAGCTCTAGTTGGGAGTATACACCACTCAGACAAGGGGACCATAATTTTTACTCTATTTCCAGTATTCTGTGTTATTGTTTTTTAAGTTTTAAATACATCAGAGAAAATTCTATATTAGGAAGGCTAAAGATATGTGTACAAGTTTGATTATTATAATAAAATTTATAATAAAGCTTTTAGTAGCTATGTGATGAATGTGCAGACATAGATGAAAATCTACATATGAGTTATTGTTAATTATATATAGGGGAATCACCATGAATTAACTGTATAAGAATAATTATGCTAACTGATAGCATTTACTTCACATACCCAAGTACACATTTCTCGATTCAGCTCTAAGTAAAGCTGGTCAAACAGTTTTTCTCAGTAATTCTGGCATTAAGAGCCAAGATGTCCAGGCCTCCCCGCTTCCTGTCCTGGCTTCTCCCCCAATCCTACCCCAAATGTATACAGACATATACAGAATCCCTACTGGGAACTGAGAGGGTGGATGCCAGTGTTAACTTATCTTAGGGGGAGGAAGATTCTACTGAAAGATCAGGATTATTACATTTGAGACATTTTTGGCTTACAGGAGGATGCTCCTGAGTTTTGGAAAAGACATAGGTTGGGCCGGGGGAGAGAAATCCTCAAGAGATAGAAAAAGAACATAAAAATGGATGGGAGGGGCGCCTGGGTGGCTCAGTGGGTTAAAGCCTCTGCCTTTGGCTCAGGTCGTGGTCCCAGGGTCCTGGGACCCACATCGGGCTCTCTGCTCAGCAGGGAGCCTGCTTCCTCCTCTCTCTCTCTCTCTGCCTGCCTCTCTGCCTACTTGTGATCTCTATCCGTCAGGTAAATAAATAAAATCTTTTAAAAAAAAATGGATGGGAAAGATACAAAGGACAGTTCGTCTTCCCCCAAACCTGCTGAGAGCTGGTCCTCCAGCCCTGTTCTCTCTGCAAGATGGGTGAGCACATACAGTGGAAGGAACTCCATACTCTCAGCCACAAGCCCAAGCCATCCTTGCCTGGCTCTGTCACTCAGAGGAGGGGGAGAGGATTCCTTTGCACTTAGAACTGCTTCACAGCCTGAAGCCAGGCATTGCTTGAAGAGCCAGGTTCCCAGAAAGCTCCACACTTGTGGAGTACCAGAGAAAGCCAGGCTGGATAGAAGGCAGGAACACTTCTAATTTAACAAGAGTTAGATTTTCTCTTCATTTATTCAACACCTGTTTACCAGACACAAGGCAATCTTATGGGCAAAACACAGAGGGTTCAGCCAGTATACAAGGCTTACTACTCTCTAAATCGTAATGATCTAAACAGCTGACTTAAATGATTTAAGCAGCTGATTTAAATGGGGGAGAAGAAATAAAACAGCTGGATTAAATAGTTGGAGAGAAATAGAAGTACTAAAGCTGACAGCCAATCAGAATAAATTCTTTTTTGATAGAAAACAAATTACCTTTATGCAGTATTACTCAGAAAGCATTGACTGTTTTGCTTCAAAGGCACATGCTACTATACTAGGTGCTTCTTCGTTCTATTGATAAATGAATTGGTTCGTAAGTGATCATGATGGAGTATATTGCATAGTACTGCCTAACTTTCCTTCAGAATAATATGTCTTAGCACATTACAGCAGCAAATAATAGCATTATAAAAGAAATAAGGAGACCATACCTGAGGCTCAGCTTCCCTGTCTGGCATTAACCCAAAATGGCTTAAAATTTGTTCTTTCATGTGATCCTGAAGTGAAGTAAACCAGGAAACTGACTGTTGATAAACTGAATCATGAAGGCTGGTAAGTTCTTCATAGGCTGGACCTTCCACCTGATCAAGGGAAAAGGGCCACAAAATTTCAACAGTTCATTATTACACAGTGACATCTGCAGCAATTTGCTAAGTGGATTTGTGGTATTTATTTCTTAGATAACTAATTAGTGTTTATAAACCTATTATAGGCTCAACATACAAATCTGTACTTTTCTTATACAATGAAGATCTATCTGCCTTGTCTATCTATAACATTCTGATTTTTCCCTTAACAATATAAACATATCCCATGTTGTGATGAGCAATTTTCAATGGCTACATGCAATCCTACATTGGAAAATTTACTCCACCATCCAGATAAAATATATTTAAAAATAACACAGCAATATAAATATTTAAGCAAAGGTAGGAAGGGGGGCTGTTTTATTTTGTTGGTGGTGGTGAGAAAAGGGGCCACCATTCCCTCAGGACAGTCTCCCAGAAATAGAATTGCTAAGTCAAAGAATGAGACATTTAAAATATTGTATTCCATATCACCAAACTACATTCCAAAAGACATGTTACAGCAATCACACATTCCCTTCAAATTAGCCTTACGCAGCAGTAGGCCCTGATGCTCTAGATTTACCATGCTTTGCTTCTGGGTGCCTACCTCACTGCCAAGTCATTCATTTTAAGTATGCCCCAGTCCTACTCAGAAACACCTAAGTGGGAAAAGCACTGGGCTGGGGACCAGGGAACCCAGGTGTGTTCTGGCTTCATTGCTCATTCTCTTAAGCCAGTCACACAGCCTCCTGAGGGTAGGGTTTTTTTCATCTACAAAATGGGAATTCACCATTCAGGTCCTCTCTGGTTATAAAATACCACTATCTCTGAAAACTAGGATAAACTGAGGAATTAGATTATAATGCATACAACCATTCTCATTCTGACTTACACAAATTAAATATTCATATGTAGAAGGGGATTTTCTTTTTTTTTTAAACCACAAAAATTATTTCATGTTGTCGCTATGTAAGCAACCATTTTAAAAACATATACCACCAAAAATTGCCATTCACAACAACAGTCAGCAAACCCTCTCAGATTTATTACTGGGGCAGCAGAGCAGAGGGACCCCGAGAACAATCACACTCAGTCACATCCTTTAAACCCCACTCCCTGGTCCTGTGATGTTAGGGTTGACTCATTGTGCTTGGCCCCTGCACTGTGAGGTCCTGTCCTCAGGATGACCAGAACCAGCACCAGGAAAAGGGACAGTGCTGGTGCTGGGGGTGTGGCTCTCCTCATGGACCTTATGAATGTACATCACTGTCCCCAAAGTGACAGACTCTCACCTTCCATGTTTCTAAATGTGAACCAAAGAATTCAAAATAGGCATAGAATAATTCCAAGGATTTCCTCTTTCTAGATGGTTATAATGCTTTTTCTTGCAGGATAATTTACATACAGAAAAATGCGTTGTTCTTAATGGTTGGCTCAGAGTACTGTCAGCTGTATGCACCAGTGGGATCACAATCCTCAAAGGACAGGGGACATTTCCATCACCCTCAATGGTCCTCCACCCTTAGCCAGTCTCTGCCCTCTAACACCAGAGACAAGGGATGCCTCATCTTGGAAGTATATAAATGGACCCACACAGCATGTGTGGTTGTGTCTGGCTTCCCTGGCTTAGCGTCACACTGAGAGACGTGTTTGTTGAGAGGCCTAGGAGATTCTTTCACATTGTTCTGTGGGTGGTCAGTTCCTTGGTTTTTATTGCCAAGTAGTTCTCCATTATAGAAATGGACTACAGTTTGTTTATCCATTCTTTTCCTGATGAGTCTCTGCACTATTTCTTGGTTTTGGCCATAAATGATAAGATGGCTAGGGACATTTTTTTACCTATCTTTCTGAGAATCCCTTCAAAACATTTTGTTAATCTGTCAAAATATGGGTTCTGATATTTCTATTAGACATACTAATATTTCTCAAGGGATAAGAGATCTAAACCTTTTACACTGAACTTTAGAAGGCATTTTTAAGCATTGTTTTTTATATCATATCTCATTCTGAACTAACACCAGGATCCAGAACAGGGATGGACTACTACTCACAAGTCAAATCCTGTTCACTGCGTATGTCTATGTAAACAGCGTTGTCTTGGAAACCAGTGACACCAACTCATTTCCAGACTGTCTACAGCTGCTTCTGTGCTGCAACGACAGAGCTGAGTCGTTGCCACAGAGACTGCTTGACCTGGAAGGTCTCTGGTATTGACTGTACGGGCCTCTGTGGGAAAGGTCTGCCAACTCCTGAGCCAGAACACCGAGATAACAAACCACAAAGGCATTTCACAATGTGCAGCAGTAAGGTAATTTTTCTGAGGAGGACACGTGTCCACCAGCTCCAAATCAGGTGAAAAATCCACTGAGGTAATAAATAACTGAAGTGCTGCTGAATTAGGGAAGGTATAAGTAATATTATCTGTAAAAATCTGACCAAGTTTTTCCACATGCACAGGAAAACAAGGTGACTGACCTCTGAACACACAGCTGTTAAAGCAACCTCACCTTTTCATCTTCGAGATACTCGATGTCAGCTGTGTTATAGCCATCTCTGTGACGGTGGCTTAGAACTCTGAACCGACTAATCCCAATGGCATCCACAACCGAACTCCCATCAGGAAATGTTCTGACATCCTTAATCTCCAGCATGCAGCCATACTCCGAAATTCTGACAGGACAGTTGAGAGAAATAACCATGATTTTATAAACGAAGAAGATCCAAACAAAACAAATGGGTGTCTCTACATGGGACCAGCAAGCTTATTTTCTCTAAGAGACACCTGCAGACGATTCCTTCTGTTAAATGCAAAACATACAGGTGTACAAGGGCTGCATGGGGTTGGCTGGAGGGAAAAGGGCCCTTGTGCCACCGTCTTTCAAACAGGCTAGTGCTTTGGAAGGACCCGAGAGTAGAGAGAGAATCCTCGTGCCCTTGGTCAGGGCACCGTCAAGGGGTACAGAGAGCACAAGTTATGTCTGGGGGCCCCCGTGTCCCTCACAGATTCTGCTCCCTCCCCCCGCATTTTCCAATGTTGCTGGCCAGCCCTGTCCTCCCCAACAAACCACTATGCAAAGTCATCTACAGTCACTGCCTTCATCTCCTGCTCCCTCCATACCCCTCCATTCCACTGAAATGACCCCAATGGAAATCACACATGACTCTGGCATGAGCCTGCTGATCTGTCACTGACCCAACACCCTCTGCTGCTCTCTGGTGCCCTCCCTGACCAGTGTAGCCCTTCACAGCTTTCCTCCGTCCTCCACATGTCTCTCATTCACAGGGCCCGCTCAGGGTGGCATCCTCACTCCAAAGCTGTCCCGTGTGATCTTAACCACTCTCACTCTTTTAACTCTTGCTCTAACTTCCTAAGGACACTAATTGAACCCACTTCCTGTCAAGCACTATATGGAGCAGTTTATAATATGTTCTCATTCGAGCCTCACAAAAGCAGGAAGGTTAAAACCAAACAACGTATATAAGGCCACAGTAAGATTTAGACCTGAGATCTGAACCCAACGCTATGTGATTCGAAATTACATGAACAACTTCATCACATACCTTCAAGCTAACGATGAGTGATGGGTCCAGCTATACGGCTGGACACCTCTTCTTGGATCTCTCCTAAAACTATCTCCTCTTGCTTATCTAACGGGCTGTGGCATGGATGGAGGTGCCCTGAAGATCCCCTTCAAGGGAGTACTTCCCAGCCATCAGCAGACAAATGCTTTCAAATGTCAGCTCCTTCAAAGCCTAGCTCAGCTGCAGCACCTGTCTTTCTAATGAGCATCCTGTCCTGTCTGTAGATAAGAACTTGTGAATGAATGCAAATTCCCCTTGCATCTGTACTCTAAAGCTTGTCCACATGAGGTCATTAGAACATGGCCCCCCCCAAAACTAGCTGAATTCTTCCCACACTTACAGGTTTCCTTCTCCTGGGCTCTGCCACAGGTAAGCCACACTTTTGTCTGCTGCTTTCCCTGGAGGGACTTGGCTTTTCGCACTTGTGGTGAGCAACATCTGCTCACTGACGAGTTCAGGAAACTTACGTCCTATAGTTTCACTGGGGTAATGCTCTTCTTAGTGTGCTGTATCGTTCATAGAAGCACAACTGCTGGAACTTGTTTTTCACTCTGCTTTTGCTGATTTTGATGAATCAAATTTAATATATTCAAATTTATTAATCTCCTCTTCCATGGTTTGTGCTTTCAGCATTTTGTATTAAAAAATTCTTTCCCTTTTCCTAATTATAGTCTCCAATGTTTTCTCTTAACATTTTTATATGTTGTTTTTCACACTGAAAATGTAAATAACGTGTAATTTGTGTATATGGTGCAAGGCAGAAAAAAGATTATTTTTTCCCATTTGGATTGCCCACTAATTTTCTAAGCACCTTCTAAGTGAGCAGCTTGCCTTTTCTCACAAAATTATATGTAAATATAGGGTCCATTTATGAGTGGATCCATTTCTTATCTTCATATTCTATATTAGTAGTCTACTTACTAGGACTTCTAAATTTATTATGGGAGTGTTCTCCCATCTTACTCAACTGATGTCTTCAAAACTGTCATGGTCTTAGTCTTTTGCTTTTCCATAATAATTCTAAACAATTATTTTGAACAATTCCATGAAAAAACCCTCTTGGAATGCTGACTGAAACTACCTCCGATTTATAGACTAATTTGGGTAAACCTAATATTTCCATGATATTCAAGTCTATGCATCCATTCATGGAAATGTTACTTCTCTCCATTTATTTAGATCTTCCCAATATTTTTCAATAAAGCTGTAGATTTTTTTCTATAAAGGTCCTACACCAATCTTTCAAAAGATCTGTTCCTAGGTACATATAGTAGAAACGAGTGGGTGGTTCTACATATCCATTCTCCCTTTCTTCCTGGGCACATGGCTGGGCTACATTTCCCAGCCTCCATTCCAATAGGCATGAGCAACAGGGATGAGTACTCCTTTTCTCCAGAATCCTGGAGCATATGTGCCTCTTCTACTAGCTAGAACTTGCATGTAGTGACCTCATGATAACCATGCAGTAACAACAAAGCCCTAGGGGTAAAGGAATCTAACAGTTTGGGAAAAATGCAGAGACCCCAGAGCAGCCATGGAGGGAGCTGCCTGCCAATTTGATGTAAAACAAGGAGAGGTAAAAACTTAAGAGCTGCGGTTATTGTAGGACTGAAATTTGCCTGGCTGTGTAGATGAAGGTTTCATTTTTTTTCCATTTTATTTTGTTTTATTTCTTTTCAGTGTTCCAGCATTCATTGTTTATGCACCACACCCTGTGCTCCATGTAATACATGCCCTCCTTAATTCCCAGCCCCAGGCTCACCCAACCTCCCCAACCCCCTCCCCTCCAAAACCGTCAGTTTGTTTTTCAGAGTCCACAGTCTCTCATGGTTTGTCTCCCCCTCCAATTTCCCCCAAATAATTTTTTAGCAAATTTCTTAGACCTTAAAAGTTAGATTAGATTTGTTTGCATGATGATGAACTAGAACAGAATTATAGCCAGAGAGAAGCATGGAGGAATGGATATGAACTGTATTTAGAGGAAGGCAAATAATATGATAGTGGACTAGCAAGTATGATGTCTGAGAGAAAGGAGTAGGAGATGAGGCTAGAAAGAAGGCTGGGCTCACATCATAATGCGACCTCGGACTTATACATTTTTACGTAATGGGAGCCACTGGAAGTTTTCAACATCATCTTAAATTGTTCTTCGAGAAAAAATAACAAATTACGTATTTATTTAGGACCCTCTGGATGCTGAAAAGTCTTACCCTGCGTGCTCAGCAGACAGACACATGCCAAACCGTTTGGTGCCAGTTTCCATGCATCTTCTTATCATAAGCCGATAACGGGGCTCAAAGACATGAAGTGGACACGGGACGGTGGGGAAGGCCATGGCACACAAAGATGGGGACATCTCTCGTCAGACTGTTGGGTAAGGGAAAATGTAAACTTAGAAATAGGAGCCATTAGAAATGAAAGGGAATATTAGTCACTGTAACATAGCAAAAGCTAGCCAACCTCAATTTCCTCATTTACAACAGAAAACCCTCAGGCCTGTCTCGGTCTTTAGTGGGGAAAGGAAGCCAAGGACCACCTCATGAGAAAGTTCTCAGCTTACCAGATTTTCCTGACAAGCCTTTCGTATTTAATTTGATGAGACAGAACATGCTGAATTGTATTAATTTACTTAGAAAAAGTTACAACTTACAACTATGATAACAAAAACTTTTAATGACCTTGAGGACATTATGCTGAGTGAAATAAGTCAGAAAAATGAATATTGAATGACCTCACTTACATGTAGAATCTTTAAAAAGAACAAATCGGAGAAAGACAACTATCATATGATCCCTGATATGAGGGAGAGGAGATGCAACATGGGGGGTTAAGGGGGTAGGAGAAGAGTAAATGAAACAAGATGGGATTGGGAGGGAGACAAACCATAAGTGACTCTTAATCTCACAAAACAAACTGAGGGTTGATGGGAGGAGGGGGATTGGGAGAGGGGGGTGGGGTTATGGATATTGGGGAGGGTATGTGCTATGGTGAGTGCTGTGAAGTGTGTAAACCTGGCGATTCGCAGACGTGTACCCCTAGGGATAAAAATATATGTTTATAAAAAATAAAATTTAAAAATTAAAAAAAAAAAAAAAGAACAAAAGCAAGCTCATAGATAAAGACAAAAGACTGGTGGTTGCCAGAGGCTGAGGTGGGGTGGGGAGGTGGGTGAAACAGATGAAGAGGGTCGAAGGTACAAGTTTCCAGCTGTAAGTAAATAATGCACAGCATGTTGACTACGGTTAATAATAGCGCACTGCATATTTGAAAGTTGATAAGAGAAGAGATCTTACAAGCTCTCACCACAAGAAAAAAAATTTGCTAACTATGTTTAGTGATGGATGTTAAGACTTAATGTGATGGTCATTTTGCAATATATAAATATCAAAGCATTATGTCACATACCTGAAATTCATATAATGCTATGCATCAATTTTACCTTAATAAAAATAAATAATAAGAAGAGAAAAAAGTTCTGACGAAAGCAAAAACTACACAGTAGTCAAAGGTAATGAGTTCTAAATAAAAAGGAGTGGAAGAATTGTAAGACCTCAATAGTTAAAGTCTGCTACAACACACAACTCTGATCACTTTAAAAGACAAAAACAACCCTCAAGCCTATTTCAAGGGATAATCCTATTTTCCCTCCTGTTTCTATATACTGTGCCTTTTCAATTCTGAAAAATTCAGTACCACTTACTTAGATTCAAAAAGCAACTACATAATTTTGGGAAGACACACTTTTTTTAAGTGGGATCCATACCCAGCATGGGGTCCAACATGGGGTTTGAACTCCATGACCCCAAGATCAAGACCTGAGCTGAGATCAAAAGTCAGACACTTAACCAATTGAGCCACCCAGGGGTCCCATGAAGACATACTTTTGAAATATTTTTTATGACCCTTTTCAATTAAATTTCCATAATTTTTTGCAATTGATATTTTTTCTATTTCTAGGTCTAATTTCTCTGCCGAGGGTGGGTACCTGAAATAAAGTTAAGAACGCAAGGATTTCCT
Source organism: Lutra lutra (assembly GCF_902655055.1). NCBI lineage: Eukaryota > Metazoa > Chordata > Mammalia > Carnivora > Mustelidae > Lutra > Lutra lutra. Next base: position 81,897,719 of record NC_062286.1, read on the forward strand.
TCTTTAATCTGAACTCAAGACCAAGTAACATACAACTTGAGAACTTACTTTGATAGTTCTGTCATTTCTTCATCATAAATTCTCTTCCTATCAGAGAGTTCATCAGATAAATACTGAAATATTAATTCTTCAGCCAGAATAGTTATATTAAAGTTTCTGCTTGCCAACAACTGTAACAAAAGGAAACGTTAAATAATACCACATGGTAATTAATTCTAGAGGACAAAGTACTCTCTCCCCAGTAGAAACGGTTAAAAAAGAGGGAGAGGGGTAGAGTCTCTCAGAAGACAAAGGGATGGGGGATGGAGAGCCTGGAGGTCAGCCAGCCTGGGGTAGGGATAGGGGCAAGGCAGTTCCTCCCCTCTGAGAAAAGGGCAGGAGAAGGTGTTCATCACCTAGAGGAAGGATGAGTGAATCCCAGCCTGAGCAGCTTCTGCATTCTCAATCAAGTATCACAATGTCAGAGAAGGGAGAGGAAGCATGTAGAATATGTTGCAAAGAAGAGAAATGGGAAATAATCATCTAAGAAAGTGGAAAAGTGAAGCTACTAGAGACACATAGTAAGAATGACTACTAATGTTTTGAGTCTAAGATTTAAGACTGTGAATTTAAACTGAAACCAATCTTCCCAGTTTTGTGGCTTTTGCTCTAGCTTTGCTTTGTTACTTAATCTGGACATGTACAAGAGGCAGAGTTGACTCTATTTGGACTGGGAAAGAGACAGAGGGACCAAGGAATTCAAGGTGGATGTGAAGGGAAATAGGTGGAACCTGAATTAAAATGTGCCAGGATCAGTGGCTGGGGGGTCCTATGTAGCTGAGGATCTATTATTATTCTGTGTGTGCATGTGTGTGCACTACTTTTACCTTAGGCCTACAAATTTGCAAATAAGAGCTTTTTTCACTAACATCCTAATATATATCAGGTACCAAATGCAGATGCTTCATATAAATTAAGTTAGGCCTTAAAAGAGCCCTATCTCAGAAGTAATGTTTACAGTGCACCAGTAGAGAAGGGGGTCTCAGAAACGTTAGGGACTAGCTTCAAGCCACAGTGGCACCAGGACCTCAAGGCTGGTAGTTTTCAATGTGCTGCTGTTGCTTTGTTAACTTGCTGCATTCCTCTGCTTGGGCGGCTCCTCATACTTCTATCAGTTACATCTGGGCAAGTCCTAGACATCCTGCCTGGTCTCCCTTAAGCTTGTGTGAAACAAGCTATGGGTATTGCTGTCACTAAGAACTAGGAGTTCAACCTCGGGGACACAACTGTGTTTGAGACACTCAGTAACAGAATAACCAGCAGAAACAAGTTTAACTTAATTCACAGTAAATATTATTAATGACATCTGTTTTATATGGTTAGTTTATGGCACCATTTTCTTGAAGAGTAATACAATTTGCTTTACTTGGCATTATGTTACCCAAGGCTTCTATGCATACCTAGATAGCTGATGGTTCATGTTTATGATAATATATGTAAGAAAGTCTAAGCTCATGAAGCAGTTTCTGCATCGAAGAAAGAGTGAGTTGTGATTTTCATTTTACTTAGTTTTGTTATATTCTAATTTCTACACAATGGCAATCTATGCAGAGCTTGCCCTCAATCATTCACTCATTCATTCGTTCATTTAATCTTTCATTCAGCACGGATTTCCTGAACTGCTATGTGTTCTGGCCCCTGGAATTAGAGTGAAAACAAGACAGGAGGTTGTCTCTGTCCCTAAGGAATTTACATGACAGTGTCAACCTCAACACACTGCTTCATCACATAGTCCTATATCAGAAAGTACTGAACACGGAAGTGAACCAAAGGTCTGTGTTACAAACAGTGGTCATAAAGACATGCATTTTACTGTCTGAGAATAAACCACCTCCAGGCCCACCGACCCAGACAAGCATGGGTGCAATAAGGCAAGAGGCCAAATGCTATTCTACTGTTAACAAGAAGAGAGAGCAAACACAGTGCAGCGGACCTGCAGAGGAACCACCAAAGGAAACTGTCACACAGACTCAAAATCACCCACCATCCTGACATATGGTGCATAGTACAATGATTCATTCCCATGATGAGAGCTGTGAATAACCTAGAGTTTCAGGAGGTATGCAATTTAAAAAAGCAAGTATGTACATAGAATGATTTACAAAGATCTCAATTATAAAAACTTATTTTAACAAATTTTGGCAGTAAATTAAGTTACAATTATTTAAAAATTCACATACGTATAACATCTCCTTTACCATATCAGATTTTTTAATTTAAAGATTTTATTTATTTATTTGACAGAGATTACAAGTAGGCAGAGAAGCAGGCAGAGAGAGAGGAGGAAACAGGCTCCCTGCTGAGCAGAGAGCCTGATGGGGGCTCAATCCCAGGACCCTGGAATCACGACTTGAGCCGAAGGCAGAGGCTTTAACCCACTGAGCCACCCAGACGCCCTACCATATCAAATTTAAAATTAATTTTTCTGGACATTTGTTTTAAAAAAACACTTAATCCCTGGGCGCCTGGGCTCAGTTGGTGAGGCATCTGACTCTGATTTCAGCTCAGGTCATGATCTTAGGGTCTTGAGATTAACCCCCGCATCAGATTCCATGCTCAGCGGGGAGTCTGCTTGAGACTCTCTCTCCTCCACTCTCCTCCCCCAGCTTACACCCTCACAAGCACACACACTCTTTTTCTGTCTCTAAAAATACACAAACAAATCTTTAAAACACCACTTTGTCCTACTTAAAATATATTGAGTATAATCTCTAGAAGTAATTAAGGAAAATATTATTAGTATTATTTTATAGATTAACCCCCCCCAAGAAGTTAAATAACTTGCTTCATGGAAGGTTAGTGGCACCAGAGCCCAAGAGAGTTGATACATATCACAATTTGAAAAGTTGATCAGAAAGCCTTTAAAAGCTTTTAAGTGTTATTTTTTCTATTTACCATACCTAAGGAATGGATTTGGCAGTTTATTTTTGAGTTAGACATAACTAAATAGCTTCCCTCCATGGAATCTCGAGTGTTACTGGCTTTGATTACAGACAAAAGACACAACTGATAACACACCAAAACTCCTAGTAGTCAAAACTGATCAAGTCTTTGATCCTATGCAAAACTGAGTACTACAATATGACTTCCCCTTGAGATGAGATAAAGGACAGAATCCTTAGCACATATTAAGTGTGCCATAATGTTATCTCATCCCTTTATGATTAACACCTGGTGAGGACTAATAATGTTATCTCAACTATTTATAACATTGTAGGAGCTCCAATTACGTTACCCGTTTTCAATGTATCTCAACTATAATTCATGCCTAAAAATTTCCCTCAAGTTTAACTGCTTCTGTGTCTAAACTTCCTTTTTCTACTTTTTGAAAAATCAGAGAGGAAAAGACCTCTCTTTGACTGGAGAAATCCAACTTTCTTTAGTAAATGGGTCATATAAGCAAAGCCAACCCCAGAAATGAGCATCTACTGAGGGATGAGAGAGGGGCCGAATGGTCCTGTTGTTTCAGAAGAAATACTTACTTCTGAGAGTTTTTCTTTACACAGTGGACAGTGTGGGGCGTGGTCAAGGCAGCGCTCAAGGCATTTCAGGCAAAACATATGTCCACATGGTGTAGTAACAGGCTCAAAGAGCAACCTGGAAAATATATCTGAGTTTTTAGCTGAAAATGTCCAAAAGAGATCTACAAATAATCTTTATTTTAAAGAATTCCTTAAGTCAATTCCCTCATGACTACAGAAATTACTGATATCCATTTTCCATTGAGATTTTCCTTATCAAATTTTTAGAAAATAAATCACTCATTACTAAGATATACATAATTTCTCCGATAATAAAAAGCCCATTATGGTTAGGATATCCAATTCAGAAAGGATGAGTTTTCAAAGAGTTGCACAGGTTCTCTGTCATCCTACCTCATGCAAAGGGCACACTCAAAGTCAGTTACATCTATGGAGAGCTCTGGACTTTCTCCTACGTTAGAGGTCATGTTCATTTGAGGTGAGGAATCTGCCTCTGAAAAAGTTTAAAATGCTATTATTAACATTGCTCACCTGGACAAGAACATGCAGCAACTGTATTTCCTCTGGCTAAAATGTGTCACACCAATATAATAAATCATGCTGGGTAGGATATTTCCTATCAGATTAACCATACACAACAATAATTTATCTGGACCGTAAGCATGAATAAAAGTTAAAGTTATAACTAAATTTTCCCTATTTCTGACTATGAAGTCTGTGTAGGCTTAGTCATTTTAAACTGTTCTATCATCATAAAGCTGATCTATTCTTTTCATTATTCATTTTAAACTATCTGTATAATTTTTTTTAATATACTGAATATTAACTAACAGTCTATCACTCTGGAGTCATACAACTCCATGACAAAATCATTTGCTGACCTTTCTTGGGTACTTTCCCAGGGCCATTCAGCTCATGCATGTCCTCCAAATCATCTGGAAATTGTCTCTTTAAACCGGTGGGGTGCTACTGGAAGGATGCTCTCTAATACTTTTTTATCCTCTTCAAAGTGCAGACCCAGTATAAAATACAAAACTGAAGAATAGGTATTTCTAAACACATCAGATTTCTCAGATGCATTCTGTTTAAATAGGAAAAAAGAATCCTGAGTATTAAGAAATCATAGCATAACAGAAAACAATAATCCCGTAGTGGCATTTCTTAGAAATCTCTGGAAAAAAGAGGGCTTATGCTCTTCATGATAGGTTTCATCTGTTAACTTTGAAGATGAGCTTTACACTTCCCATGGTAAAAAAAAAAAAAAATTCTTTTTGAGACAGATCAACTGAACATCAATCTTTGTATATTCAAATCACCCTTTTGCTTTCTTTTCTCCAAACCAAAATAAACGAGAGTCTCCTGATGCCTGGGGTTCTCAACGTGTGATGTCCTGAATGCTTCTACATGTTTCTTTCAATCGTTTTCATGACTTCCACCAACTTCCTTCAAAAGGTTCAACTTTCAGGCTGAGGAGCTAGAAACTGGTCTTGAGAAGTACTTCCAACTAACATAATGCCACAATCTGAATAACTTATAAGTGTTCAAAATTACGAATTACGTAAAGGTTAATCAAGATAATACTGACAAACACACGCGCTTCATTACCTTAGAACCCCCAGCACTGCTGCCTTCTTCCAGAGGCTGGGAGTTTACGTGGCTGGCACACTGAGCCTTTTGCCTGCTGTTCAATATTCTGCTTTGGATGGAAGATGTCAAATTCTGATGCGCGTTTTCTGAAGCTGGAAAAAATACCTCACACATTACCTATAAAATTTCCAAGAAGAAAAAAAAGTATTTTAAAACTCTTGAAAAATACATAATATGCCTTAGAGATCCAAAGGAAACTATAAGGCCAAGGAGACCTAACACACTGAAAAGAATAACTATATTCCAACTGCCACTATGTCAAAACTCAAGTTTCTGAAACCATAAAGCATCGATTAGGCATGTTATCTACCAGTGCCTTCCCAGCTTATCCTTACCGATTATAAAATATGAACATTATCATTTCTTTCTTCTGGGTCCTTAACACACCTGCTACAGAAAATCACCCCTAAAAGTCTCATGATTAAGAGAGAAAATTAGAGGTGCAAAGGTTGCAAGGATCCTAAATTAAATTCGAGTTGTGATTACCCACAGGACTGAGATATTTCTAGAACACCACTCAACGTACAAGAGAACCACAAGAGCCACCCAGTAAAGAACTTTAAAGGGAGACCAAGTGAAGAGCCATAATTCTAGTTCAAGAGCCATGAACTAGCCTTTGGTGGTGGTGGGAAGTAACTGCCAGTCACTTGATGGTCCTGCCAAACCTCATGGACTCAGCTGAATCCAAAGACTAAGAGAGGTACAAAGGAGAAACAGAAACGTAATAAAGAACCTGCCACTGTTCTTCATGTGACAGGTCCGTGCATCTGCACCCATGACCCCTGTATAAAGAAGGAACAGCACTCAGCAGGGACATCAGTGTCCCCAGCACTGGCTCTGAGGGGCTCCAGTAAAGCAGCAGAAGTCTGTCCAGGAGATGACCGCATTTCATGGGCATCAACAGGCTGGCAGTGTTTGGGCACTGAGATAGAAGAAAACCTACCACTCACAGAATGCTACAGGGAGAAAATATCACCCACAAAGACAAGAAGCACCAGATCTGGACTGTGGCACTGACACCTTTGTAAATCTGCTTAATTTTGAGCTCAGGCTGAATTTCTTAAGCTGTTATGAGGAGCAGTTGAGATATGTTTTAAGGTTCCTGTGAAATTTGCAGGTGGGACAAAGCAGTCAGGGATGGAAGAGCCGATGTTAAGATTTAGTAATTTTGACAAGTTGAAACAATGGCCAAAACCCATAAGTGATCATTTGACAGCATTAAGAAAGACCAATGCACTGCACAACACAAGGATAAAAAGTATTGCTAGAAGGTTCTTACAGAAAACAAAAAAAGATCTAGGTGTTTGGGCTAACTACAGTTCTTATAGGAGCCAACAGTGTGATGGTATTAGCCTAAAAAAAAAAAAAAAAACAAACACAACAAAAAAACATACCTCATGGTATGAACACAAGGGAAGGTAAAATTTCCCCCATCTGTCGCTGTCAGATGTGGATGCTGGGGGACACAAGAATGCATCCAGAGGAGGAAACCTTATAACCTTGTAACTATTGTAAGGGCACTTAAACATAGGGTGGATTCCCACAGTAAATGTGACTCAGTGACCTATAATACGACTGGGTTAAAGACCTGAATAAGAGAAAAGATATTTCTGCATCATGGTGGTGAATCTTGGCTGAGAATTTCAAGTCAAGCTTTCCAGCTGAACTGGTATATTTATATATTATCACAATGTCACAACTGTAACGCTTAAAATTACAACTCTAAGAAAACTCACTCTGCTTCCCCTAGCCTCACACATCAACCCTGCCTCCTTAGCTCATGTCATTACTTCAGTAGAACGGGGAGCTGTACGAGTGCTATCTCATGATACGTAGTGCTTTATCCCTGGATGAACATTATCAAACGTGTGAAACTCATCATTAATCCCGTGTGTTTTTAATCACATTGTCATGAATATTCAGAACTATATTTTTTGTTTATCTGACATGCAGGAGTTACTCAGCATGGACATCAAGGCTATAAATGAGACTTAAGAAAGAAATTTGTTTAAAGAAAAATCACACCTTCTGTGCTTCTTTCTTCACTGAGTTACATTCAGGATTTAAAGCAAGGCAGTAGAGAAACTCCTTTAATGCTTCCTTACTTCTTCCCAATCCAGAAAGAGCCTGAGCCTTCATATGATGTCCCTGGATTCATCAAAAGACAAGATATACACTTTTTAAAACTGTGATAATATACTTGCATACAAAAGGGCCCCAGAAAAAAATCATTAGAACTACTGAATTTTCATATCAGCTAGAATAAACAAAAACCCACCAGGAATGGCTCCAGGTCTACTACCCTGGAATGGAGCAAATCCAAGTATTTCATAAACACAATCTATAAACAGAACACAGAAGTCACCAGACCAGGAATTTGAGCCCAAGGCAGTTTCAAGGGCCATGTTAAGTAAGAGAGAAGTGGCTGTCTACCAATTTTAAAGATACTCAGATCACAGATCATAACCATGTTCCTGTGTTTCAGGAGGATAGTCTTGTGAGAGAAGACCAATATGACCAGAAATAGCTATAAACAAAGCATAACATACAAAATACTACAACAGAAATAAACAAAATACAATATGGATCAGTATTTTCCACCAGCAGGTTTGGTTTTTTTGTTTGTTTTTTTTTGGTGAATGCAGTGTTTTCTCAAATCATTGTAAATACTGTAATTTGTTTGGTCAGTTCACATATTTCCATTTGGGTCAGTCCTGATCATGCATTTTAGTCTTTTTCTTCTTTATTTTACTGAATTTTTTTCTTGTTAGTCCCTGTTTCTTCATTCTTATTTTTAAAAGATGTGCTATTTCCAACTGGTTTTGTCTCACGCTAAGTCAGACCCTTGACTTCTTAGAGACTTCATTGCCGAATGGAAGACTTTTTGGGTCCTTCATCTACATGAGGGGGATCTATTTGAGAGTTTTGATTTTCAGGTATATGGTAGGGAAACGAAGCCTTAGGCTGGAAGCCCCATGTATCAGGATTTAGAGGGGCTTACTCAGGGGGCCGGGGGACCTCCTGCAGGCATTGGCAGCCACACTTTTCTCAAGCAGTCTGTCTGAATTCTTTGCAGGCGGTGGGGGTGGGGTAATATGTTTTTTTTTTTTTTTTTCGCCCTACTACTGCTCTGCATGGCGGGGTGAACTGGTATGTCAAGCAAACCACCTTTCTCATTCCTTTCCCAAGAGCTTAAACTGAATCTTCTCTGGAGTTTGTATTAGGACATGAGCTCAGCTCCCATTTGAACTATAATGTTCTCTGCTTTTTCGTCCACTTACCTGCATCCCAAATATCTGCTGAGCTTTCTCATCCCATAAATATTCCCTATTCTCTTCCGTGGTAGACTTATACTTGCTTATACTTTCTTGCTGCCACAGTTTTATGGAGGTGTAATTTATATAATAAAATTCACCAATTTTAAATGTACAATATAGGACTTTTGACAAACGTACACAGTGTGTAAGTACAACCACAATCATGATGTAGCACATTTCCATCACCCCAGAATGTTCTCATATGCTCTTCAAAGTCAATCCTCACTTCTCTCCAAGTCTAAGAACCACTGATCAGTCACTACAGTTTTGCTTTTTTGAGAATTTCATTTAATGAAATCACACATGTATTTGTGTGCCTTCCTTCACTTTTAACGCGATGCTTCTGAGATTCATCCACATTGCTGAATGGATCGACACTTCATTATTCCCTGTTACCAAGTAGGTGCGAATGAATGATTATACTAAAATCTGTTTATTTATATTTTTTAATTTTTAAAAAGAAATATTAGTTTCATAGTACTTCATTCAGGCAAGTGAATCATATGGTGAACCAGAAATTTTTAAGCTACCTGACATTTGCTGACCATTAACCTTACTCAGATGGCAGTTATGATAGGTAATGTACATAGTACAGCTATCCTTGTTCATCCCCTCAAAATGTCTCAGGAATGAGACATTTTGAGAGTTAAAGCAAACAGGAAAAAAAAATACTGTCATGAAGCCCAAAACTAAGAATTTAACCTCCTCCAAATGATAGCTGAATTCGTTTTTTAATCCAGATTTATTGAGGAACAACTGACAAATATAAATGTATATAAAATGTAGCATCCATCATGATGATTTGATATACACATACATAGTGAAATGATTCCCACAATCAAGGTAATTACACACCCACCACCTCACATACTTCTTTCCTTTCTTCCTTCCTCCCCTCCTTCTTTTGCAGTGAGGATCTACTCTGAAAAATTTCAAGTATGTATTCTTGAAAAATTTTAAGTATGTAATCCTGCATTATTAGTTATAGTCACCATGCTATATATTGGATCCTCAAAATCTTCGTACCCTTTGACTTACATCTCCCCATATTCCCCTCCCTCCAGGCCCTGGCAATCACTGTTCTGTTTGGTTTCTATGAAATCACTTTTTGTTTGACAAATACTATACAGTATTTATCTCCTGTCTGGCTTCTTTCACTTAGCACAGTACCTGCCAGATTCATCCACATTGTTGGAAATAACAGAATTTCCTTCTTTTTAAAGGCTGAATAATATTCCTGTGTGTGTGTGTGTGTGTGTGTGTGTGTGTGTGTGTGTGTATGACACCTTCTTAAACTGGCCACACTTAGGTTGTTTCCATATCTTGGGTACCGGGAATAATGCCATAATGAACATGGGAGTGTAGCTATCTGTTAACTGAGTGTAGCTATACTGACTTCATTCCTCTATATACCTAGAAGTGGGACTACCGGATCATATGGTAGTTCCATTTTTTACCTGAGGAGGGGCTGCATACAGTTTTCCATAATGGCTGTACCGATTTACATCCTCACTAACAGAAGACAAGGGTATCCTTTCCCCCGCATCACTGCCCACATTTGTTATCTCTTGTCTTTTTGATACTAGCCATTCTAACAAGTTGTGAGGTGCTAGCTCATTGCGGTATTGATTTGCATCTTTGATTAGTGATGTTGAGCACCTTTTCATGGACCTGTTATTTGTAGATCTTCTTTGGAAAAAATGTCTAGTCAGGACCTTTGTCTATCTCACTATTCAATTTTGCTATGGAGTTGGAGGAGTTCTTCATATATTCTGGCTATTAGTCCATTCTCAGACATATGGTTTGCAAATATTTTCTCCCATTCCATTGCTTACCTTTTTAGTTTATTGTTTGCTGTGCAAAAACTTTTAGTTTGATACACTCCTACTTGTTTATTTTAGCTTTTGGTACCTGTGCTTTTGGGATCACATCAAAAAATCATTGCCAAGGCCAATCTCAAGGAGATTTTTCCCTGTTTTCTTCTAGGAGTTTCACAGTTTCAGGTTTTACATTTAAGTCTTTAAACCAAGCACATTTTTGTGGTATAAGGTAGGAGCCCAGTTTCATTCTTTTGCATATGGATATCCGGTTTTCCTAACACCATTTGAAGAAATCCTTTTCTCACTTTATGTTCTTGGCACCTTGGTATAAGATTAATTGATTATATACGCATAGGTGTATTTATAGCTTTAAATTTTGTTTTCTTGGTCTGTGTGTGGCTATTTTTATGCCAGTACCATACTGTTTTGCTTGCTGTAACTTTCAACATAATTTGAAATCAGGAAGTGTGATGCTTCCAGCTCTGTTCTTCTTCCTCAAGATTGCTCTGGCTATTAAGGATCTTTTGTGCTTCCCTATGAATTTTAGAATAGTTTTTTCTACTTCCTTGAAAAATCCCATTGGAATTTTTAAAGGAATTACATTGACTCTGTAGATTGCTTTGAGCAGTATGGACAATTTAACATCAACTCTCCCAATCTAAGAACACAGGATACTTTTCCATTTATTTGCTTCTTCAACTTCTTTCAATGTCTTATGGTTTTCAGTATACAGGTCTTTCAACTCTTTGGCTAAATTTTTTGCTATTTTGTTTTATTCTTGATGTTACTGTAAATGGGACTACTTTCTAAATTTCTCTTCAGATAGTCTGTTGTTAGTGTATTGGAATGCTGATTTTGTGTCCTGCAACTTTAGAGAATACATTGATTAGTTCCAACAGTTTTTGGTTGAGTATTCAGGGTTTTCTATATATAAACCATGTCATTTGCAAGCAGATAATTTTACTTCTTCCTTTCTGATTGGATACTTTTTATTTTCTCCCTTTTCTTGCCAAATTGCTGTGGTGAGGACTTCTCCAGTATTATGTTGAACAGAAGTGGTAAGAGAGGGCATTCTTATCTTATCCCTGATCTTAGAGGAAAGGCTTTTAACTTTTTACTGTTGAGTATGATGTTAGCTGTGGGATTGCACATATAACTTTAATTATGTTGAAGAATATTCCTTCTACAGCTAATTCATTGACAGTTTTTATCTGATAGGATGTTGAATTATGTCAAATATTTTTTCTGCATCTATTGAGATGACCATAAGATTTTTATTCTTCATTATGTTAATGTGGTGTATCACATTGATTACTTTGCAACAGTGGAATCATCCTTGCATCCCAGCAATAAATCCACTTGATCATGGTATACAATTCTTTTAAGATGTTCCTGAATTCTGTTTGCTAGTATTTGTTGAGGGTTTTGCATCTATGTTCATCAGAGATACTGGCCTTCAATTTTCTTTTCTTGGAGTGTCCTTATGTGGATTCAGGATAAAGGTAATGTTGGCCTCAAAATGAGTCTGGAAGTGTTCCTTCCTCTTGAGTTCTTTGAAGAGTTCGAGACAGATTGGTATTAGTTCTTCTTTAAATGTTTGGTAGAATTTACCTGTGAAACCATTTGTCCTGGGCTTTTATTTTTTGGGAGATTTTGATTACTGATTCAATTCCTGCTCA